>NC_081405.1:557634805-558003555 GCF_030272615.1 Cryptomeria japonica
CAGCTCTAACCCTTATTGTGTTAAGTATTACCTCGTGGCTAGAGTCACAAAATTTTCATAAATTCTTATTGAGCGGTCTACAACAATATTTAATCAACTAAATATTCATTGCAACAAGAAGGTTAGAATAATGAAGAATGTTCCTGAACATGTCAAAGTCCTCAAATAACCAAACATAAAATTTCTTCATAGGGTACCTTCTAAGCCATGTTCCTACAACAACAGACCCTATTGGGTAGTCAATACCCTCTCTATTGATGATTGTGGTTGTCAATTTTTTTTTTTTGTCTCAATACAATGACACAAAAATTAATTCATGCATTCTACATTGTTTTCATTAGCAATAACCACATACATATGACCTGCATTTTATTGAATGATAAAGTAGTACCAAAACAATGTAAATTGAAATAAAATGAGTTAAAATTTTCTAATAAGTAATAAGTCACAATACCTGGCTACACTAGGTTAGATACATGATCAAAATCCACAAAAACTTTGATCTAGTTCAACTATAGTGCTTTGGGAAGTTGATATGTATCAATGGGAACTAAAGGTCTACAAAACCATTCATCAACCTACTCACATGATTCACACTCTTCCCTAAAAAAATCCATACATAAAGAGAAAAAACATAAAATCTCTCTAGTATAAATAATTGGTGAGCTTGCATCTGAGCTTCTAAATGAGTGCAAGTCACTCGATCCTGTAACTGGACAACAATCTACATAGTCTAAATATCAGATCCATGTATCAACCAAAAATATCTAAAAATAGTAGAATTACCTTGATTACCTAGTATCATTGCTGAGTTACACCATTGCACAATGGTTGTTGCATCTGTTAACTTAGCACCACCTTCATACTTTAGTTCTTCTCTAGAAAGGGATCTTTTTGCACATGCTCCTACACCATCATGATCTCCCTTTCCATGTCCAACCTCACTAAAATTCCAAAATTGTTGTACACTAGTCCTGACATGCACCCTACTCAACCAATAGAACATCCTTGCATTCTTAAATTGTGATGTGCAGTTCTCCAACCAAATGATGTGTTGGTTGTATCCGATATTCCTTTCTCTTAAATTATCATAGTAGAATTGAAAGAATCCTTGCACAAACTCCATCGAATGACTAGGATCATCACTTTTGTAGAAGTGATATTTTCTTACTATCTTTCTAACCTACTATGTGCTATCACGTGCATGCATGAATGCTATGTGTGCAAAAATAGTAACTTGTTGAGAGTGGTAATACTAGGATTGCACTTTATTTTGAGGTTCTAGCATATAATTCTCTACAAAATCTACAATAGAAATGATGGTACCGAGAGAAAATATATCTACATATCTTGAATTGCTCATCCAACCACCATACTCTATGTGTATACATTATGTAGTTATAAACTAGTTTCTCCTCAAAAATACTAATAAACTCTGCTATAGGTATATCTTGACTCACCAACTCACATCTCTTCAACTCTTTTCCATCTTTAAACCCATATGTGAATGACTTGTATTTTCCATAAGAGACTAGTTTCTTTCCAATTCCATGCGTACTCTCTAAATGTATACATCTTTGAAACTTTTCCAAACCACCACATGTAGCACATGAACCTTTCAAACACATCATCTTATAAAAGGTGTATCCATCATCTCTTTGACATAATACACTTGAGATAAAATCTCTTGATGACTTTGGAGGTACTTGTATACCACATTCTTGCAAAACATCATTAGTGTACAAAGTACAACATCTATGATGATATATAGCATAATGCATGGAAAATTCAATATGCATTCTACAATAATATGTAGTGTGTGCATGATTTATCTTAACATAAAAGGGTTTTTTCATTTAAAAAAACCTTTGACTGATTCTTATTTGAGGATAGTTTTGAATGAATTTCTCATAAAATTGTGTTTAAGTCATATCCCAAAGAGAATTATTGTTAGGATCGTCAATTTTTCCATGCCTCCCTAAGGTGTGGTGTAGTGTTGTTGTACTTATTGTTAATGACTTACTCATTTTGCTTATTAAATGAGACTTTTTTGTTTGTTTTCTCATTATGATTGACATAAGAAGACTTCGAGTAATGTTTGCATCTTTAGAGCGTGATGTTGAACCAATTGCTTGATATACATCAAATAAAATTCTTACTATAGTTTTTTTACTATTATTTTTAGATGATCTTAAGCCAATAATTTTCATTGTCTCTCTAAAATTTAAATTTTTAATCATTTCAACAATTAATTGGCATGTTTCGGTTTGATTTAATCTCTCAAAATAATTTTTCCATACTCTATTAGTCATTCTTTGACAAGTGTGTTCATAAATTTTATCGGCATTGACTTAAAAATATTTTCATCGATGCTAATTATATACTTTGGTTTTCTATGAATAATTCTAGGAGGTGTTAATATTGGTGCATGTTCTTCGCTTGCATTAAGTACATTTGTTTGATAATTGATTAGCACTTGTTCTTGTTTTGTATTTGATTCATGTAATTGAGTTGGTGTAGATGGCATACCTTCTCCTCCCAATTTTCTCATTTCACATAATCTTTTCATGCGCTCCCTTTTCCTTTGTTTCCTCTTGTGATTCAATGGTTCCTCACTTGTTCCTTCCCATCGTTATTATGAATTCTTCTAAATAAATTCATATATGTTAGTAAATATTATACAAATTAAACAAACAAATCATTTCATAAAACTTTGAAAATCGTTGAATTTGACAATCAAAAGTATAAAAGAAACAAAAAAATATTGAAAAAACAAAATAATTATGCATTTCAATCATTTAAATTCATATAAAACAAAAGAAATCTTACATTATCCAAGAATATTGCAAGTGAAGGCATGGTTATAGTGGGTCCTTAACCAAAAATTATGTTTTCTTGGCTATTATTGAACCACCTATAGTGACAAAAATGTGATCGGGGTTTTGACACTATAGACAAATAGAGAGAGAGAGAGAGAGAGAGAGAGAGAGAGAGAGAGAGAGAGAGAGAGAGAGAGAGTGTTGCAATGTCTATAGTGACCAAAACTCGATCGAGGTTTTGACACTATAGACAAAGAGACAAAGGGAGTCTATAGTGACCAAAACTTGATTAGGGTTTCAACATTATATACAAAGAGAGAGAGGGAGAGACTATAGTGACCAAAACCCAATCGAGGTTTTGATACTATAGACAAAGGGAGAGTGTTACAACATCCATAGTGACCCAAAGAGAGAGAGAGAGAACTTGATTAGGGTTTCAACATTATATACAAAGAGAGAGAGGGGGAGACTATAGTGACCAAAACCCAATCGAGGTTTTGATACTATAGACAAAGGGAGAGTGTTACAACATCTATAGTGACCTAGAGAGAGAGAGAAAGAGAGAGAAAGAGAAATAGATATAGAAAGAGAGGGTGAGAGAGTAAGGGGTTGAGAAAGAGAGGTTGAGAAAGGAAAGTTGTGAGAGAGACTAAGGTTGCGAGAAAGAGAGATTGGGAGAGAGGGATAGTGAGGGGTAAGGGAGAGGAGTTGAGGAGAGAAAGAGGGAGAGAGAGAAAGAGGGGGAGAGGGAGAGGGAGAGAGAGGGAGAGATAGAGAAAGCAAAGGAGGGAGGTAGAGTGAGGGAGAGAGGGAGAGAAAGAGGGAGAGAGAGGGAAAGAGAGAGCGGTTGAGATAGAGAAATAGATATTGATAGAGATAGAATGAGAGAGGGGTTGAGAGAGAGAGAGGTTGAGGAGAGAAAGAGGGGGAGAGAGAGAGAGGGAGAGAGAGGGTTAGAGAGAGAGAAAGAGATATCGAGAGAGATAATGAGAGAGGGGTTGAGAGATAGAGGGGTTGAGAGAGGGGGGGTTGAGAAAGAGAGAGAGGGGTTGAGGAGAGAAAGAGATAGAGAAAGGAGAGAGAGGGGATAGAGAGGGAGAGAAAGAGGGAGATAGAGAGACAAAGAGAGAGGGATTGAGAGAGAGAAAGAGATGGAGAGGAGGGAGAGTGAGGTTGAATGAGAGAGAGAGATTGAGAGAGTGACTAAGGATGAGAGAGAGAGGGGGAGGGAGGAAGGGAGGGAGGGAGGGAGAGAGAGGGAAGGTAGAGGAGGGGGAGTGAGGTTTAGAGCTCAAGAAAGAGAGAGGTTGAGAGAGAGAGAGAGGCTGAGAGCTTGAGAAAGAGAGATGTTGGGAGAGAGGGGGGTTGAGAGAGAATGAGATAGAGAGCGAGAGAGGGGGAGAGTGGGAGAGTGACGGGTTAAAAAAGATAAAAATATAGAGAGGGAGAGAGAGGTTGAGAGAGAGAGAGAGAGATAAGGAGAGAGGGGTTGTGAGATAGAAAGAGAGAGAGGGGGAGATAGAGTGAGAGAGAGAGAGTTTGTTAGAGAGATAGAGAGATGGAAAGAGTAAGAGAGAGAGCATGAGAGAGAGAGAGAGGTTGAGAGATTGAGAAAGAGAGAGGTTGAGAGAGGAACGTTGAGAGAGAGGGGGGGTTGAGAGAAAGAGATAGAGAGCGAGAGAGGGAGAGAGTAAGAGGTTGAGAGAGATAAAAGGATAGAGAGGGAGAGAGGTTGAGTTAGAGAGAGGTTGAGAGAGATAAAAGGATAGAGAGGGAGAGAGGTTGAGTTAGAGAGAGGTTGAGAGAGAGAGATCAGGAGAGAGGGGTTGTAAGACAAAAAGAGAGAGAGGGGGGATATATTGAGAGAGAGTGTGTTAGAGAGATAGAGAGAGGGAGAGGGAGCATGAGAGAGAGATAAGGAAAGGAGAGGAGGGAGACAAAGATAGATAGGTATGGATATATGTATATATGTATGTCTACGTGTATATATGAAACTATGGATGAATATATGCATGTTCACATATATGAATATAAATTAACAAAACCCTATCGGGTTTTTAACGAATAAAAAGCTCGATTGGGTTTTTAAATAAATAAAATCCCAATTGAGTTATTTAAAAACTAGAATTCCAATCTGGTTATGGCTTGTAATTATCCTTGGATAGCAAGGTTGAGGATCGGGGGTTTCGTTTGCCTCCTTTTTATGTGTTTTCTTCTTCAAATCTGATTTCTCACCTTCCTCATCATCAAGTTTTACATGTTATCGAGTGTGTATTTGTAAAATTGCCACCATAATTTCACACATCTTCTGAGATTTCTAAGCATATGTTTTTTTTTTAAATTGAACAATATTAACATATTAATTTTTAATTTTTTTACCAATGTCTCCTGAGTTCTCAGAGACATACGTGTACCATTTTTTTAATAATTTTTTTGAACTACTTGTCCAAATTTGAAACAAATTATATATTATTGTTCTATACTTCATTATTTACACTTAAAAAATATAAAATTGATTTAATTATTATTTTGGTGCAAGTTATGTGACGTGCATGAATAGGTACCTAATTTTTCAAGATGCATCCACTTTGAAAAATCATAAAAAAAATTACCCAATAAAAAACTACAAAAAAATTACAAGTAGAAAACATCTAGTGCTCACTTTTAACTATCTTTCTACCAAAGTTTTTTTTTAAATACCAAATGCAACTATAACTTTTTTCATGTGCACATTAGAAACTATGTTATGTTTTGTTGAAAAAAATAGGGACACTTTTGTGTGCATGAAAGATTTGATCCCCTTAATCTTGTCCAATTTAGAAAAACTTTAGTAGTTTGGAAACTAGATTTAGAGTAATTCAATTTTTGTTCTTTGGGTATCTTCAAATTTTGAGTGGACGAGTCTCAAATTTCTCTTCCAAGTTAAGGTTTAGATGATTTCAAAAAAAAAAGTGGCGACTTATACCCCCTTTTGTTCACCATCTTGGTCACTTATCCATTTGGCAACCACTCAAAGCTCTTTTTACTTTCAAAAAGACTAACTCGTCCCAAAAATAAATTAAAGACTTGGAAGAAGGAGCACTTTAAGAACATCTTCGAGGAGAGAGCTAGAGTGGAGAAGGAGCTTTCATATTTAAATTAGGTGGTAATAAGGTTTGGCATGAGTGTAATAAATTTTGACAAAGAGAATGTGTTGAAAGGAGAGCTCATGGAGATATCTACTTGAGAAGAATTCTTCTAGAGGCAAAATTCCAAGTTTGGCTAAAGGAGGGAGATAGGAATGCCAAATTCTTTAATTAATCCTATTCAGCAAATAGATACAGAAATAGAATTTTGAAAATAAAAAAAGATAATGGTGACATGGCTTGAACAGAAGTATAAATTAACTAAGAGGCGGTTAGCTTTTTCGAATCCTTTTTTAATAGAGACTCTCAAGTGGTTAAGAGGGAGAGGGAGAAAATTTTAATTAACGTTCCTTAGATCAAAAGCACAACCCAAAATAAGAGGTTATGGAGGTACAAAAGAAGTTAAGAAGGTAATCTTTCAGCTAAATCCAAACAAGGCTCTTGGACTAGATGGTTTCTCTATTGCCTTTTATCAAAAAATTTGGAATATTTTATGTTAGGATCTTCTTCATGTAGTAGAAGAATCTAGGAAGAAAATTATGATGCTAAGGGTTCTAAAGCACACTCATTCAGCCTTAATACCAAAGAAAAAAGAAGCTAAGGCTATGAGTGACTTCCATCCAATAGCATTATGCAACACAATATATAAATTAATCAATAAGTTGATGGTGAATAGATTACAGGAGGTGTTGGTTGACATTATCTCAATAGAAGAGAGTGGTTTCACCCCTGAAAGGTTGATTGTTGAAGCCCGATAATGGTTTCTTATGAGGCTATCCACTTTGCGAGGAAGGTGAGGATTACCAACATGATTATCAAGTTGGATATTCTAAAAGCATATGATCGATATGATAGGCAATTTCTAATGGATGTAATGAGAAGGTTTGGTTTTGATCAAAATTGGATCCAATGGATCGAGAGTTGCATAAAGAGCCCCGAATTCCCAATATTGGTAAATGGTTCCCTACAAGGATTTTTTGCTACCAGTAAAGCTCTACATGAACAAGACCCAATATACCCCTTTCTATTCATAATCAAGGTTGATGCTTTAGGGAGGAGCTTCAATAGAGAAAGATTGAATAGTAATTGGATGTGTATGGAGGTGGCTCTAGGGCTTGAGGCTCTTACCCATCAATAGTTTGGAAATAACATAATGCTTTTTGGTGAAGATAGTAGGAGAAAGGCTAGAGTCATTAGATCTTTTCTAAACTATTATTACATAGCATTTGAACAAAACATCAATTGGAGGAAATAAGAAGTTTTGTTTCTCAACTCTCAACCAGGTTTGCAAAGCCCAACATTGTTACAATCCTTGATTTGTTAGTGGCCAATTTTCCTGGTATATTTTTGGGTGTTCCTTTGTTCACTGGTATTAATGACAAATGTTATTGGGATTTTTTTATCAATGGTTGTAGAAGAAGGATGAATTCATGGAAGGGGAAGTGGCTCACATTGACAGGTAGAATTTTTCTACTAAAAGTAGTTGTATCTACCATCCCTATTTATTTAATGACCAGCATGAATTTTCCAGAATCTATTGAGGAAGTTCTCATTTAGATCATGAGAAGGTTCTTTTTGAGTGGAACAAGAAACTAAAAAAAGTTTCCTCTTATCTCATGGGATAAGATTTACTCCCCAAAGGAAGAGAGAGGCACTGTAAGCAGCCAAAATATCACCATAATGAATCTTTCCATGGGGGCTAAATTGGTTTGGAGCTATACACCCATGGAAATCAGAAGTGGGTCAAGATTCTAAGGAGAAAATATTTAGATTCAAATCAACCTGAAAGGATTCTCATGGTCAAAGATCTTCTATGAGGCTCAATTGTGTTGAATTTTGTGATAGTTTGTAGAGGCATTGTCACCAAGCACATTATATTGGAGGTGAAGAAAGAGAGAAAAGCATTCTTTTTGTTAGATTCTTGGGAAGGAAATCCCCCTCTTTCAGTTAACCCAAATTTGCAGGCCATAAAAGAAAAATGTTTGAGGGTATAGGGGAGAAGATGTTACAAGCTAGGGTTGTCGTTGCACCAAAAGATAGACCTGTCAATGCCTGATACAACCAATAGACTTATAGAATCCATAGGAGGTTGTTAAACCATGTCATGAATCCCTGCAAGGGACGCTAGCCCACTGCCAATAATCCCCCTCCCAATGAGGGGCATTGGCCCACTACCAATAGAAGAGTAAAGGACCACTTAGAGATTACTAAGGTGGACGATATAACAAAATGGAAATTGAGATCTCTTGATAACATTGAGGCACTAGAAAATTAGAAAGATGTTCACTATATGGAATCCTACAAAATATATTCTTAGTCACGGGGGCTTCACTAGCTAGACAATATTATATCATGTGCATTCATATTGGGAGGTTTAATATCCCAAAAATAAGGGTACAATATATTGCCTATTGATGAAAATAGGGGGGTTTTTAATTCAAGATATGAAAAAATACAATATTTGGTTTAAATGGGGGGGATTTTAATTCAGGCTATGTATTGGGAGGGGGTGACAAAAAAGGAGTTTAGGACAATATTTTTTGAAAATAGGGGGACTCTTTAGTATTCCATGAACGCACGTGATATAACCCAGGTTAACTAAGTGAAGCCCCCGTGGTCTTAGTTCCATCCCAATAAAATGATGTTATTAGGTGGTGCATATCGAAATCTAGGGAATATAAGGTCAAGATGGGTTACAAAATGAAGCTATAACCAACAACCAAGACTAGTCAACACACCTCTTTTGGAACAAATACTTTTCTACCTAAAACAAGAGTATTCTCTTGGATGGCTCTCCAGAAGAATATTTTAATGAAGGATAGGTTGAAGATGTTTGGTATCTAGGGCCATGGAAAGTGTAGATTGTGTTAAAATGGTGGAGAAATTGATAACCATCTACTCCTCACTTGCCCCTTTGTTGAGTCTGGAATATCCTTACCCAAAAACCTAATTGGCAAACCCTGATACCTCAAGTTTAGACACTGGTTTCTAATGTGCCCCTTGAGGAAAAAAGACTCGCTTTGCAAGATTGTGGTCTTTTTTACCTTCGAGTGTCATATGGGAAATATGAAAGGAGTAAAGTAGGAGAATCTTCCAGGATAAAGAGATGGAATGGATGGAGTTGGAAAGAAAAATCAAATTGTCTCTCGTAGAGAAGGTCAATAATGTTACAAGGATAGCAAATCTAAATAAATATAATTTTTCCCTCTAGGATGGTCAAATGATGAAGGTCTTTGATGTTTTGAAGTTTACTTCTATTAATTGGGTTCAAAAGGCTAATCTTTCAAAAAATCCTAAGGAAGGAGTGAAATGGGAAGCCCCTAAACTAGGATGGGTTAAATTCAACTTCATTGGCACCTCTAGAGGGAATTTGGGCTTCAATCATGCAGGAAAGGTGTTAGGCATGAAGTTTGATTTTTTGGGGTTGACAACAAATAGTAATGCAAAGTTTAAAATGACACTATTAGGGGTTAAATGTGGACTTGAACTATAAGGGGAAAAACTTCATTTGGAAGGACACTCTCTAATAATAGTGAATGCAATTCGATAAGGGACCACCCCTAACTAGAAATTGCAAAAATAACTTATAACCATTTGGGATTTGGTTGGAAATTTTGATGATTTAAAGATCTCAAATATCATGTGTGAAGGTAATGACTTGGGCAATGAAATGTGACCAAGAAGGCAATGAGGTAGCTAGTTAGGTAATTAGATTGGTTGTGTTTGAACATTGGGGGAAATGTTCATATCTCTCTAGTGTGTGTGTGTGTGTGTGATGTGATGGGTCACTTATGGGCCATTATGCCTCTTGCCACTAGGAATAGTGATGTGTTTATCTAGGCATTTTTTAGAACTTCATGGCGAATGCATTGAGCGCACTAGTGGTGGTAGGTGGTTGCATGACATTGGTTTGCGTTGAGTTGGTCAATCCTTTGCCCAACTATGTACCTCATTTTTAGCATGTACAATATATGGGATATCAAATATTGATTAACCCATGAGTGAAAGTGCCTAAATTATTGATGAAGGATAGATGTGTTGCAATGGAATGAAGGTTTATTTATTGTAGAAAAAGAAATTTCAAGACTAAAGCATATTAAACATTGTTATATTCATCCTTGAGCTCTCTAAAAAATTATGGTGAGTCATTTGTCTAATAATTCGGTAGATTTGTAGAGAGTGATAACTATAGACACTCTATTGCACTTTGTGAGTAAAAAGAGATAGCTGGCATTCCTAGATGAGGTCTCTGACAAAAGGCTCTTGATAGGAGCTTTAAAATTGACCATTATTTGATTTTTCATGTCATCAAGGTGGTGCTCAGTGAGGATTTTTTGATGGCCAACCACCACCATAGAGTAAACACCGATGTCTCAATAATGTTTCCTGCAACATTACTAAATATGGGTCAGTTAAAGGCAATGACAAAAGCTATCTACAAAAGGTTGATTAGGAGTAAATTTTTGGGTGAGCTGGATGACATCTTAGAGAATATTGACCCCAAGCAAGGAGTACCTTTACTGAAAGATTATTGTTGTAAGGAAGTTAAGTAGCGGAACAACTTCCTACACTAACCTTGAGAGGAGGGTAATGCAAAAAAATTTATAGATTGTTACAACAGTTACTAAAACCTAACAAAAATAAACATAATATCATGCATACCACAACACAAAACTTAGTGATTTACATGGGAGAAACCCTTTCGGGAGAAAAACCCCACACTCCACAAGCACCTCAATATATTATTTATCAATCAATAACAGATTACAATAAACTTGCAGAGCAAGATCTTCACAGGAGTACGATTCATCAAAGAATTAGAGGTAACTCAATAGCCATAAGACTCTTACACACATCCTCTATCTCACGTACCTTATATAGGAGATACAATACAAGAAACTGTCAAAATGGTATTACAAAACCATGGGCTAAAACCACCCAATAAAGTAGAGCTAACCTTATCTCTATTCTAGATGCCTATGACATGTGAAAACACACGTCACCACATGTTCCTCCCTTTAACAACTCATTTATGTGTCTAATGTAATTCTATATTTCCTATTACAGGAGTCCAAACTTCTGGAGGCCATGACTTGTGAACCGGGTGTCTGATTGACAAACTGTTTGATGCGCCAAAAAGATCGTGAAGTGTTACATCACCTCATAACTCACTACATCAATTATACCCACTTTTTAGGGCAATTCGAAGGGTCTAAAGTCCTCAAAATTAAATTTAAACCTTTCATCGCACCCTTCAAAAATGGAAAATTTAATATCTTCAAAACTAGTTGTGATCTTGAGACGAAAATTTACCAACATGCTTATCTAGCCAATTTGAAGCTTTGGGGAGAATTTCACACATTTTCATGCTTAAACGAAAAACTTACTATAAATAGTAACCTCATGTAAAGGCAAGGTTGAGACATCATTTTCCCAACAATTATGTCCCCAACATGATGGGAGAGAGGTGTCTAAATATCGATTAATTCAATTTCCTATCTCTCTATTCTTTCATGAAGGAGGCTATCAATTGAAAGGAATGTGTCTTTCTTGAAGTTGATGTTGGGAATGGTCTTAGAAAAAACTAATTGATGGTTGTAGAAGTATCTGAAGGAAGAAGGTCTTATGGGGTTTGAAAAAGAAGAGCCTAAATTTAGAGTGGATATCATGGATGAGAATGTGGAATTTGGCACGATGATGGAGGAGGAAGATGATGAGATGGCTCTAGAAGGCAATGCCAATTGTGGCCTAGAATGTGCTTACAAGGCTTGTAGGTTCTTGGAAAGAATGGGTGTCATAATTCATGATGCTAGGGGTTTGGTCTGGTTTGGGTAAGGTTTATGATATGTTTTTGGTTTGTCTTCGCAGTTTTTGCTTATATTTGGTTTGTAGTGTATAGCAGCCAACTCCATTTTGTTCTAGAAAGCTTAAAGTAGAATGTTTTGTTTTGGGATGATGGTTCAGTGTTTCACTCCCTTTTGGTTACTAGAGTTGGATAGGATTGATTCCATCTATTTGGGATGGTGTTTTGGGGCATGGGTTTAGATGTTGAGGTAGTTGGTTTTGCTCCGTCAAATGATGGACTCCTTTGATGACATACAAATGTAATATTTACTCTATATTAATACAAACAAGTGTAGCTCCATAATTGCTATTTTCTTATAAAAAAATATAAAATATTAACATTATTAGCACTGCCATATAACAATTAAATATAATGATGTAAATTGTACTAAAATGTTATAATACATTCTAATAATTATAAAAATATATTTAGAAGTCCTAAAAAATTGCCTAAACAGTTGTTTCATGGTAATGGAACCATGAAATCCATGAGTAAGAGTCAAATTGTTTTAGCCAATCAAATAGCCATAAAATATTTTTAATAATTTTAAAACATAAGAAATATACATTTAGACTATAGAAAAAATCAAATTTATAATAAAATGAAAAAATATTATGTTATAACCGGTCCCAACAATTTTTTTTTTAAGTCGGTAATCGCTTTTGACTGGAGCTTTGAACTAGTGGGGTCACATTGGAGGACCCCATCCTTGTGGTGATATTGCTAAGGCATTTAACCTCCCAGATTTGTCTCTTACTAATATCTCTATATATCCATGCTTGTGCAACCCTTATCTCTCCATATCTCCTTATCCCTCAACTGTCGTGAGCCTCCCTTATCTCTCCATCCCTATACCTTCTATCTCCTCCATCCTCCTCTACTCCTTATCACTCTATGCCACCACACCACACCTCCTTATTTCTCTGTCACCCTCCATTCCTTCCACCATCTACTCCTTATCACTTCACCACCATCCACTCTATAACCCTTTGCCACCCTTCACTCCATAACATTCTCCATCCATCTTCTTCTACCACCTATCAACTCCTCCTTGATGTCATCATCCACTTCATTCTTCTCCACTACAAACTATTGACTGCAATCTGCCAGCGTCACATGTCCTCACACCACACCTACTACCATCGCCAACACCATCTGACTGAGCACGACCACTACTTTTTGAGGCCTTAACACCTTGAGCACCAAAAGTTTGTATTTTGTGCACCAAAGCCAATGAGATCAATTGTACAGGGCATGAGAATCAAACACAAGACCACCCTATCAATAGGGCCCATGACAATCGTCATGCTGTAGGGTCAACCTCGTCCCAACAAATTTTTTTTTGGTCAGTAATAAGTTTTTTATTTTATTGATATATCAATTCAAATAAGTACAAAGTTTTGATAATCTCCATCCCAAGCAACTACAAAAAAAACCCTCTCCAAATCAATCACAAAAACAAACCCTTGTATCACCCAATAACTACTGCAAACTAAAAACATACAACTCGAAACAGTTTCATGGGCACATTATCAACCTGATAGAGATCAAAAAATATTTCATTCAAATAATTTTTTTTTATCACTGGTTTTGAATAAAACTGAAAACATAGGCTAATGCAAACAACATTACTAACTAGCATTCTCATGTTCCTCATTAAATCTGGCTAGAACTCGCACTGCCTCCTCTGTGCGTACCCTCAATCAAAGTTCTCGTCCCATCTCCACCCTCACAATTTCATGTGCTGCTCTGAGGGCATCTTCTACCTGCATTAACCATGCAAAGATTTTGAAAGCCTCCCAACCTCTCCATGTTGAAGCTTTGCATCTTGCTTTCATATCATCCTCTGGCCAACGAACAAAAGGAATGGGGTTCACATATTCTACCATTCCTTCTGATATGTCAATGCCTACACTCGGGACAACCCATTAAAATATTGAGTCCAAATCACCCAGGTCTTCATCTGCAATTAATTCATCTAGCACATGTTTAACCTTTGCCACAGTGTCTTTGAATTCAAGACCCCAAGTAGCAATTAATGAATATATTTTCATATTAGTCTTGTATCTATGACTAATATGAACAATGTCTTCTCCCAACATAAGCTTCACAAACTCTGTCAATCTTTCATCCTTGTGAAGGAAGAGGCCTTGAATGCACCTATTTGAAACCTTCCCCATAAATTACACTAGTTTCTTCATTGTTTTGAAGGTGAAGCAAGCCTCCATATTTTCTTGCTGCAGTGTCGTCACCTTAGAATCCATAATCTCCACTCTCTGCAAACCTCTTACAGTGATTGCGAGAAGACAAAATGAAAATAAAAAAGCAGAGCGAACATAAATCATTATAGCTTTTAATGCATCATGCACATCGCCTGAACCCAACATCCAACACCACTGCAAAGGCCAAGATCATAAATACACATCCATCAGTACTTTGTTCAAGCATATTTTCCCTTTCTGTCCACACGATTAGGCATTAACTCCTCTAAATCATGCCAACTATCTTGTCCATCATCCAATCCATCCTCCATCCACCATTCTCAGAGATGCCATATCCATAATATCTTTACCCACATCATCCTCCGGTAGATTATGAATATCTTCTAGTTGATATTCATGTACTATGTCAAACGAGAAAGCCCATTTTGATAACACATCAGTTACTTTGTTTCCTTCCCTCCTTACATGAGTGACTTTAAAGTCATTAAAATAATTCAAATCACTTTTGATCTTCTGAACATACTTATTTAGCATCCAAGCCTGGGTATCCCCTTTGATAATAACATTGATTATGATCAATGAATCACCTTCCAAATGTAGTTTTTTAAAACCATATTTTAGTCTCCACTCAACTGCCAAAAGTGTTGCTTGCACCTTAGTTGTATTGTTTGTGCCTCTCTCCAAACATTTGGCACCTCAAGATACAATATTGCCCTTCCAATCCTAGAACACCACCCCTGCACTAGAATTTCATGGGTTTCCTTTTGATGCTCTATCAGAATTGGCCTTGATCCACCCTTCTTCTGGTAGAATCCACTTACAATTTAAATGAACATGTATTTTCCCAATAGACAAATCATCCCACTTAATCCCATGAACGGGCCTAAACTTGATTCTTGGCCAACAACTTTGAATATGTGAGTCCTCTTTGCATAATACAACATCTTTCATGCATATAACCTTGATGTTTCCGCCCCAACAACCTCTTCAATAGAGGTATTGATTCTGGCAAGAATCCTTTCGAGTGATTCACATTTGTCTTGAAATTTCCTTCTATTTCTCTCCTTCCAAATTTCCCACACAATCATTGTTGGACTAATCTTCCACACACAAGAAAAAATAGATTTTTTGCACCTATACGGCCAACACAGAAACACATCCTTTAGCATCCCAGGAAGAGGGCCATGCCAACCCAATTTTCCTTGTACCATCCTCCATCAAGATGATGCAATTTTACATTTCAATCTAGTAGAATGTTCTCTTCATCCTTGTCACGCATTATATATTTTTTTGGCCCAACCATCCCTAAGTGCTTCCTCCTTTCCCCCATCAAAATTATGCCTCTCACCGCAAGCCAATCAAAAACACCCACTTTAGGGAGACAATCTTTTTCCCAACACAGTCTTGTTGGCCATTCCTCCCTCTCTTGCCTATTGTCTAATAATTGATAACCAATATTAACTAAGTATTTGCCATGTTTCGCACCACACCACATAACAACATCCTTGCCACTAAGATCAAAGACTCTTCTACTTTTAAAGATATCCTCCATTACTCTAATGTTATCTAGATTATGTAGAACACCTCTAATAGATTTCCACCCCCATTCAATCCTTCCATCAATTATTTGGGGTTCTAGATAATCCCTAACTTTAACTCCCCAAGCCTCCTCCAACAATCTTGTGACCTCCATCACATCCTTATTGCTGCCAATGACCTTGATACCATCTCGTGCATTTACCCAAAAATTAGCACTCCTTCTATCACCAATCTACCATGATAAATGATTTGTTATTACTTTCCTATAGGAAACAATGAAATTCCAAATTGTTGACCCATGTGGAGGGTTTGCAATGGTAAAGATCCTCCAATCATCCTAATGATCCAAGTACTTTGCATGCAAGATTTGTACCCAGAGTTGATGAGGTTTTTTATAGATTGCCCAAACTAACTTTGCCCCCATTGCTTCATTCATTCGCTATCAATTCCTTAATCTTATCCCTCCCTACTACTTGGGCATGCAAATTTTGTCCCAAGCAAGCAGTGGAATCCTATCCTCCTCTTGAACACCATTCCAAAAGAACTTTCTCATTTTTTGTTCAATCACCTTCAGCACCTTTTAGGGAATTTGTAGGCACATCATTGAGAAGAGTGGTATAGTAGAAATAACCGTTTTTAACATCAAAATACGTCCCACCAAAGTCAACCATTTACTTTTCCATCCATCCATCCTTTGAATGCAATAATCTACAAGATTCTTCCATGGAGCAGATCGACTAGCCCCACCAAATAGAGGAATACCCAAGTATTTTCCTGGGAGACTACCAACTTGGATTGCCAAAATATGCAAAATCTCCCTTTGTTTTCCCAAGGGGGCATTAAAGAAGAAAATTTTAGATTTCCTCCAATTAATCATTTGACTAGACTAGTTAGTATAATTTTCCAATGCACTTCTCAAAACCCATGCTTCTCTCAAGGTTGCCTCCCAAAACAAAAGAGTATCATCAACAAATTGTAAATGAGAAACAACCCTTACATCCTACGCGATTTTAACACCCTTCCAAACACCAACATCCCTTTTCCTAGCAATCAATCGACCTAGCACCTCTGCCATAATAATGAAGAGGAAGGGTGAAAGAGGGTCACCATGCCTTAAGCCTCTAGATGCTTCAAAGAAACCTTGAGGACTGTCATTTACCAAAACAAAAAAGCGCAGAGTGCACACACAACTTTTAACCCAAGCAATCCATTCACCACAAAAATCATTTTTTTGCAAAGTAGCAAATAGAAAATTCCACCTTACCTTATCGTAAGTCTTTTGTATGTCTAGCTTGACTAACATTTTAACCATTCATGTGATCTGAATCAAATGAATTGCCTCGTGCGCCACAATAATGCCTTCTACTATAGACCTATTTAGACCAAACCCACTCTGCTCCTCTGAAATGATAAACTTTAACACCTTTTTCAGCTTGTTTGCAATCACCTTGGTAATAATTTTATAAATGGTGTTACATAAGGAAATGGGTCACATATCATCAAAAGATACAACTGTATGCTTCTTTGGGATAAGGGTGATGAAGGTGCTATTAAAGTCTTTCAAAATGAAACCCCCAACTCTAGATTCCTCCACTACTTGCCATATATCCATGGCAAACAAATCTCAATTTGTTTGAAAAAAGGTTGTAGGGAAGCCATCTGACCCTGGAGCCTTGTCACCCCCTAACTCAAAAAGAGTTGTCTTCACTTCCTTAATGGAAACTTTTTCTATCAAATATTTGTTCTATAAATTCGTAATGCACTTAGGAATAACATCTAGAAAGTTCACATTAACCATTCTTTGGGGATCCTCCTCCATTACCAGTTGCTGGAAGTAGCTCATTGTCGCCTCCTAAATCTCCTTTTGATTGGATAACACAACACCTTCATATTTATTTATGGAGAAAAATTTATTACTCGACCTTCTGACCTTTACCGAACTGTGAAAAAGCCTAGTATTTCTATCCCCTTCTTTGAGCCAAGTTTCTTGAGACTTCTGCCTCCAAAAGATCTCTTCCCTCACAAGCACCTCCATATACCTTTGGTTGAGTTTTTTCTCTTCCATGTGTTTTGATTCTGACATACCATTTTGAATAACTCTGTTATGCAAGTTTTCCAAGTTTTTTTCAATGGCAAGCTTCTCAGCAAAAACATTTTTAAACTTCTCTTTAATCCATTTCTTCAGAGACTCCTTTAAAAACTATAATTTCTTGTAGAATATGAAAGCATGATTTCCTTCCCAAGCCGAAGAATTTCGCCATAGGTCCTCAATCAAGTCTCAAAACCCTTCATCCCTGAACCACATCATTTCAAATTTAAACGAACATTGTGCTGGGGAAAAATCATCTTGAATAAGGCTCAGACTTATTAGATAGTGGTGTGAACCATGGATAGGCAATATGACAACTTCAGTGTTCCATGATTTAGACACCCAATCTCCTGCAAGAAAGAAGCGGTCCAAATTTTTTGCAATATTTGAAAATCCAACTCTTCTGTTGGTCCATGTGAAATCCCCTATCTTAAATTTTAATTCCACCAAACCACTATTAATAGTAAAGTCATTGAAATCCTGTTGCACTTGACTAAACCTTATATTCCCACCTTTCTTTTCTATAGGGGACAAAGTGGTATTAAAGTCTCCCCCATCACACAAATGTGATCATCCATATTCGCTAAAATGCTCCCCAACTACTCCCAAGTTCTCCTTTTATCTAAAGCACTGGTCAGTCCATAAACATTAAACAAATTAAAATTGCTTTGTATAAATTTTGAGTACACTCACATCCATGGCCAATTCTTCTCCATTCTTACTAGTTCAATATTTAGAGTGTCATTATTCCACAAAATCCCTAATCCTCTTGAAGCTCATGTTGCCTCAGAAAAAAAAACCTCTCCATTTTTGAAATCGCAATTGAAAATATTGAATATCTTCATCTTTTAATTTAGTTTCTTGTAACATCACAACATCTGGTCGTACTTGATCAATCACCTCTTGTCAGGGGCATTGCAGCCCCTGACATTCCATGAAAGGCACCTCATTGCCTCTGAGAAGAGTCATACACTCTTCCCGATCTAAGTTTAGTTTGTCCTTTAGCTAGGCCTACCATCTCTAGCCTTTCCCTATTGGACCTTGCCCCTCTGGACCTCTTCTCACCTATTTTTGGTTTGGTGATTTTTGAATTAGTTTGATTCAAAAATATTTTTTCCAAAAATCCCTCCTCCTCCTGTAGACCCAGATTGCCAATATTATTGTTTTCATCATCTGACTCTTGCAAATCCAAACCTTTCTTTTTCGGAGATTCCATGTCCTGATTATCCTTATCCATGATATTTAGAGTTCTTATAGGTGAGATCTGGATATATTTGAAAATTTCATCATCACATTCCTCCACCACCTTATCAACATTTCCATCTCCCTCCTCCAAGTGGGACTTGAGATTCTAGACATTCATATCATCAACTAAAGGTTCATTGTGAATTAAGCCTCTATTCTTGGTGCAGGAGCACCTAAGACTTAGACTATCTAGTTTTTCAATTTTGGCTTGTACTGACCCTACCCAAGTCAATAGTGAATAAGGACTCCAAGAGGGTCCAAGTGTTAGTGTTTTGAGTCAATGTAGGCCTAGGTTGAGTTCATTCTTCTTAGGTTTGCATTTTTGTGTAAATAGTGGATTTGAGTAGGTAATTGACCTTCTTGATGGTCAAAAGTGTCAAAAATTGTTATAGGAATTAGGGAGGGTCAAATTAGTCTTAGGAATGGTTTAAAAGTCATGGTGATGACTTAGAATAGGTCTTATAGGTTGAGAAGACCAAAAAGTGCAAAATTGCAAAGTTGCAAAAAGTTGTCATGACAACTTTTGTCCTGAATTGATTGGCGATGGAGTTAGGGATTTTCCAACACCCTAGGATGACTCCACACATGGTAAATATATAAGTACCATCTCTTGCACAGTTACCAAGGTTGGAGAATGTCTCATGTAAGTTCAGCAATATGAAACTACTCATTTTCAGACTAGTTGGTAGCATTTTGGCTTGATTTTACTCATTTTGTAATTGAAGATGGATTGAATCCATTGATCCAAAAATGGATTGAGTTTCCCTAGTGTGTTATAGTACTATTTTTTCCATTTAAATCTTTGTAGATACTGTTCATTTGTGTCTTCTTGCTTTAGTTTGCAAACAACCAGTTTTGGCTTGTATATAGCAGTGTTTTTGTAAATATGGTTGCCCCATGAGTTCCACACGTGCTACCATCACGGATTGTCAGGAAATCGAGGGAAACCACTTGTACAGTGTACATATGTAGGGGTAAGTTCTGGAGAATATTTTAAGCATGACTGTCACCTTGTTCTAGGCGAGTCCAGGAGCAACCCGACTAAAGGAAATAAGGTGAAAATGTGGTGTAAAGTGCAGGGGTGAGTATCAAATCACTATCCAAGATTTTGGAGGAGCCCAAGGAGTTGGGATAGATTTATCAATGCAACGAGGATCCTTGACAAGTTCATTTGATTCTCAAACCCCAACTTGACCATTCACTGCCAGTTAGAGGCCTAGAAAACCCTTCAAAACCCTCATTTTGGGGTTAGCACATTGAATGGTGGAACAAGAAGACAAAACCACAAAAATATATTGAGGTTAAATGAATCATTGAAGGAAATCCAAAATTTTTAGGGGGTCTTTTGGACCGTTTTCACTCAAGCCCTTAAAAATCGGTTTTAGGAGGCCTAATTGGGCTAATTCCTTGTAGCCCTTTCCTAGGCAAGATTTTGAAATCGGTAAGAAACCTATCGATGGAAAAACTCAAATGGACCCTAAATGAATTAAAAACATGAAAGAAGACACCTCCACACCTCTACAACATCTCACAATGATAGGAGGTCAATTTGACAACTTGAAGCCAAGAAGCCATAATTGAGCACATGGGAAGCACTGTGAATTGGTAGGGTTCCTAGCCAAAGCACTTGAAGAAAACACCTTGGAAAGGTAAAGAGTCAAGCCCTAGAAGAGACTGAGAAGGACTTGGAGGTCTGGAGAGCAACTAGGCCTAGTGAGTTGGTGGAATTGAGCAACACCAACTAGGTGAAGTGTTAAGCAAACTAGGTGAACCCCACCAAATTGGTATCAGAGCCTATAAGATTTGGGCTCGGTGAGTAGATGTCCTTAGTGGAATCTATAGGAGATAAAATAATGGTGACCAATGCAGAGTTGGAAAAGAAAGTGGATGATTAGGAGGAAGAGAATAGACTCCTGAAGGAGAAGTTGCTAGAATTGGAGAGTAAGCTTGGTGAGGTAGAAACCAAGGCAAATGAAGTGATGCTAAAGGTGGAAGGAGAAGAAGGGAAGGGTAAAGAAGTGTCAGAGATAGACAAGATACCTAAACCTGATCCTATCCTAGAGCAAGAACCTTTCTTGAAGGTGTTGAAGGCGTTGAGTGGCAAATCACTGGAAAGATTGCCATTGTTCACTGGTAAGATGGAGGTAGAAGTAGTCCTAGAATGGATAGAAGACATGGAGAACCATTTTGAATGTGAAGGCATGACTGAATCCCAAAGAGTCAAGGTAGCCAAGTCAAGGATGAGAGGAGCTTCTCTCACATGGTGGAAATTTGTGCAAGATGAAAGGAAGAAAATGGGCAAAGCACCCATCTCTTCTTGGAAAGGGATGTTAGTCAAAATCAAAGAAGTTTATCTCCCCGATAACTATGTAGTGCAATTCATAGAAAGAGGCAAAACTTAAGACAAAAAGACCTTGATGTCAATAGCTATACAGAGGAGTTTCACAAACTTATCCTTAGATCTCATGCGGTGGAAGAAGAGAGTCTCAAGGTTGCTAGGTACCTAAATGGTCTACGGTGGAACATCCAAGAAGAAATCAGTTTAATGAGCCCAAAAACAGTCCATCAAACCTATCAACTTGCCCTTAAGGTGGAGGAAAAACTGAAAAGAAGACATGACTCAAGCAACAATAGAGGCAGGGGTAGAGGAAAAGACAATAGAGGCCATAGGGGAGGTTTTGGAGGAAGAAGTTCTGAACAAAGAACACAAGGAGAGTCTAAACTCACTGAGCAACAAGAGGGTAGCACTAATAGAGGAGGATTCAATAGAGGAAGGGGATCCAATAGTGGTTTCAGAGGAAGATCTAGTGGCCAAGGTAGAGGTTCTTCATATTTTTCAGCAATGAAGTGTTACCATTGCAACCAACTTGGTCATCCAGCATATAGGTGCCTAGAGAAGGGATCATCATCACATGGTAGTGAAAGAAGAGTGAGCTATCTTCAAGTAGAAAGACTTCAGAGGTTGCCTTAGAGTTAGAGGTAGGTGACAACTTGATGATAAGGAGAACTTTGATCAAAGAACTGGTTAGAAAAGATCCAAGCCAAAGAAGGTCCTTATTTAGGATCAAATGCAAGATTATGGACAAAGTGTACAAAGTGATCATTGATTCAGGTTCTACAAAAAATATTGTGTCAGAAGAGGTAGTGAGTAATCTTAAATTGCAAAGGATACCTCACAACAATCCCTGTAGAGTCACCTAGTTGAACAAAGGCCAACATGTCCTATTCAATGAGCAAGCATGGGTGGATTTTACCATTTGGAGGTATAAGGATAAGGTGTTATGTGATGTCCTACCCATGGATGCATGCCATCTTCTATTGGGAAGACCATGGCGATTTGATAGACAAGCTATCCATGATGGAGCCAAGAATGCATACTCATTCAAGAAAGATGGAGTCACATTCAAGATTCAGTCTATCCTTGAAGAAGGTGAAAAGAGGGCAGCAGGTCCCAATGTCCTTTTGGTGAGTGAAAAACAATTCTTAAAGACACTTGAGGAAGGTGAAGGTATAGGGTTTGCACTTGTGATGAAGCCCAAAGAGGGAGACAAGAAAGAGAATCTAGATTTGCCATTAGAGGTGCGAGATTTGTTGAAGAAATTCAAAGGCATAGTAAGTGAAGGACAACTAGCCACCTTACCTCCTAAAAGGACCATAAGCCATCAAATAGACTTCATTCCTAGAGCATCCTTGCCTAATAAGGCAACTTATAAAATGACTCCTCAACAAAACATTTATAAAATGACTCCTCAACAAAATGTTGAAATTGCCAAGCAAATCCAAGAGCTCTTAGACCAAGGCCTAATTAGGAAAAGCATAAGCCCTTGTATTTTCCCTACCATGTTAGCACCAAAGAAAGGTGGTACTTGGAGATTGTGTACTAATTCTAGAGCCATAAATAGGATCACTATCAGGTATAGGTTCCCTATTCCAATGCTCCAATCACCTTCATGAGACTCAAGAATGAGGTGATGAAGGAATTCATAGGTAAATTTGTGGTGGTATATCTATATGATATTCTCATTTTCAGTAAAGATAGGGCAGCTCACATTAATCATTTGCAAGATGTATTACAAATATTGTATGATGAAAAGCTAACCACAAACTTGGATAAGTGTGAGTTTGTTAAGAAGGAGTTGGTTTACCTTGGGTTTGTGTTGTCTCAAGTAAACCTCAAGATGGATCCTAGCAAGGTTGAATCCATTGTAAATTGGCCTACTCCCAAGTCAGCAACAAAGGTGAGAAGCTTCCATGGACTAGCTCAGTACTACAAAAAGTTCATTAGGCAATTTCGTGCTATATGTGCACCAATGCTAGACACCATTAGAGGTGGAATAAAGGCAAGGTTTCAGTGGGGTGAAGTAGAAAACAAAGGTTTTGAAACCTTGAAGGAGAATATAGCTACCCAATTGGTGCTAGTGTTGCCTAGTTTTGAGAAACTTTTCATTGTAGAATGTGATGCAAGCAATGTTGCAGTAGGTATTGTCCTAAGCCAAGAAGAAAGACTGGTAGCTTTCCATAGTGAGAAGCTAAGTGATGCCAAGAGGAAATACTCCTCTTATGATCTTGAGTTGTATGCTTTAGTTCAGGCATTGAGGAAGTGGAGACATTATCTCCTCCCTAAAGAATTTGTAGTCTATACAGACAACCAAGCCTTGAGTTTTCTAAACTCACAAGACAAGCTCGGTCATAAACAGATAAAATGGGTGGAGTATATGCAGGCCTATGCATTCACCATTAAGCACAAGAAAGGGCAGTTAAACCAGGTTGTTGATGCATTAAGTTGGAGGCTTTTGACAGTCCAAGAAATCCAATTGAGAAGCATAGGTGTGGACAGTTTTAGAGACTTGTACCTGGAGGATGAAGACTTCTCAAATGCCTACAAGGTGTGTAAGGAGTATCAAAATCACTTCCATAGTGAGTATTCTGATTTTACTTTGCAAAATGGACTATTGTTCAAAGATGGGCAACTTTGTGTGCCTAGAGGCTCAATGTGAGAAAACCTTATGCAAGAGAAGCATAATGGCAGCCTTAGTGGACATTTTGGAGTCAATAAGACTCAAGAGTTGGTTCAAAGGTACTATTATTGGCTAAGGATGAATCAAGATGTGAAGAAATATGTGGAGACTTGCATAGTTTGCCAAAAGGCCAAGGGTACTTATACAAATGCCAGTTTATACCAACCTCTTCCCATACCAAATAGACCTTGGGAATGCATTAGCATGGACTTTGTAGTAGGTTTACCAAGGACAAAGCATGGATATGACAACATTTATGTCATTGTGGATAGATTTAGCAAAATGGATCACTTTGTGCCTTGCAAGACTACTCATGATGCATGCCAAATTTCTCAATTGTTCTTCAAAGAGGTAGTGAGGATACATGGTTTACCCATGGGCATTGTTTCAGATAGGTACTCAAAGTTCATGAGTCATTTTTGGAAGACACTATGACAAAATCTTGGCACCAACCTTTCTTTTGGATCAGCCTACCATCCTCAAATAGATGGGCACACCGAAGTGGTGAATAGAATCTTGGGAAACTTGTTAAGGTGCCTTACTAAGGAATATGGTCAGACATGGGATCAAGTACTCTCACAAGCTGAACATGCATATAATGACACCATGAATAGGACTGCCGACAAGAACCATTTTGAAGTGGTCTATGGTGTGCACTCAAGAGGCATTTTGGATTTGAGAGACTTAGGAAGTGAAAAAGCAAGAAGTGGATATGCAGAAGACTTTTCTCAATCGATGAAGGAGGTCCATGAACCAGTTAAGCAAGCATTGATGGAGAATACAAGCAAACTCAAAAAAAAAGTTGATGAAAGAAGGAAGAACCTACAATTTCAAGTGGGAGATCTTGTCATGGTGCACCTAAAAAATGAAAGACTACAACAAGGAGTGCCAAGCAAGTTGCAAATGAGGAGGATAGGTCCATGTGCCATTCTAGCTAAGTATGGAGAAAATGCATACAAGGTGGATCTACCTAGTGACATAGGATTGTCACCGATTTTCAACATAGTAGACTTAGTTGCATAAAAGGGACCAGTTCAAGGTTCAGATTGTTGTCACTCAGAGGTTTTAGATGATGTGAACAACCTTCAGTTACCAGCCAAACCAAATACAACGGTCGAGAAGGTGTTGAGTTCAAGGATCACCAAAAAGACAAGGCATCAAGTCTATTGGGAGCACCTAATAAAATGGAAAGGTATGGATGATGATGAAGCCACATGGGTTCTTGAAATAGAGTTCAAGAAGCTTGGAATTGATCAGAATCTGATTCCCAAGGAGGAGACATGATCTTCTTTTGTTTGGGAGAATGGTGCAGGAACACCTATGACTTAGACTATCTAGTTTTTCAATTTTGTCTTGTACTGACCCTAGCCAAGTTAGTAGTGAATAAGGACTATAGGAGGGTCCAAGTGTTGGTGTTTTGAGTCAATGTAGGCCTAGGTTGAGTTCATTCTTCTTAGGTTTGCATTTTTGTGTAAATAGTGGATTTGAGTAGGTAATTGACCTTCTTGATGGTCAAAAGTGTCAAAAATTGGTATAGGCATTAGGGAGGGTTAAATTAGTCTTAGGAATGTTTTAAAAGTCATGTGTGATGACTTAGAATAGGTCTTATAGGTTGAGAAGACCCAAAAGTGCAAAATTGCAAAGTTGCAAAAAGTTGTCATGACAACTTTTGAAAATTGTCATGACAACTTTTGTCCTGAATTGGTTGGTGATGGAGTTAGGGATTGTCCAACGCCCTAGGATGAATCCACGTGGGAAAGATATAAGTACCCTCTCTTGCATGGTTACCAAGGTTGGAGAATGTGTCATGCAAGTTCAACAATCCGAAACTACTCATTTTCAGACTAGTTGGTAGCATTTTGGCTTGATTTTACTTATTTTGTAATTGAAGATGGATTGAATCCATTGATCCAGAAATGGATTGAGTTTATCTAGTGTGTTATAGTATTTTTTTTTCTATTTCAAGATTTTTAGATACTGTTCATTTATGTTTTCTTGCTTTAGTTTGCAAACAACCAGTTTTGGCTTGTATATAGTAGTGTTTTTGTAAATATGGTTGCCCCATGATTTCCACACATGATGCCATCATGGATTGTTGGGAAATGGAGGGAAACCACCTGTACAGTGTACATATGTAGGGGCAAGTTCTGGAGAAGAGTTTAAGCATGATTGTCACCTTGTTCTAGGCAAGTCCAGGAGCAACCCGGCTAGAGGAAATAAGGTGAAAACATGGTGTAAAATGCAGGGGTGAGTACCATATCACTATCCAAGATTTTGGAGGGGTCCAAGGAGTTGGGATAGAGTTACCAATGCAAGGAGGAGCCTTGAAAAGTTCATTTGATGCTCAAACCCCAACTTGACCATTCACTGCCAGTTAGAGGCCTAGAAAACCCTTCAAAAATCTCATTTTGGGGTTAGCACATTGAATGGTGGAACAAGAAGCCAAAACACAAAAATATATTGAGTTTAAATGAATCATTAAAGGAAATCCAAAATTTTTAGGGGGTCTTTTGGACCGTTTTCACTCAAGCCCTAAAAAACCAGTTTTAGGAGTCCTAATTGGGCTAATTCCTTGTAGCCCTTTCCTAGGCAAGATTTTGAAATCGGTAAGAAACCAATTGATGGAAAACCTCAAATGGACCCTAAATGAATTCAAAACATGAAAGAAGACACCTCCACACCTCTCCAACATCTCACAATAATAGGAGGTCAATTTGACAGCTTGAAGCCAAGAAGCCATAATTGAGCACATCGGAAGCACTGTGAATTGGTAGGGTTCCTAGCCAAAAAACTTGAAGCAAACAACTTGGAAAGGTAAAGAGTCAAGCCCTAGAAGAGAATGAGAAGGACTTGGAGGTCTGGAGAGAAACTAGGCCTGATGAGTTGGTGGAGTTCAGTAACACCAACTAGGTGAAGTGTTAAGCAAACTAGGTGAACCCCACCAATTCTGGTGGATTTTTCTAGAGACTATGTTTTTATGCAACACTCCACTGTTTTACTCAAAATGAATATCTTCAATATGTGGCATCAGATTCCTATCCTGCTCTGTATATATATTTCAACATTCTCCTTTAACTTCTCCCTTGACTCTTTATGATTATCCTTTACACCTTCTAGGTCTGTTTTAGGCTCATCAATCTCTAGATTATTATTTGCCATATCATTTTGACCCTTATTTTCTTTGACCATGGAATCATTATAAAGCTTTTTGGAAAAAAATTCCACTCTTGTGTGGGATTCATTTCCTTCGAGATTCAGACCCGTAGTCATTATATTGGCATCCTGTGCTATTTCAACCTCCAAGCCATTAACTTCCTTGTTTTGATTGCTTCTACCTTCCGGCGAGACACTCTTTCCATCATTTGCTGTCATATCATTAACCTGTGTCAATTTTACTAACATGTCTTGAAGCCTAAATTATAACATTGATTCTTCCCCTTTTATGTGTTTTGACATTCTGCATCTAAGTACCCTTTTTTTCTTGCATATAGCACAAACATGAATCAAATCTTCAACTTCAATAGGTTGTATCCATACTCCCTCACCTGACTTCAGTTCTATATATTGCGGAAGTGGATGAATGGCTTGCCATTGAATGCAAACCCTAGCATACTTACTATATTCTTTTACCTCCCGAGCTTCATTGGCCATTAAAAACCCTCCAAGCTTGTCGCCTATCAACTTTAGGGCTTCAGTATCCCAATACTCATGAGGGAGATTATAGAGTCGTATCCATAGCGGAAGAATATCGATCTCCTCCTTCTTGGGGTCAAAGTTCAACCTGTAGTCTTTAATAAAAAACCCTTTCCCCCCATGAGAAAATGATCACTATTTAATATCCATTGATTATCTTTCTCACTCGAGCTAATGACAAGATAAAACCCATTTGGGAGGGTTTTCAACATGTAGGCCTCTCCCCAGTTAGCATAAACCCACGACCTAACTCTAGAGAAAGCAAGCTAGTCTCCATTCCATTTCATGAAAAAGGCTCTACTTTTTAAAATTTGAACTAAAATCTTCCATTCGTAGTTATCTACAAGTATGGAAACTACAGTCACGTGCTCTAGACTTTTGCATACCTTTTTTATCTATGGCTTCGGGCTAGCCTTCTTTG
The DNA here is from genome assembly GCF_030272615.1 of Cryptomeria japonica. Classification (NCBI taxonomy): domain Eukaryota; kingdom Viridiplantae; phylum Streptophyta; class Pinopsida; order Cupressales; family Cupressaceae; genus Cryptomeria; species Cryptomeria japonica. Next base: position 557,662,822 of record NC_081405.1, read on the forward strand.
GTCTCTAGAATTTCTTTTCAATCGTTCTAAAATCCACCCGAGGTCCAGAATGAATAGATGCAAAACCCCATTTATTTCTATCCCATTCTCTTAATTCTTTGTGAATGAATCTTTTCCAATTTTTCACAACATGAAAGCTTCGACTTTCCTGTCCCTTCCATGCCCGATACGGTGGCTGCCACTCCCTATTTCGATAACCTTTGATTCTTCAACCTCTGTAGTTCCAAATCTGTCTCTGGCGTCTCTTTCTGTGAAACCCTAGCTCCGCCATCTCGCATTGCTTGCTGTAATATTATGTATTTTATTAATATGTCTCAACAATTTTTTTTAGTTACTAGTTAAAACCACAAATTGTGAAATGATTGCAATAGTATCAACCTAAGGACAAGTACTAATGACCTAATAACCTGATCAAATTTACAACAAAATAAAAAAAATACTATGTTATAATTAGCCCCAACAAAATTTTTTAGTCACTAGTTAAACTACAAATTGTGAAATGATTTTAGTAGTACTAATTCAAGGACAAGTACTAATAACCTAATAACCTAACACAAGTACCAATAAGAATACTAAGGTTGGGTCTCATGGAGGGGGCCTTCCTTAAAAATAGAGCTAGAGCTGGTGAGATTTTTAAGAATATTTTAAAGTCATTGCTTCCATGAATTTTGAAACGCGGTTTAGTTTAAAAATTAAGCTCTGAAATTTAAGGAAGTTGGTAGTCTCATGAATATGATACCTTTGTCTGTTATACCATGTGTAGTGATAAAAACAAGTAAAATAAATCATTTTCCCTCCAATTTTTCTTTTAATGAAAATCTAAACTTGGATGATTGATAAGTGATAGATAACATCCTTGTGCTGGTGGGGCAATTTCTAGCCCCTCCATTTTCACCCGCTCAAATATGCAAGCCAAAAAATAGGAGCTCCTCTTTTCCAAGGAAAAATTCCAAATAATAGTGTAACAATTTTTTTTCTTCATCCAACCTCCTCTTCCTCAAAAATAGAAACTTAAGCTCCCACGAGACAGCACTATAACTCATGAATTATATTAAACCTTCTATTAAAAAAATATAAAAATCATTTTACATACTATCTACGTGTGTGGGGTGGATTTTATTTACATGAACGCCTAATTTTTCCACACGGGGCGTCCCCCTAAGTGTTTCAGCATCTACTATTAGGGTTTCCCTTATATCTTTAGTGCTTCTATGTTTCCGCCTACTGGATGGTAGATTTCCAGCGACCACCGTTTAGGGTTTTGGTTGCGCTGGCTTTAAAGGACCGGAGGTTAGGGCTTAGAAGGAGTGGCATTACCTGCACTACTCGTAGCGATTAGGGTATGAAAACGCCCACTTACTTTTCGTGAACATTGGTACCATTAGATTTTACTAACATGCTATTGTTGTACGATTGCCTGAGTGGTTATATCGATCCATTTTTGCAACGATGAGGATGTTCAGTTAATTGCCTTATGTGTTCTATGCTCTGTCTTAACTCTGTTCGACCCTTTATTTTAGTTTTGAAATGTTTTCTATGTTCTTCGGTAGGGGTATTTGTTATCATTGTATGATGTTATATGCCTTCTTAATTTTATCATTTAATTTGGCTAAGTGCTCTGTATCAGAGTTTGAATAAACATTTTTTTGGGAGGCCGGTGATGTAAGAAAATATTTGCTACTCTTGATGGCTTGGCCACCTGATGATATTTTAACTACCAAGATCTCTGAGGCCTTTCAAATATGTGAGTTTTAGGTTTTCATATTTCGCATTTGGATAAAGATTCATCTCTTCTGGATGGTCTTTTATTTAAACAGAAGCATAATATGAATTGTCTAGCTAGAGTGTGGTAATAATATTTAACTCATACCCTTCTCACAATCCCAACCAGTTCGGAATTGTTGTATCAAAATGCTGGTTTTTGGATTGATTTCGTTAGTCATATTATAAGATCTGTAAGTTCTATGGAATGCACCTTAAGTATCTAATAATCTAGTTTTGTTAGGTTTTTCGGAGGAGGGTTATAGGTTTTGATTTATTTCAGAAGCCGTTGTTGTTTTGGTGTTCAAAATGTAGTATACCATGAGTTTTTGAAGCGTTTTTCTCTGTAACAGCTATTTACATTTCTCATATCTTGATAAGGAAGAGGTTTGCATAAATATGCTGAGTAACATATCTTCTTCCATTCAACAATGGCTTCACAAGCGTCAAATTTCTGTTAACTAGTGGGGAAAGCTTAAATCTCAGTTTAAATTTCTGTCAGCTAAGGGATATAAAGTTTCTTTTATAATCACAATGTTGGGTAGTCTCTGTATGGTTATACAGATTGCTTATAGCAATATGGGGTAGCAGTAGGCACCTAACTGTGCTACCAACAAAACATACAAACATTTTGATTCGTTGTTTACAATCTACAATACATATAAAAAAGGTGCTATTTCCCACATAACCTCAACTTGTTCTCTGTAATTTACAAACAATTAAAAAGGTGTTATTTACTGGTCTGAACTTTGATCACATTTATTACATCAAAAGGCTTTATTTTTACAGTTATTATTTGCAATAACATGGTGCGTTCTATCGTTAAGTTGATCTAATGGCAGGAACGGTCTTTGAATGCCTCACATTGATATTACTTGATGGGGTCTAATTACAAGTTCTCTATTTAGTATGCCTCCCATGGAAATTGGTTCTGGAGACTGAATGATAGTAAAATTCCCTTAGAATTTTAGGACTGGAGGTAATTTCTGCCAAAAGGACCGCTCTTTGCCTTGGCTGGAAATGTCAGATGAGTTGGAAGGTATCATTGAATGTAAGATTTGTTGCCTGTAATGTTCTTGCTGTCAGGCACATTTACGCTGGGGTAATGCAGGGTGATGGTATCCCCTGTTTTCGTAGAAACAGAATGCTAAATAGTTTTGTGGTCTCTCTGTACCTTAAAAGTAGAAAACTAAATATAGCAAGAATCAATTTAGAGAACAAACAATCTGCCAGACATAATCTCTAAAGGTGAAGCCATTAGCTTTTTGTAACTGAAGTGAAACCAATTTGTAGGTGGTATTGAACTACTAGATGACCAATCAAGCATTTTTTGTTTGTTTTTATTGTTGCTGTAATATTGTGGATATAGGTTTATTTTGTAATTGTTCATTTATTTTTTCTTGTTGCTATTAGAAAAAAATGTTTGATATAGCATTTACCTGACTTGTGCATTTTTAGCTCTGGCAGCATTTGGGTTTTTACTAGAATTTCTATTTGTAGTCCATTGATTTTGTCGCAGATGTTTAAGGACTTTAAGCAGTCATTTGAGAGCTTTTTAATTGAATTCTTTTTCAGTTTTAACTGGCATTTGGGCTAGTGACGAACTCCCATCTGAGGTTTACTTCTTATCGGTGATTGTGTAAGGTTCTTCAAAGCATGATTGTTTGAGGATTCTTTGATCACAATCTTTTAGTTTGCAAGTAACTGATGAAAGTTTTTTTCAAACTGTTAATGATCAGGTCTAGTTATTTTTAGCATCTGGATTAATGGGCATTTTTAGTAGAGAATGTAATTGTAAAGTAACATAAGCTCTAAATATCGTTTTTTTGAGTGGATCCGCATGCATTGTTTCAGAAGAATGCATTGAAGCATACAGAAATCGATTTGAACTGTTCGATAACAGTAAAATATGGATATGGTCCTGGCTGAGATAGATTTTTGTCCCAATACTTGTTGGCCCTAGCACGAACCCTCTTAAACATATTGAAGACTTCATTAGATAAAAAATCATTGTAATGAGCAACTCTACATCTTCATAATTAAGATTAAGAATTTTAAGTGTTATAAGATTAAAGATGTGACAAAAAAAGTTAATTCATCTGAATAATTTGTTAATTTAATTATAATGAAAAAAGTGAAAATATGGTTGGTTAAGGGTCTAATATTTCTATTCATATTAATGTCCAAAATTTGTGCAAAATTCTTTGCTCATAATGTACTTTTCTTCCTTAGGTATTTGAACTTCGATTTTGAATTTCAATTTATGCTCAGCTAAGTTTTAAATGTTTATTCATCTATACATAATTATAGTTCATATCCAATGTCAGTTTCCAATTTTGACTCCCTTAGTGGCACATATTTAATTTTTTGAGTGACAAAATGTTACATACCTATTTAAATTAATTATAAAACACTTAATATTAAACTCATTAATATAGTTGGCCAATGATAGAACGCCTCCAATCATTTTCTTTCCATGGCCAAATCACCCACATCTTTTTCATTTCTCTTTTTATTTGATCGATCATATTTTGTAAATAAGTTGTTTGACATTTCCTACACTAAAATCTACAGTTTGAAGTTTTATGTGTTATGTGTTATGTGTGTGGTGTTACTATAGGTTTTTTATTTTTTATTTTTTATTTTTTATTTTTTTTGGGTTTTTTTTAACATTTTAATTAAGTTTGTTTAGGTTAATAAAACATGTTTATTTAAGACAAGTGGGTATTGAGGTGTCACCATGCTATGAGGAGGCGTATTTACTATAATTAGACCATCATGGTGGTCTCTCTTCATTGGTTTGTATTGTCACCTCCACCTCTTGCTTGAGTCTATATAAATATGCTACTTTGCTTGTATTTTCATATAGTTGGAGTAATAATCTGATACTATTTTGTCTTAGAGCACTTTACATTGGTTATGTTCATTTTATTTTGGATTTATGTCTTAGAGCACTTCACATCGGTTATGTTCATTTTATTTTGCATTTATATAGATCTTTGTAGTGATTTTGTAAAAAATTGTTGTTTTTTCTCTTGCATTGCTTACGATTTGGAATTTTGTTGTTTTCCATAGGTTTGAGCAGTTTTGTATCTCAGAAGGCATTGATTTTCAACACACAGTTCTTTACACTCCATAGCAAAATGGAGTTGTAGAACTCAAGAATCGGTCCGAAAAGAGGGGTATCCTTGAACCAACCAATCTCTAAGGTCCACAAACTCCTTCGGTAATCCTTGTTTCCAAAGATACTTAAGGACACAACACCAAGTCAAGCAATGGTTCAATGATACCAAACAACACCTTTGAAAACCTCAAGGCTCCATTATGTCCACTTACAGACAACTAACACTTTTCAAGTTCTTGTGCGGCTACACACACCCTTGAACACAAATGAAACAAACGTGAACCGGTTGCTATTAGGCTTCCTTTTGAAGGAATTGAGTGATAACTTTTGACACCCCGAGGATCTAGACAAACCCTTTTGGGAGTTCTAAACAATATCACAGTTTTTGGTATCAGAAACTTGCAGATATTCCAATCGGCGCTACACTAACATACCTAATAGGGCTTTAGACCTAATAGGGCTTTAGACCTATTTGATTGAACCCCTTTCACAAACTGAATAGGTCCTCCTAATGGATGACCATCACTGGCCATGAAATGCTATGTAAACTTCCAAAGTACTATCCTACCACATTCAAACCCTTTCCCAGTGCTCTACCTCTCAATTTTCACGCATTGCACTCATCAAACCAGTTTGTCACATAGAGATGCCAGACCTAGGGTTAGTTCTCCATCCTTTTCGCCTTGTTGTATCCTTTTAATGGCTTTTGGTACTAACATGATATAGTGGCCTATCATCTCCTTAAGGATTGTGTTCAGTTAAGGATTGATAGGCCAAAATCCATTATTGTAGTCAAACCCTAGGGGTTTAAGGGTTTAGGCTACTCGATAGAGATTTGCTTGTAGAATAGCTTCACATTGAAAGTAAAACAACCGGATTGGATTGAGGGTTCTGAGACTAGGGAGTATAGTTACAGGGTCTATGCCATGAGCATTCTTACCAATCCACCTTCAGTATTGAATCAACATAAATTAGATGTTTTTTTTTCGAGTTTCCAACAGTTCTTGATGCTTCCAATTCCTTTCCAAATCGACCAACACAACCAACATCAACCAACATACATTCTTCGATGTTTGGAGCCTTTAAAGGTGTTTCCCACATGACCACAACCTCCTCCAACTGTTTTTCAAACCGAACTAATTGTTGGAGAATCACAACTTACAAAAAGTGCAAAATTGTCAAGACAACAAATTGACAATATGACAACTTTTGCATAATTCGATCAACTTAGACTCTAGATTGTCATAGTCCCCAAAATGATTACATTTGAATTTAAAACATAAAAAATGACTTAAATACACTTGTGGTCACTTGATCCCTCAATTTAGACCATTGTGACCCTTATTGATTCAATTTGCTCTACCAGACCCTAGATGACAACTTGACCCAAACATGGACAAACTTGTCACACTCCTAGGACATTGAATTACAAAAAAGATCCATAGGGTCTTCTTACATTTCTTCTAATTATTAGAAAATCATCTTGTTCCTGGCTCATGCCTTCATAGGTAGGTGCTCCTGCACCATTGAGCTATGAAGGGGGTAACTCCTTTTCAAGCTTGGATTGGTTGGAAATCCACAATCAAGCACTTGTGAGAGTTTGGGTCTCCTGCATGGGCCCACATTTTTGCAGAGAAACACAAGGCTATGGATCCGTAGAGCAAACCTTGCATATTTGTTGGGTATCTAGATGGTGTCAAAGGCTATAAGCTTTTCCATCCTACCACACATGAGCTTTTCATTGAGATGAGTGTTCGTTTTGAGGAGGATACTTCTAGTTCTTCTACCACTTCTCCATCCTTCATTCCTATGGAGACATTGCGACTTCATGATGATAGTTCTTTCGAGGATTTTAATCCTCCCGATCCCTCTGAGGAGTCTTCTTCTTCTTCCACTTCAGATGATGATGATGAGGATTCATCTTCCTCCTCTCTTAGTCATCATACAGAGGGTGATGATTCTCCTCTAGATTCTCCTAATTCTCCAGCTACTGGGCCTCTTTGGGCTCGTCAGACATTGGAGTCAACAAGTGATTGGGTGGGGATCCTTCAAATGCGAGAAGAACAAGGTCACAAATTCGAGCATGGTGGGATACATAGATTCAATTTGGGCAGGCGATTCTCAGGATCACAAGTCTACTTCAGTGTATTGCTTCTCTCTTGGTTCTAGTCTAGTTTCTTGGTTGAGCAAGTAGTTTGCTATTGCTCTTTCCTCCACCAAGGTTGAGTATCAAGGAGCAGTTAATGCTGCTACTAAGGCCATTTGGCTTTAGAACATTCTCACCGAGTTTGTCATTTCCTTTCGAAGCTTACAGTCATCTTTTGTGACAACAGAGGTGTTAGCCAGAGAATCAGGAAATGAAATGAAGAAAGGAGAGGATGATAAGATCCCCATTCAGGAAAAGGAGCAGGAGAATAGTGGAAAGGATTCAAACGATGGAGAAAGAAACTCACAAGTCAGTAGTCAAAACAAGCAAAAGGATAAGACAAAACAAAGTTTAGATCAGAATGAGAAAAGGAATAGTTGTCAGATGGATAAGGGAGTTAGTCAATCCAAAGATAATAAGGAAAAGGGAGACAATTTCAACTCAAAAACAAAATTATTCAAGTAAAAAAATGGAGCAAGTTGGATCCAAGATGCACAACTTGACAATATCTATGAGCAAGGGCTATCGGAGATATCATTAGCCTCCTCGGTTCAAATCAAATCGATTTTCTTGGAGGAAAATGAACCAAGATGGGGAGATGAGGAAGATATAAAAAGGCTTTGGGAAAGAGTGGGTCAAAGCAGGAGGAAGAAGAAGTAATGGAGGATAAGAGAAAGAACAAGAACAAAAAAAAGAATAATAACAACAACAATAACACATCCACCAAAAATACCAGAAGTAGACTAGGGGATGTGGGAGTTCAACATACTTCACTAGGAAGACATTCAAATGCTAAGAAGAGGACTATGGAAATAAGCAAGAATATAGCAGACATGACTCAAAGAACCATCTTTGAGGTGAGTATTTCTAAAAAGTCACGAAGATTATCTCCTGGAACATCTGAGGATTGAACAATCCTCACAAACATGATTTAATTAAAAGTATGATTAGAGACAAAAACTCGGATATTTTTTTGATTCAAGAAACCAAAATGTCTAAGGATAAGGTTGAATGTTTGAAAATGGTTAGTAATGGAGGAGCTAGTGGTGGCAGTTCAGAAGGAGCATCAGGGGGTATTGCTACTTTCTGAAATAAAAATAATGTTAAAGGCGAAGTGTTGATTCAAGACAACAATCTGGCTTGTATTAGATTTGAGCATTTGAAAGAGGGTACTTCATGGGTCTTAACTAATGTGTATGCCCCAAACGCCAAGACTAGTAGAAGTGATTTCTGGAAAAGCTTATCCTTATTTAGGAGTAAGTTTGCTGAAGATAGTTGGATTATTATGGGGGATTTCAACACCCCTTTGAAGAAAAATGAGAAAAAGGGAGGGAGCCAAACCAATTTGGACAACAGATTGGATTTGATGGATTTCATCAATAATAATGCTCTCCATGACCTGGATTTGCAAGGAGTTAAATATACCTAGACCAATAGAAGGAGTGGGGAAGATTTAATTCAGGTCAGGCTTGATAGAGCTTTAATTTCTCTAGATTGGTTTAATTCTCACTTATGCTATTTATTTGCTCATATAAGGGCAGGATCAGATCATTATCCTATATCCTTCACGGTTGATGCCAAGAAGGGAAGAAGACATTTCCCTTATAGATTTGAGAGAATGTGGACTAAACACCCGGATATGGAAAGCAAAATCAAGGAATGGTGGCAGGTTAGAATTGAAGGAAATGCTTTGTATAAGGTGGTTAAAAAGTTGAAATTTGTGAAAGATAATGTTAAAAGATGGAACAAAGAATCCTTTGGGAACATATTTGCTTCTAAAGCCTCCATCCTCTTAGATCAATTCAGAATAATGGCTATACAAAGGTCTCGAGAGATGTTGAAGATGAGATTCTTATGAAATATCATGACATAATAGCAAAAGAAGAAATTTTCTAGAAACAGAGGTCAAGAAATATTGGTTGAAGGAAGGGGATAAAAATACCAAATACTTCCATATGTCAACTTTGAAACATAAGGCCATCAATAGGATACCCCAGCTTAAAGTTAATGGCAAAACTGTTGAAGATGAAGAGTCTGTGAGGAAGGCAGCCCTAGCGTTTTTCTCCAATCTCCTAACTAAGGAACATAATCTGGACATGCAAGCTCAAAAGGACCTTATGGATTGCATTCCCTCTATCTTGGGCGCGGATCATAATTCATATATCACTGCTATTCCATCCAACGATGAGATTCTAAAAACTGTCAACTCCTTTGAAGGTAACAAGGCCCCGAGCTCGGATGGTTTTCCCATGTTCTTTTTTCAAATGTATTGACATATTGTTGGGGGTGATGTTTCCAGTGTTGCGAAAGAATTTTTTGGTGCAAGAAGAATTTTGAAAGAATTGAATGGCACTTTCATTGCTCTTATTCCCAAAAAGATGGGAGTTGATTCCATGGATCTCTTTAGACCTATCAGCCTTTGCAATTCATTGTATAAAATCATCTCTAAGGTTTTGACATCTAGAATCTTGAGCTTGCTCCCTTCTATCATTTCTCCCCAGCAAAGTGGCTTTGTCCCTGGGAGACAAATCTTGGATTCAATAATATCGGTCCATGAAAATATTCACTCACTCTCTAGTGCTAATAAAAAAGGTTTTCTTTTGAAGCTTGATTTATCTTAAACCTATGATAGAGTGGACTGAGGATTTATGATGGATGCTCTCATTGCTTTTGGTTTTAGCTCTAGAAGTATTTGTCTTATTCTGCAATTGGTTTCTTCTGCTTCTTTTTCTGTCTTAATCAATGGATGTCTTTCCCCCTTCTTCAAATCCTCAAGGGGGCTTAGACAGGGGGATCCTTTGTCCTCGGTTCTTTTTATTATCATGGCAGAATGTCTGGGAAGATTCATTGGAAATCTTGTTGAGAAGGGAGAGTTTTGTGGATTGAAACCTTCTTCTGCGGATCAAGTTTGTTCCCATCAGCAATTTGTGGACGACTCTATTATTATGGGGAATGCTTCAGTGAAAGATTCTAGGAGTTTAAAGAAAGCATTGGACAGTTGTGGGTCAGCCACCAGTCAATTGATAAATTGGTCTAAAAACTTTGTTTATTTCATCAACACTCTGGAAAGAAGACAGATAAAAATAAGTAACATTTTGGGCTGTCAATTGGGGAATCTTCCCGTTTCCTATCTTGGGCTCCCTTTATGTCATGCCCCTCCTGATACTTTCTGGGGTGCTCTTGTGGATAAATTTCATAGGACCCTAGCTGGTTGGAAAGGCTCTCTTCTCAGCCAAGCTGGTAAGGTTCAACTATTGAAATCTACTCTTCAGAGTATTCCTCTTTATGCCATCAACCTATTCAGAATTCCTGCCAAGTTTGTGGAGGCTATTGAAAAAATTCAAAGATCTTTTTTGTGGACATGGGTCGAGGAGAAGAAGAAAATGAATCTAATTGCATGGGATAAGGTTTGTAAACCTATAAGAAAGGGGGGTCTTGGCCTCAGGAGAATAAGAGACATGAATGAGTTTCTTATGGCTAAGCAAATATGGAGAGGTTATAATACCCAAGGAGAATGAAAAATGATATGGGACAACAAGTATAAAAGACAATATCCTACCCTTCTAAGCTTCCTCAATGTTGAAGATATCCCTTTTGGTTCTAATATTTGGAAAAATATTTCAAGAACAAGAGATCTAATTGCTAAAGGTGTGAAATGGAAGGTGGGGAAAGGAAACCTCATTAAATTCTTGGAAGATTCTTGGTTGCTTGATACTCCGTTGAGTGAAAGTCTTGATTGGGGTAAATTTTAGAATCAGTGTAAGGAGAAATATGGCACTATGGTGGGTGACTACTGGAATGAAGGACAGTGGAAGGAATTATCCCATGTTGATCCATCCCTTGGTAATTTGAACAAAATTATGAACTCCATGGTGGTGGTGGACGATGAGGATCAACTAATCTGGAAACTCATAGCTAATGGTAAATTTTCTATTGCCTCTCTCTATAATCAACAATTTTCTAAGTTGGAGAGTCCTTGTTGGGCTAAGACTTGGGTGAAAGGCCTAATTCCTAAAATTAATATTTTTTTTTCTGGATTGTCCTTCAAGGTAAAATTTTGACTATTGATAACCTCAGAAAAAGAGGAATATGTATGCCTAGTGTTTGTTTTCTTTGTATGCAGAATGAGGAAATCATTAACCACTTGTTCTTCCATTTCCCCTTCTCTGCTAATATCTTGGCCAGATGTTTGGATTATTTCAATATCAGTTAGGTTTTTTCGGAATCAGTCCAAGAGGTTTTTAATTCTTGGCATCACCCCTCAAGGAATAAATCTATAATTTTGAGACTAGTTTTAACCCATATTTGCTGGGGAATATGGAAAGAGAGAAATGAAAGAGTGTTTAGAGAGAAGGCATCTAAGGCTCAAATAATTTTTGAGAAAATTAAACGTCATATAGTGGAGAATATTAACATCATAGGTGGAATAGCCAACCCCCAAGATCATAATGATCATTTGATCTTCAAGAACTGGAGATTAAAGGGAAGAGATATCTTGTAGGATAATCCTAGGGAAGGTGTGAAATGGGAAAACCCTCCCCATGACTGGATGAAAATCAACTTTGATGGTGCTTCAAAGGGTAACCTTGACAATGCGGGGTGCGGAGTGGTTTTAAGGGATGAATGGGGAAACTGCAAAATCATTAAATGTATCCCTATTGGAAGCCAAACAAATCATGTTGCTGAGGCTATGGCAGCTTATCATGGGATGGTGCTAGCAAAGGAAGCCAATTGCACTAGGGTATGGTGTGAAGGTGACTCTTTGAATATCATAAACTATTTGAATAAGTTGTTCCCGCCTTCTTGGTCAATAAACAATGCTATTAAAGCAACAAAGAAAATAAGTGAAACCTTTGATACGTGTGTCTTCACACATGTGTACAGGGAAGCTAACTCATGTGTTGACTAGGCAGCCAACCTGGCCTACCGAATTGAGGAAATCATTACTATTAATGGGGAGAGTAAACTTGCGTGTGAGGCGAAATCTTTGTTCAAGCTGGGCCGCATCCAGATGAGGCAACGTGGCAGCATCAATCATAATTCCTAATGCTTTTCCCACTAGTTACGATGAAGGATTACAACGATGGTGATGAGCATTTATGTAATTGTCTTATCATATTAACAGGGCACGAATTCTGGATTGTTTTTCAAAGCAATAATAGAAACCAAAGAAGAAAAATCAGAGCAGATATTAGGAATTCCAGCGATTGTGAAGGAAAAATGGGAGGGAACAAAAAAAGGTTTGAACCAACCTCATGTTCGGATTGGAAGAAGAACATAGAGGTTTGGGAGATTCTTCAAGAGGGAGGATTAAGTGTGTTCATGGAGAGGCTTTGTGGTAAAGACCCAACAATCACCAAGCACTTTATAAAGAATTGGAAGAGTGGCAAAGTTTTGGTGGGAACTCAGATGATGAATGTGGATGAAGATATTATTGCAGAAGCCATGGGGATGGTGACAGAGGGCATTAAGTTCTATAGAGATCATAGCATTTCTGATAAAGCAGTGGACATATTTCCTATCATGGATGGCGAAAAGAAGAAGATGGTGAAGGTGGATAACTCCTATCACTCCCCAAAATGCATCTGCAGGCCTTGGAGATTTGTGTTGTTTGCTACCATAACCTACATTATGCTGGATGGGAGATTTACGAGAGCTTACGGGCACCATTTTGTGTTGCTCAACCACTTCCACCATGGTGAAAAGGTAAGCTTGCCCTATTATCTTGCTTGTTCCATGGATCACACAATTAAAGAAATGCAGAAAGACCTTCAGGGCGACCATGCTCTGCATCAGGGTCTTATGGTTTTAGTGTATAAACTGCTGAAAGGGAAATGTATAAAGAAACCAGTTAGAGGTAAAAATACCAGGGCTGAAGAAACAAAAAATGAGTATAGTGGTTTTAACTATGACTCGGAAATCGAAGGTGAGTTGGAGGAGCTTAGCAAAAAGGGGAGGAATAAGGGGAAGAGAAAGAGGATTGTGGTTGATTCTAATATCTCGGACTTCTAGGATGAGTCCTTTGAGGAAAAATTCATCAAAAGCAAGAAAGGTAAAGGAATGGGGAAACAAACCTAGAGGAATAAGAATATCAATAGGGGAGTTAACAAAGACAAAAACCAAATTTTGATAGCTTCTGATGAGGATGCAAAGGGGGAAAAAAATGACAATGTGAAAGGTAAGGAGGGGGATGAGATTCCGGATGTGGGTGGCGATAAGGATTTGAATACTCAAGGATTACAGAATGATGGCCAAGAGGATAAAAGGGGAAATCCTAGTGACTGTCATGGGGATAATGATAGTATCAAGGGATTTTGCGATACTATCAACAAAATTGTGAAAGATATTGGTAACCTGAAGAATGATATGAATGCTACCAAAAAGGCCACGATAGGCTAACCTCTTTCTGAAAATGTTAAAGAACTGGTGATGGCTATCAACAATGCTGAAGCTATTGAAAACATGGTCAGTAAAATCCTTGAAACTGAGAAGAAGGTTAGAGAAATGGAAGAGAATAGAGAGGTGAATGGGTAGAAAATTACCATGAAAAATCTGGGCAACAGAGTCGACAAGATGGAACAAACCATGAAGAGGATAGCTGGACAAAATTTTCAGATTCTTGAAGCCTCTGTGGACAATATGAACATTTTGATTAACAGATTTGATAACTTTAAAGACAAAGAGGGCGACAAGGACCAGATGGAGAAAAGAGGTCATGAGAAGAGAACTAGAGCCAACACCAGGAATCAGGGTGACATCAAGGGATGTGAGATGGATGATTTGAAGACCTCCGCGGACAACATGAAGCAGATGGTGGTTCATGCAAAGATATTATGAAGAATATCTAGCTGTCTCACTCTCTGTCTTTGTTTTTGTGCTGTCCTTTTGCTATCTTTTTGCTGTCTTTTGTTGTTTTGTTGTCTTAGTGCGACCCTATGTGGTTTGAGATCCCTTTTTGGTTTGGATGGGATCTAATTTTTTGTTGGGGTGATCAGGCACATATCTTTTTTGCTTTAATGCTTCTTCTTTCTCCTGTTATGTAAAAGGTTCGGGTTCCTTTCAAAAACCTATTTTTACTTAATCAAGACAACTAGAGTGTCATTCAGATTTCTTGCAATCCGGTCCATCATCAGCAGACTAAGCACATTGAAATTTACATGCACTACATTCGGGAGCTGATTCATGAACAGGTTTTTGATCTTCAGTACTGTCAGACATCCTTACCAAACCCTTCATTGAGAGCAAGTTCATTCATTTGTGAGCTTTGCTTGGGGTGCGACAAGTGTCCTCTCTTGGGGGGACTTCTTAGTTTCTTCATTATTTCTCTCTCTGTTTTGGTGGGGGAGGGAGGGGTTTCTTCTTTGTTGGGGGCAATACTATGTACATGGGTACCTCATCAGACTTCATTTATCGTGACCCATATTTTCACCCACCTAAGCTACGCTTAAGGGGGTGTTAGTGTAGGTTTTTATTTTCTAGTTGGGTTTATTATTTTCCCTTTTACTAGGTTTTTTCTACACTTTAATTAAGCTTGCTTAGCTTAATAAAACATGTTTACTTAAGACAAGTGGGTATTGAGGTGTCACCATGCTATGAGGTGCATTTATTATGTTTAGACCATCATGGTGGTCTCTCCTCATTGGCCGGTATTGCCACCTCTACCCCTCGCTTGAGTCTATATAAACATGTTACCTTGCTTGTATTTTCATATAGTTAGAGTAGTAATCTGATGTTATTTTGCCTTGGAGCACTTCTTATTAGTTTTCTCTCCGTATCAGTGTTATGCTGTTCATTTTATTTTGCATTTACAGTTTATTTGATCTATCTCTTTCAATTCGATTTTGGGTTGTAATCTGTTTCTCAAATTTTAACATATGACAATATCCATTGAAATATTTTAACATTGCTCACATTCCTCGCAGTTCTACTTTTGTATTCACTTGCTCTATGACCATATTTGTTCCATGCATAACACTAAGAATTAAAGGATCAAGGCCAAGAAGCCCTAAATGAGCTTATGTTCATTCTACTTCTACATTTTGTAGTCTTATGTCCAGTATTGTTACAAGAGAAACAATGCTATAAAAAGATTGAGGATACTTGGTTGGAGCAGTTTGATTTGGAGTAGGTATTTTGAAGTCCTTCATTTGTCTTAGGAGAGTTGTTTGAATTCATCTTTTTCTTCCTCGTCTTTACTATCATCTATCTTTGTCTTGGAGCATTCAAATTCATTTCTATTAGATATCTAGGTGTTAGTAGATTTTCACAATCCATGCGAGCTATTTGAATGTTGCTTCTAGACTTGATTGTGTGAGTGTTTCTTGCAAACGTTTCGGATCACACTCTGTCATCAGGATGATAGAGAACACAAGGATACACAAACGGTTAATGTTGTAGACCTAAACTGAATAAAAAGAGTGATAAAGGTGGAAGGAGAGAAAGAGAGAGAGGGTCCAAGTTAGGACAAGAGACAAGAGACAAGTGACAAAAAAATAAATTAAAAATAAATTAAACAAAGAGAAAAACCAAAATAATGAAAGAGATGTGACAAAAGTTAAAACCTCAAAATATTCCAACTAAGAGGAAAGTAAGATAGCAAAGAAGCATCAAAATAATGCTTTAATATGAGGATAAAGGCCATAAATAAGATGTTACAAGTTGAAGAACTAGAAAACAAGATAAGGAATAATATGACAAGCATATAGAATGAAGAAATTGCATCACTATGTTAAGATAAGATGTAATATTGATAAAACAAAGTTACATAATGTAAATTGTTAAATACAATTAAATACAACAAAAAACAACAATAATACAAATATTAAAGTGAGAGAACTCACTATTTAAGAAAAACCAAAGTATATATAAATGAGTACACTAACACCCAAATAATTAAAATTGCAACTAGATATGGTTTAAATATATAAGAAGCTACAACAAAGGCGAAGAGACTAATTAAAAAATAAAGTAAAAACAAAAAAAAGTAAATAAGAGAAGGGACAAAAAGATATAAAATAACAACCACCTAAGAAAAAGGAATAAAAATAAATATAAGAGACTATATATATTAAGCTAAAGATCAAGCGGAAAACTAAACACAAATTAAACATTTAAATGATAAGAAAAGAAAAAGATTAACTTAATGATGTGAAAGAATAATAAAAATAGAGAGAACAAAGATAAAAATAGAGAAAAATATTAGCAAAAAAGTGAAAAATGCAAGAGCAAAAGATTGGAAATTCAAAAACTTGACGAATTAATATGTAGTAAAAAATTATAATGAAAATTAACCAAAAATAAAGTGCATTGGAGAATACAAAATAAGCATAAATATAAAGGTGAGATATATAAACTAAAGAAAAGGAAAATAAAAATAGAGAGATAAGATAAGAAGAAAGAAGAAGCAATACATTTAAAATACATAAAATAATATTGCAGAAAAAGAATTAAATGCAAAGATATTAAAATGAGAGAAAGACAAACTAGAAAGGGATAGAATATATAAATTACGAAAAAACAACAGAAATAAAAAATGCATCTATGTTAAAATAATTTATTGAAACAAATAAACAAAATGAAATTATAAAGATTAACGTATTAATATAACAAATAATATAAAATATATACAAATTCAACAATAAAAATAGCTTATTAAAAAAGAGAGTATGTACATGTACATGTACATATACATATATACACACACACATATGTATGTATTTGTATTTGTATTTGTATATATATGTACATGTACATATGGGTAAATGCACCAAGATGGTGAACAAAAAGGGGGTATAGGTGGACACCATTTTTTTAAAATCAGCTAAACTTGAACTTGGAGGAGCAATTTTGAGACTCGTCCACTCAAAACATGAAGATACTCAAAGAACAAAGATTGTAGTACTCTGAATCTAGTTTCCAAACTACTAAAGTTTTTCAAAATTGGATAAGATTAAGGGGGTCAAATATTTCACGCACACAAAAGCGTTCCTATTTTTTTCAGTAAAACATAACATAGTGTCTGACATGCGCATCAAAAAAGTAATAGTTACATTTAGTATTTTGAAAAACCCTTTGGTAGAAAGATAGTTAAGAGTGAGCACTAGAAGTTGTGTATTTTTTTGTAATTTTTTGTTGAGTATTTGTTTTTTTATTATATTTTCAAAGTGTACGCATCCTGAAACTTAGGTACCTGTTCATGCACGTCACATAACATGTGCCAAAATAATTAAAAAAATCATTTTTTTTAAAAGTGTAAAGAATGAAGTGTAGAACAATAATATATAATTTATTTCAATTTTGGACAAGTAGTTTAAAAGTTATTAAAAAGATATTTGTACTCATTGAAGTTTTGCTCTGCTATTTGGCGAAATGCGAAATCATTATTCAGCGAACTTGTCAAGGTTTTCGGCGGGGGGATGCAGACAAGTTTTCGCCACATGCCCGAGGAGCATCTCTGTCTTCAGTCCGCCATGTAAGAAAAACCCTGCAAGAGCCATTACGATTTCAGACGAAAGGCGGGATTCGGTTTACAGAGTGGGCGAGTTTGGGAAAAATGATGTAATTAGGGCAAAAAAGACCGATGCATTGTCACTTCCCTCCGACAGAAATTGGCAAGTTTTTCGCTCAAAAAAAACCAAGAAGAAGATGGGCGAAAGAAGAAATAGGTCTTTAAATTTCGATAGGCACAAACCCACAGCCACAAATCAATATCCGGCTTCTGGGGCAAATCTGGTGCTGCTCGGGAAAGTTAGAAATTTTGAGCCAAAACCCAAAATTAGGCAGAGGCGAATATGTAATATCCCGGTAAATTTGATGGAACCCCAATTCAATTTATATAGCAAATGTGGGGTTTTTGCAAAATGGGCAGGTTTTGGAGAAGATGCAAACAAGATTATCGATTGGTGGATGGCCCTATATCCAGGACAGGTAAGTATCACTATCCTGGAAAATAATTTTCTTGCAATTTTGTGTGATAATCAAAATACAAAAAATGACATTCTCCATGGTAAGGTAAAATTGTATAAAGGCTATGGTTTTTTTCGATGTGAATGGAAACCGAATTTTGACCCACACTCACAGAATTTAAATAAATGCCCAAGATGGATTAATCTGGGCACATTACCAGTCGAATATTTGGATTTTAAAATCTTAGAATATATAGGGGAACATTTTGGTTCTTTTTTGGGCAGTGAAGGACTAGGAAGAGATGTTTTAAACAAGAATATCAAAATCTTAGTAGAATCTGACATCAATTTCCCGGACTTAGAACCCACCATGCTAGTATCAAACAGGGGGGAGTGGAGCATTCATCCCACCTTCTATAATGGGGTTATAAATGAATCTGATATAAGGCTGAAATCATGCCTAGTTCTGGTTAAAAGTATCAAGCAAATGGAAAACCCACTTTCAGATCAGTATAAAAAAATAACATCAAATTCATCCCCTGTTCATGATAATTGCCCTCAAGTGGCTAATACAGATGAAAATAGACACAACAATTCCAGTAACATTAGTGATCTTGATAAAATAATAGATGAGGCAAATTCTATAAAAGAAGATGCCTTAGTGGAGATGACAAAAAGAATCTCCGACTCGGTGGATTCATTGAAACTTCCATCTGAAACAAAGTCAGTCGAAAATTTGGGACTAGATAATGAGGCAGATCAAGAAGAAATGTCTTCTAGAATGGCTGTAGTTCTTGAGGTATTCGATAATAATGTAGTTGAAAATCTTTCTCCGGAAGAGGAAGCTGAGAAGAGGTTCCTAATTCAGGAACTCTTGGCTTCTATGGATGAGGAAGAAAATAATGAGAATAGGGTAGGAGATATCTTACCTCTTCCTGTCAATGACCACACAGTAGCTCAGTCCCAGCTGGGAGAGGATGATGGAGAGGGAGTGATAGTTCCCCAGCAAACCTTAGGGATTAAAAACATATATGACGGGAAAAACTTTCCTGACTGCGCTAGAGAAGCTAAAAGTAGAGGCAGAAAATCTTTGAGCGAATTAAGATTGCAGGATGGAAATGCAAAAGACCGAGGCAAATTAACAACCTTCTTTGATGCTGGGAAGGGGAAGGGCCTTCCCACGGTCCTATGAAAATCTCTTCATGGAATGTTAGGGGCATGAATGCCCCTAACAAACAGCGTCTAATTAGACGCAACATTATAAAATGGAAACATGACATCGTTCTTATACAAGAAACTAAATTAGCCCAGGTAGAAGCTGAGGCTTTTAAAAAGAAATTAGGTCTTCTTTGCTGTGAATTTGTGGAAGCCAGGGGAGCTTCTGGTGGTATTGGAATAATTTGGAATCCGCGTAGTATATTATTTCGTCCTATAGCAGGTAATAGAAATTGGCTATTGGGAAAGGTAATAAGCAAACACAACAATCTCTCATTTACCCTAATAAACATTTATGGCCCGATCCCGGATGCAGGAAAGTGCAGGGTTTGGTCGGAAATCTCGTTTATGATGGGGCTAGATACCTCTTCCCCTGTTATTCTAGGAGGGGACTTCAATGCTATCCAGAATTTATCAGAAAAAAAGGGTGGTATTCGTAGGGAACCGCAGTCCTTAAAAGACTTTAGAGAGTGGGTTGCTCATAACAATCTGATAGATATAGAAACTAGTAATGGTGTGTATACCTGGTACAATAGAAGATCAGGCTTTACACAAATCGCTGAGAGATTAGATAGATTCCTTTTTAGAGGGAACTTGAGCGATCTAGCGGTTAACCTCTCAGCTTCGCTACTCCCATCTTCAGGATCTGACCATTACCCTGTCATCCTCAATATTGAGGGTGAGGCTACTCCGCGGTGTTGCCCCTTTAAGTTTGAAAAAATGTGGATGCAAAATCCGGATTTCTATGATCTCGTCTCCAGGTGGTGGTCTGAGGTAAGTTTTCAGGGATCAAAGATGTTTTGCCTTGTAAATAAACTAAAACATCTCAAGAGCAAATTACTGAAATGGAATAGTGAAGTTTTCGGTAACATTTTTGAAACCAAAATGTCATTAGAAAAAGAAATAGTAGACCTAAATGAAAAAGTTTTTAGACTAGGAATGGATCAGGATAGCTTCCTCAAAGAAAAGGAGCTTCTCGAGAAATATGAGGATACGTTAACAAAAGAAGAAATATTTTGGAAACAGAAGTCTAGAGAGAATTGGCTTCAAAATGGGGATAGGAATACTAAGTTCTTCCACAACAGTACAAAAATTAGGAGGAACACTAATAGTATTCACAAGATCATGAGTAATAATGGTATACTACTGGAAGATCAAAAGGACATAACTACAGAAGCGGTGAACCATTTTAAAACCCTGTTCAGTTCGGAATCTTCCCTTAAAGATGCCAATTTAACTTTGCTTAGGAATATTCCTAAGATCATCTCGGAAAACCAAAACAAAGCGCTTAGCAACAAATTTATAGAATCAGAAGTAAAATTAGCATTGGGGCAGCTTAACCCTGATAAAGCACCCGGCCCCGATGGTTTTCTTGCTTGCTTTTTTCAAAAATGCTGGCACATTATTGGTAAGGAGGTAGTGGAAGCATTGGAAGCTGTTAGAAACTCTGGGAGTATTTTAAGGGAGATCAACAACACTTTCATTACCTTGATTCCAAAGAAGGAGGAATCAAGAAATTTTGAAGACTTTTGACCTATCTCCTTATGTAACACAATTTACAAACTTTTTACTAAAATTTTAGCGAATAGATTGAAAGGCATCCTCCCGTACATAATTTCTGAGGAACAGACCGGTTTCGTACCAGGTAGATCTATCTTTGATGGTATTATTATTGCCCAAGAAGTCATGCACTCGTTACAACAGAATCGATCAGCTGCTATGATGATCAAATTAGACATTAAGAAGGCATATGATAAAGTCGATTGGAGATTTCTATGTAAATGTTTAGAATCCTTTGGTTTTTCTAAACAATGGATCAATTTAATCTTCAAATGCATCTCATCTCCCAGGATATCATTACTTATAAATGGCTCCCCTGCGGGCTTCTTCCAGATATCTAGAGGGATTAGACAAGGAGATCCTTTATCCCCTTTCTTATTTATCATTATGGCAGAGGGCCTTGGGAGAATCATCTCATGTGCTCGAATGAATCAGATTATCAAAGGAATTAAAATTACTAATGGAATGGAGGCCATTACCGACCAGCAGTTTGCTGATGACACAATGTTGATGGGATGTGCGAATAGGTCTGAAGCCATGGCTTTCAAAAGGATTCTTGACATTTATGCATTAGCTTCTGGTCAGGAAGTGAACAAGAATAAATCGGAAATCTTCTTCTTCAACACCTCGCAAAACATAGAGACAGATATTTGTAATATCTTTGGGTTTGATAAAGGGAAACTTCCTTGTAAATATTTAGGGATTCCGATGGATAAGGGAAACAATATAAATTCATTATGGAAAGGAATCCTTGAAAAGATGGATCTCAGGCTGGATTCTTGGAAGAACAAATGCCTATCTTCGGCTGGGAGGATTACATTACTAAAAGTTGTTATGGCGGCTATTCCGATATATCAAATGTCTTGCCAGCAATTACCTAAAGGTGCTCGACTAGAAATGGTAAAAAAGATGAGGAAGTTCTTTTGGAATATGAATTCAGACATAAAGAAATTTTCTTTAATCTCTTGGGATAAAATTAGCCAGCCTATTAGTATAGGGGGAGTTGGCATCAAAGATTTGGGGGTACAAAACATGGCTCTGGGGGCGAAGTTAGTTTGGAAAATGTACTCGGAACCAGATCTTAAATGGGTAAGGATCCTCAATGCTAAATATCTCACTAATTCCAACCCTGATAGTATACCGAGGATGGAAATACTACCAAAGGGATCCAAAGTCTGGAATTTTATGCTAGAATGTAGAGAGGTGATCAGAGATTATCTAACTTGGGATATTGCGGATGGATCTGAGGCATTGTTCTGGGAAGACTCGTGGGGGGGTTATTCAGCCCTAGAAAAAATAGGAATAAGCGAAGAAGGTATAGAACATTGCAAATCAATCAGGGGCAGGTTTGTTAAGGATTATATCAAGCTTATCTCCAATGACCCCGCTTTGGGTTGGGAGTGGAAACCCCTTGATGAGATGAACTTGACAAATGCTGACAAGGTGATCCTCTGGAATAATTTGAGGCATAGGCATTTTTCATTACATAGTGGGAACGACAGGATAATTTGGGCAGGTAGTTCTTCGGGCATTTATAAAGCCAAAGAAGGTTACTCACTTTTAAAACTCAGACGAGCTGCAACCAATCCTAATATTCCGATTAGCCTATGCTGGAATAACGTGGGTCTACCCAAAGCTGGTATTTTCTCATGGGCAGCTTCCCAAAAAAGGATTCTTACCTCAGATTGGTTCTCAAAATTAGGATTCATGGGACCATCGAGATGTCCTCTATGCGAAGTTGAGGAAGAAAATGTGGATCACCTGCTTCTTAATTGTAGTTTTAGTCAGAGATGTTGGGATTGGCTTTGCTCAAGCTTTGGTTGGCCGACCCCGAGACCTAGGGACATTTCAGAATGGCTGATTAGTTGGCAACCTCCCCACACAAAGGATATATATCACTTAGTGTGGAAAATTGCACCGGCAATCCTCATATGGGAAATATGGAAGGAGAGAAACAGGCGGATCTTTAAAGAATCAAAATTGAGGGTAGAATCCCTTCTAAATAAGATCGAAGTAACAATTGTGGAAAAAGTCAATAATAGACTAAGACATACACAGGAAAAGTCTATTAATTTAACCAGATGGGATGAGGTTCTTCGATCTAAGTGGATGGGTTTGATAATCCCCCCGTTTATTGGGAGTGGAGGTAAACAGGCTGAGATAGATAGGAAGCTAACAAAATGCCCCCCCCCCCCCCCCGAAAGGGCTGGGCTAAGCTAAACTTCGATGGTGCTTCCCGTGGGAATCCTGGTACAACAGGTATAGGGTGTGCTATTCACCAAGATAACGGAGAACTAATAGCTAGCATTAATAAGCCTATAGGTGTGGCTTCGAATAACTTGGCTGAGTTTTCAGCGTTGCGGGAGGGATTGATTATAGCTAAATCACTCAAGATTAAATATCTTGAAATAGAGGGGGATTCGACGTTAACTATAAATGCAGTTAGGACTAGGGAAGTGTCAAACTGGAAATTGAAAGCGGAATTAAAAAGAATTCTGGATTTGATCAAATACTTTGAGGAAACTTCGGTTAAACATATTTATAGGGAAGGCAATTCTATAGCAGACAAGTTAGCCAATTTAGGGGCAGATGGTAATTCGTATGTCTTTAGGAAGGGTATACCCATGGATTAATTTTAGGTGATGGCCATGTCACCCCTTCATATCACCCCTCTCCTAGTCCTCTCCAAGATCCTCAGCTCTAGGAAGTGTGGCCACAGTCTCCTATATCAGCATTTTGGTATTCTAAGTTTCAGATATATATATATATATACACATATATATATATATATACACACACACACATATATATATATATATATATATATATACTCACATATATATATATATGTATATATTTATAGACAGTCCCATATTCATCGGATTGATTCATGTTATATGATGTATTCATATATATATAAATATATACATATATATATATATATATTCATATATATAGATATGTGTATATATATACAATCATATATATACAGATATATACATATTCTCATATATATATATGTGTGTGTGTGTGTGTGTGTGGGTGTAAATAGAAACATTCACAATTACACACATGCATATATACATATATATATACAGAATCTATATATATATGAGTATGTATATATATAAATAAATATATATTTATATATATCCATATCTGAACCTGCATTTATGCTTGCATACTTTCTCCTAAACGATCCCTAGACAACAAATTCTGTGTGTGGGTGACAGGGGTGTTTCAGTTGTGTAGAGAGGAGATTGGTAGAAGTCTGGTTTTTTTGTTCTGGCACTTGCAGGTTATCCCTCCAATGCATGTAGATTGAGTTAAGATTGTCCTGGGCAGCGAGGGTATAGACTTCTATAAGGAATAAATCATATCTTCTAATGGCATTTAGGGACTGCCAGGCTATGTGTCTCCGAGCTATGGTTAATGGTTTTTTTGATATCTGGTATTCAAGATTCTATGTATCGGTTAGAGTTGGTAATAATTCTAACATAGGATATAAGCCTTGTGTTAAAATTGGGACAGATATTTCTGGTTTATGTCTCGATGGTTGTATGACAGTAGAGGATTTTACATAATAGCATAGCATTTGACTCAACTTGGATTTTGAGAAACCCTTCCTCTATCGTGTGGGGTTCATTAGGTTTCTTTCAAACGACTGAGGAATGGGTGGCATGTTTTTATTGCAGTTTTGAGGAGGGTAGTAGAGGTAAGCCCAGACTTAGGCATGGATTCAGATATTTAGAAGGTTTTACTTATGATAAGTCTCTGGACAGTCCCTCTGCTCTTTTGTTGTTTCACTCCTTTCTCCAGGCATATTTATTTCTATGTGCATCTGTATATACTCATGATCCTGGCAGACTCAATGAAAGATTATTTCGCATATTGGCATATAAATACACATACATATGCATATGAAAATATTTATGTTTTAGAAAATCTGATGTATGCAGAGTTAAAAGTAATTAAGAATCTGATAGAAATTGATCCTTTCCATTAATGTAGGCAGAATTGTAGCCTGGATAATCTCTTAAATTGAAACCCAAAAGGTTAAGATGGTTTCAAGCTAAGGGATATCCAGGCTATAATCCTCTTACATAAATAGAAAAGATGTAATTATTCATTGAATGTTTGCTGCAAATTATTATGTTTACTATGCTTCTAACAGTCTGGCAAAGTAAGTGGCAATAAGGTTTTGCAGATTCGGGAAACAGGACAAAAGTTAAAGCTTGAAGCATTAGTGGATTCACCAAATTTGGGAAGATGGATTCAACTGGAAAAGTGCTGCAAGATTTTATGTACAGAAAGAATCTAAAATGTCTTAATATGTCAGCCTCCATCCTCAGATGAGGATTTGTAAAAATTTACAATTGTTTATATTATCTGATCCCATAAGGGATCTGGGCTAGACCGGAGGTTTTCTTATATCCATTCTTTCCTACCGGTGCCCACACTGAATGGAAATGAAATATTTTTATAAAAGAAATAAATTTTGGCTTCGGCCTTTTATCGATAAAAAAAAAAAAAGTTTTAAAAAAGATGGTACGTGTTTGTCTCTGAGAACTCTGGAGACATTGGTAAAAGAAATTCAAGATTAATATGTTAATGTTGTTCAGATTTAACAAAAAAATATGGTTAGAAAGCTCAGAAGATGGGTAAAATTATGGTGACAATTTTACAAATACCCACTTGATAACGTGTAGACTTGGTGATGATGAAGTTGAGAAACCAAACTGGAAGAAGAAAACACGTAAAAATGAGAAAAATAAGGCTAAGTTCAAAGAAAAATGCATACAAGTTCTTTAAATTAAAAAAGCATACGAGTTTTTTAAAACAAAAACGTGATAGTGTTTAAAAAAAAAAAAAAAAGCGTACATGTTATGCTTACACTAATTTAGATAAGGAACATGGACTTAGATGACACCTCCTTTAGCATTCCCTTGGTGTTTTAATCAAGATATATACATAAAATATAATGTTTAAGCATTCCCTTGGGTTTTTAATCAGGGTATATACATAAAATATAACATTTAAGCATTCCCTTTTCTTTTATCTTTCTTATACTTTAAGTTATATTATATTTATATATTGTCAGGATGTTAAAGAGTGGTTTTAGATCTCTAGGAGTCATAATGTAGATTTTAGATTTGAGGAGATCTTATAATTTTTTAAACAGTCAAATTTCAGTAATTAGTAGACTTCTATCATCCATTTTTTTGCTATCTTTCTATCTCATGCTCTTTGTTTCCCCTAAGCTCTAGACTTATCTATTTTCATATCTCTCCCCTTCTCCCTCACTACCTCTCTCTATCTCACTCTCTCCCATTCTCTCCTCCCCAAGTTCTAGATCTTATAATTTCTCACACCTAGTCAAATTTAAGAAATCATTAAGCTAATATTATCATTTTTTATATCTCTATTTCACTCTCTTTATCCCCCTTGATCTCTAAACCTATCTTCCTATCATTCTCCTTCTCTCTCTCTCCCCCTATATTTCTATATCACTCCCTCCTCTCTCCCCAATCTCTAAACCTGTCTCTCACCCTTCTACTTTGTATCTCCTCTCTCTTCTCTACGTACCTCGTGCACATTCTCTAATCTCTATCTCACCTCTCCCTCCCCCTCCCCACCTATCTCTCTTTTTCCCTTTGTTTATCTTTATCTCCTCTCCCCCTCTTCCTGCATACCTCCCCTCACTCCATTTATTTCTCTACATAAATCTCTCTCTCTCTCTCTCTCTCTCTCTCTCTCTCTCTATTCATGCATCCCTCCCTCCTTCCCCCCACCTCTCTACTTACCCATCTATCTCCCCTCTCCCTTTATGTATTTATCTCCTTTCTCTCTATCCATCTATCCTCCCTCCTACTCTCTTTAACTCCCCTCTCCCTCTCTCTACCTACCTCTCTTCCATCCATCTCTACTTTTATCTCCTCTAACTCTCTATCTCCTTCCCTCCATACTAATAACCTCCTTCCCTTCATACTAATACCTCTCTCTCTTTCTCTCTCTCTCCTCAACCCCTCTCTCTCTTTGTCTTTGTCTTTGTCTCTCATACACATACACTCTCTCACTCTATCTCCCTCTCTCTCTTTCTGTCTCACAACCTCCCTCAACCTCTCTCTCTCTCTCTTCGTCAATTTCATTCTCTATATTGATATCTATTTCTCTCCCTCAACCCCTCTCTCTCCCTCTTTATTTTCTCAACCCCCCTCACTCTCTCCCCTCTCTATCACTCTCTCCCAAGCTCTCTCTCAACCTCCATTTCTTAACCTCTCTCTCTCTCTCTCTCTCTCTCTCTCTCTTCCTATTTCTCTATATCTTTCTCTCCTCAATCCCTCTCTCTCTTTCTCAAGCCCCCCTCTTTCCCTCTCTTGCCATCTCTCTATCTCCCCCTCTCTCTTCCTATTTCTATATCTCTTTCTCTCCTCAACCCCTCTCTCTCTTTATCAACCCCCCCTCTCTCTCCCTCTCTCCCCATCTCCCTCTCTCTTTTTCTCTCTCAATCCCTCTATGTCTCAACAAAAGCCTTTCTCTCAACATCCATCTCTCAACTTCTCTCTTTCTCAACCTCCATCGTTCTCTCCTCAACCCCTCTCTCTCCCCCCTCTCCCTATCCCTTTCTCCCAAGCTCTCTCTCTCTCTCAACCCCCCTTTCATAACCCCTCTCTCTCTAGTTTTCTATCTCTCTCTCTCTCTCTCTCTCTCTCACACACACACACACACACACACACACACACACAGACACATACTCTCTCTCTCACTCTATCACTAATACATTTGGGGTCAAATTCCAACAGAGGTTTCCGATGGACCAGGAGCATTGTGTGAAAATTTGATTTTTTTTTAAAAAAATGCCCATGTTCATCGGAATTCCGACGACCTCGAGCATTATATTAAAAAAAAAAAACACAACGCATTTTCATTTTGAAAGCAAACCGAAGCCGCTGCCCCCCCCGCCGGAGCGATCTCTGCACTGCAAGCAAGGTAATGTTTTTGGCTCGCTTTTGTCCAGGTGAATTTTCTATCAAGGTATTGATTGTGATGGCATTTAGAAGGACCTTTTCAAGATTTGATTTGATCGGCCATTTAAACTTGCTTTGCAATCCTTAACATGATCGACCATATTAGGTTCCTTTGCAATTTTTCACTTGGGCAGATTTTGAATGTTTCTTTTGTGCAAGCAATTCAGTGTTTCCTCGTTCTTTTGTGTAAACAAATCTGTATTTTGATCTTCTTTGTTTGATGAGTTCACTATTATGAACTTGTTTAAGACAATCAGACCTCCTTTTTTTTCTTTTGTAGTTCGGTGTTTGCAATTTCAATTGCATCTGGATTTTGACTTTGTGGTATTCCTCAATTCAATTGATCATTTCCCTTTCATTGGTATTACAAGGTCTTGATGCTTTTTCTTATTCATTTGTATAAACAAATCTGCCCCTCATCATTCATTCGCATTGCATCAAGTCGGTCTTAGGTTCTCCATTTGTATTACCTCATCCTTATGTGAACAAAAACTTCACTTCCAAATCGATGATTAAAGTTCCATTTGCATAAGGTGATTTGGAAGATCAAGTTTTACTTGTCTTCACTTGTACAAACAAATGAACTTGATCAGATTTTGATCACTCATTTGTTTTGCTCTGATCTTTAATCTTGATTTCTGGAGTTATCTCTCAATCTGCACCTGCACTGAATTAGACTGTTTGATGTTTGAAAAGATTGACCTATCCTCCCATTCCTATCTTTTCATCCTTACTTCAATTCAGAACTTGGTAATTCTCATTAATGCCCAATCTTTCCTAAACTTGGTGTTTTTGTTGTTACTGTCTGATAATGTAATAGAATTCCTTCAAAATATGCCTCTTTGCTTTTACCTACAAGACAAACAAGAAGATATCAAACATCATAAAGTACATATTATCTTTACCTATCCTTCATCTCTTATGTGCTCTGATCTTATATGATCAAATGATGTTTTTAGTTCTGACAGGTCATTCTCTGGGTCTATTTCACTATGCCTTGATGTATTGATCAGAACATTAATTGCTTGGATGATGTTTTGAAAATGAACTGGAATGCCTTCTTTATATGGGCATTGGATGTTAGGGGCCTTTTTCACTCTATCCTCATTTAAGTGGCATATCTTTATTCAAAGGCCAGCTCCCTATCTTTCTTGGTGTCACACCTTGCATTATGCCTCATCGTGGCTTATGCTGGGGATATTAGGGGTCAAGGGAATGGTGAGGTGGTTGTTTCTTTTTTTTAAAAATAAATAAATAATATGCCTAAAAATTCTTTTACCTTCTTTCAAAGATTAAGTTTTGACCAAAATAATTCTTAAATATACAAATGAAGAGTGTGGTTGGTTGGTGACTAATTACTCTTTCTAACACCATTTACAAGGTCATATCTGAATCAAGTGTCTCAAGAATTAAGCTACTACTAAGAAGATAGTTTGCCTAAAGAAAATGGGTTTCTTGGGTGGCTATTTATTGTAGATAACTTAGTTCCTTCATGAGAATCAATCAATTTGGAACATGTATAACTCACATTTGTGACATGTCACTAATGCAATTCCTTAGTACTTGTTTGAGTACTATCTCCTCTATTGTTTTCTATCCACTTTTGTGTCCATCTTAGAACAAATAATAGATTAATGAGAAGGTGGAAAAGGTGGATTCACCTAAGAGGGAGTGGATTTTCCCAATAATATGTTAGATTCTCCCAACTATTTGCATGCTAGAGATATGGTTGTTGAAAAACAACTATTGTGTACATATTGTATATGCGAAAAGGTTTTGTGGATGTGAATATTGTTGTGTAGTATATGTACAATGGATGTAAAAAGCAGTTTATGCACTTCAATGTAACTATAATTCATGCTTATGTTAGATGAAACTCTAACAGTTCAATTTTTGTATTTCAGCTATAAGTCTATCATCCGACAGTGAGCCTTTTTATATTTGGGCAATGAGCCTTCCGAGTAGTGAGGCACCCCTTTTGTACTATGTAACTGGTTACATATTACATCATACTTGAGAGATCACTCTCTCTATGGCTTTTCCGTATAATGGAGGAAATTTCCTACCTCAAGGATGATGGATCCTTGAGAGAAAACTATCCCTTTGATACCACCTCAAACTAGCGCTAAGATGAGCTCGGGAATATCAAAGTTATGCTAAAGTGTCAGAAAGACGAGAGGACTCGCTGGACGGCTCTGCAAAGCCTCTGTCCTTGGGATGAGTGTGCAAAGATAGGACACCAGTGCGGTGCGCTATCATCTGGTACAGACAAAGCACATAGTCCGAGCAGAAAGATCTAGATGCACTAACAAAATGTATTAACTGATAAAAAGGTATTAAAATAAAGCGATAGCACAAAACATGAGACTAAACCAAGAGATAAAAAAGGAATGAGAGAATGTTACACATGATCCACGCTATGAAGCTTCCTGCAAGATAATCTTTTCCTCATGATAGTGTACCTACACACATGCAAGAGAGAAAATGTTGGGGGTTGTGTTTTAGAGCCTGCCTAAGCTAGACCCCCATTTTAGTGTTTTGACCTCCAAGAAAAACCCAAGAAGCCACGAGAATAATAAAGTGATAAAGATAATTGAAAAGATGCAACAAGAGATTGCTAAAAGATATTGGAAAATGAAAAAAAGAGATCAAGGAAACTTCCCTTCCATGAATGATTGTTGGAAATGATAGCATAGAGTGCTTGAAATGCTGCAACAATGGTAATGCTTGTAGAATTATGTCCAAAGATAACCTCCAAGAGCTTTAACCTATTAAATATCATCAACTTTCCCAGAGAATCCTCCCAAATTCTTTTGAAATTGATAGATAAAGGCCCTAGAAGGAAACCGAATGTCGGTGGGCACATACAAAGGCATTACGATTCCTTCTGGGTGCAAGCGTAACACTCAAAAAACCACCTGTGAACTATCAGATTCATAGGATGGTAGCACACTACGCGAACGTCTCCACGCTGTGCTTGTGTCCCCAAAGGAGATAGGTTGGTGGCATTGATAATACTTCTGCCAAAGCCGACAAAGATGGTTTAATTGGACAAATGGACATGATGGCGAAGCCTGACCTCTGTTGACATGGAGGAAGACACCATTTGTCAAATTAATCACAAGGGATAAGATTTTTGACATTAAATTTTGCCCCCACTTTAGTGAGCATGCCCTTGCCAAGGGATGTGAAGCTAAAGTAGAGGAAGATACAAAGAAAGAAAAGTCGCAACAGGGAGGCAAATTTTCATTGATTGGATGAGGTTCTTCCCAACAAGATGGTGCTAAGATTTGGAATAGATATTGGAACTTGGTACATCACAAACATGCTAGCTGTAGACTAGCTTGGTGGATGGTAAGGTAAAGGAAAGGATAAGATAACATAACAGAAACAAACCTCACCTTGGAGGAAAGCCCCTGGTTATGGAAATATATGAGATAAGCGAACTTCATTGGTATAAGATACGTTGATATGGGTAGCAAGATGTGTTATGCTAGATAGCCATATGATAGAGTGTGATATGCCAATATGGATAACCATACGATAGAGCGAGATGATTACCGACATAGATAGCGGCATGCTAGGTGACCATGCGATAGGGCAGATAGGAGATAAATTTTTTGGCATGGGTAGCGACATTTTTTATAACCATGTAATAGGGTAGATAGATTTGGTAAGTAGTAGATTGGCCCCTACAAAGGCAAACAAGAGAGAAAAATCAAGAATGGTTTGGCTCCCATGTAGGCGATCTTTAGAAAAGATCCAGTGGCTTTCCCCCCCACCTAGGCAATCTTGGAAAGAAAAAGATCAAGTTGTTTGGCCCCCACCTAGGAAAGCATGAAAAAGAAACTAGCAAAGGAAACAAATGCAAGAGCTGAAAGATAAAATGCAGCTATGGTGGCCCCCCCTTAGAATGATATGCATGGAAGGCATGTCATTCTAAGGAGAAGAGAAGTTGTGGCATGTCAACATAGCAAGATGTTTATGTGGAATGCCACCAAGAGAAATTGGCACATAGATATCCACAACATCAAAAGGTGCAATGCAAGAGGACATGAGGTTCCGATAGTCTGGCATCAGAACCCATAGCAGTGTTCAAAGGATACATAGTATCACTGTGAGATGGGTATATCATCATAGTGCCAAATTTCTCGGATCTAAAGAATAGAACATCAAGACAAAGATAAAATAAAAATTTGGGTCAACATGGAGGAAGGCAACGAATGCCCCCAATGCTTTGCATCATTCCAAAATGGTGAAAAGAAAGAAATAACAAATAGAAGAAGAAGGTAGACAAATAGAGGAATGTGTACGACATAAAATCCCATGTATCTAAGCACCTATGGAATAACTTGGGTCCTTCAGGGGAGCACAATAGATAAAGTCAATCAAAATCTCATATCTAAGTAGCTACAGAGTAATTTGGGTCCTACGGAAGGGAACAAACATATAAAGAAATCACGGAGGAACACAATCATGTATACATGCAAATAGATGTAGAGGAAAGATAAAAATCCTAATGATCAACCCTTAGGAGGGGATCGTACTACAGGAGATCATTGTCCTCAAGGAGAGCCTCATCCTCCCAATCTAGATCATAGGGAAAAGGGAGGCGAGCTCAAAGAGGGACTATCGCAAGGGCTGTACCGAGCATCTCACCAGTAGTGAGAGCAAGAGATGAAGCAACAACAACATCTTCATCTACAAGCTCGAAGGAGGTAATGGTCAACGATCATGTGAAGATCATAGAAAAGGTCGAGATGTCCTCCAAGGAGTTGAACATGTCGGCTTCTGTGGAGGAAGCAGGTGACTTACTTGGAGAAGATGAAACAAGAGCATGACTGTCGACCTCTGGAAGAGGAGAAATAATAAATTCGAGAGAAGGTGGGGCCTTCTAGATCATGCACACAAAGACAAGTAGAGGAAGGGGTGAGGAACATACCTGCGAAGACTTACATCTTTGGAACTCCAGGATAGGACCTTGCTCAAAATTTTTCTTGTGCTAGACAGGAGTGTCGGGCCTCCTTTCAACCATAGCAAGCTAAAGGATCCTAGGAAAAATTAGATGCTCGAGCGGTGGCGAAATAGGCAGGGCAAAAAAAGATGCACTGGGAACTACTTGCGTATGCAACATATTAAGTGGTTGAGACAAGGGAGGTATGTCTAACAAAGAAGTGATAAGAGGAGGCTCCTGTGAAAGAATGATGAAGACCTGCACCCTCTTAGGGGGAGGTTGATCAAAATCCCCTAAAGTGGCAGGGAGCGAGACCAACATAGATCCAAAGATGGGAGAAACCGAAGGGATAGGCTTTGAAATAGCAGCGCTGGGTGTCGGGGCCACACCAATGGACTGCAAGGAAGTGTCACGCTCTTGAGCTTGGGCCCATCAAAAATGTTTACATGCTCGTGCATGTTGGTTCCGACGAAGGTGAGGACAACCAATCGAAGCTGAAGAGGATTCATGAGCATCATGCTCTAGAGGAGAGGTCTCCAAAATTGTGTCAAGGATGGGAGAAGGTCTAGCTAATGAAATAGGAGGTGCATCCTAGAGAGGCACCACATGCACAACAACGAGCGCCCAACCTCATTTCCCTCAAGGAGCGATCGAGGGAACAAAGGGTACCGACGCGAGTTTTGAGAAAGGTGCAAGCAGAGATGAAGAAACATGAGAAGATCGCTTCCCTTTCTCATAGCGAGAGGGCCCAAGAATATCGGTCATGGTAGGGAGCTCGAATAGAGGGTGAGATGCAGACTTCGACAGCATGGGTGCCCTTCACTTGGTTGTGCTAGGCACAGATGTAGGAACAACAGACACCGTTGGAGGCAGTGTGGTCCTAGGTGGATGCAAAGGTCTATTCGAGGGAGTAGCCTTAGCCTTGGCCCCCGATGATGAGAAGACATGAGGCACTACCCGCTCTAAGACCAGAATTGATGGAGGAGGGGTGGATGCAAGAGATGGCAAAGAAACACTAGGCTGCACAGATGTAGGGGCCAACTCCCCCGTCTTATATTAATAATAAGCGGGGTACATTAGATCATTGCGGGGAACCAT
This sequence comes from Cryptomeria japonica, assembly GCF_030272615.1. Classification (NCBI taxonomy): domain Eukaryota; kingdom Viridiplantae; phylum Streptophyta; class Pinopsida; order Cupressales; family Cupressaceae; genus Cryptomeria; species Cryptomeria japonica. The sequence continues at coordinate 557,696,612 of NC_081405.1, forward strand.
GGGCCCCACCGGAGTAGGCCAAAAGTGGTCCAACAAAAAATCCCCATAGACGATCAGGGGTCGATATCTAGTGTCTTGGATGACATGCACCGTGCCCTCATGGGGGAACTTAAGACATTTGTGGACTACTGAAGGGATTACCTCCATGGAAATCAACCAAGGAATATTGAGCTTAATTCTAAAGAGGTCTGACTCAGGGATGATCATGAACACAAAGGACACTGCCTTAGGCCCTACGAGGACTGTCAAGGTGATACTACCCAAAGGGTGGACAAAAACCCATCATGCATCCTCATGGTTGCGCGAAAGTCATCATACACCGACCTAAGCCAACCATTCACAAAGAGAGTCTCCTTTATGATAACATCAACTCTGCTCAATGGGTCAACCATCACTCCTGTGACAATTTGACTATTTAGATTGGCAGGGACATAAAGAGGAGCAGGCTCTCCGCAATACGGAGCATCTAGAGGGGTAAATGATAATGACAAATCAGATACCTTCCCCTTCTAGGCCAAGGGTGAGCTAATGGGAGTGATGGTGACCATGTTCACATATGGACCATCATCTGAAGAAGACTTGGATGCAAAAATGAAATTTGCTGAGTGCGAAGGGAAGGGATCAGTGAATATCTGCAAGTCACTATTGGTTTTGTCAACAAACTTGTTTGATTTGTGTTTCCGCGCATCCACCTTGATTGCACCACTATCGATGTGGTCTTGGAGAGCATGTCGAGGATGATAACACCACCCAGTGTCATGGCTAGGCACATGGTTGTAGAACTTTGATCCATCATACCAACTATCAAACAACAATTTAATTTTCAGAAGGGTGATGAGGTTGTCTTTCAACAACTGCTGCATTATGCTCAAGTAAGAGATATTAAACTCGGTAAAGACTCTATTGTGTTGTGGGGCTTGTGTAATAGCCATCAAAGGAATACCCACAATATTAGCAATAAATTTATTCTTTCGGGACCCATCCATGGACGTGCATGCAAAGGACCCACCACGAGGGTTCAAAGAGGCATCTCCGAACTATGCCACAGTGTGCTGGTAGTTAGTGAGAGAAAAGCACATGTTAACGAAGTTCTGGTATCGATTAAGGGACAATTTCTACTTCAATCCCGACTGCAGATTGCCGATAAACATCCTTTGTAGTTCACTATCTGGTAGGGAAAAGGGGATCTTAGTCTAGAGATAACTTGATATCTCGAAATGAAGTCTGTGATCTTCTCATTAGGTTTATGTTTACAATGAACATGGTTAGCAATAGTGACCCCGCTACAAATGTTTACCTAAAACCCTTTGAGAAATAGATCCATAAGCTGATCGAAGGTACAAATAGAATGGTCAGGTAGAGAACTATACCATTATAATGCTATCCCTTTGAGGGAACATGAGAATAGATTGAGCGAAACAAAGTCTAGAATATGGTAGTCACTACACATAGTCATGAAGGAATCTATATGGATGTTTGGGTCTCCATCACCATTGAACCTATCAAACTTCAAAGACTCAGAAATAATAGGAAGGATAGTGTTAATAATGGTAATATCTCTCTTCCTATTTCTCTATCTCTTTCTTTCCTCAATCCCTCTCTCTCTTTCTCAACCCCCCCTCTCTCCCTCTCTCGCCATCTCTCTATCTCCCCCTCTCTCTTCCTATTTCTCTATCTCTTTCTCTCCTCAACCCCTCTCTCTCTTTATCAACCCCCCCTCTCTCTCCCTCTCTCCCCATCTCCCTCTCTCTTTTTCTCTCTCAATCCCTCTATGTCTCAACAAAAGCCTTTCTCTCAACATCCATCTCTCAACTTCTCTCTTTCTCAACCTCCATCTTTCTCTCCTCAACCCCTCTCTCTCCCCCCTCTCCCTATCCCTTTCTCCCGAGCTCTCTCTCTCTCTCTCAACCCCCCTTTCATAACCCCTCTCTCTCTCTAGTTTTCTATCTCTCTCTCTCTCTCTCTCTCACACACACACACACACACACACACCCACACACACACATACTCTCTCTCACTCTATCACTAATACATTTGGGGTCAAATTCCGACGGAGGTTTTCGACGGACAAGGAGCATTGTGTGAAAATTTGATTTTTTTGAAAAAAAAGCCCATGTTCGTCGAAATTCCGATGACCTCGAGCATTATATTAAAAAAAAAAAAACACAACGCATTTTCATTTTGAAAGCAAACTGAAGCCGCTGCCCCCCCATCAGAGCGATCTCTGCACTGCAAGCAAGGTAATGTTTTTGGCTCGCTTTTGTCCAGGTGAATTTTCTATCAAGGTATTGATTGTGATGACATTTAGAAGGACCTTTTCAAGATTTGATTTGATCGGCCATTTAAACTTGCTTTGCAATCCTTAACATGATCGGCCATATTAGGTTCCTTTGCAATTTTTCACTTGGGTAGATTTTGAATGTTTCTTTTGTGTAAGCAATTCAGTGTTTCCTCGTTCTTTTGTGTAAACAAATCTGTATTTTGATCTTCTTTGTTTGATGAGTTCACTATTATTAACTTGTTTAAGACAATCGGACCTCCTTTTTTTTCTTTTGTAGTTCGGTGTTTGAAATTTCAATTGCATCTGGATTTTGACTTTGCGGTATTACTCAATTCAATTGATCATTTCCCTTTCATTGGTATCACAAGGTCTTGATGCTTTTTCTTATTCATTTGTATAAACAAATCTGCCCCTCATCATTCATTCGCATTGCATCAAGTCAGTCTTAGGTTCTCCATTTGTATTACCTCATCCTTATGTGAACAAAACCTTCACTCCCAAATCGATGATTAAAGTTCCATTTGCATAAGGTGATTTGGAAGATCAAGTTTTACTTGTCTTCACTTGTACAAACAAATGAACTTGATCAGATTTTGATCACTCATTTGTTTTGCTCTGATCTTTAATCTTGATTTCTGGAGTTATCTCTCAATCTGCACCTGCACTGAATTAGACTGTTTGATGTTTGAAAAGAATGACCTATCCTCCCATTCCTATATTTTCATCCTTACTTCAATTCAGAACTTGGTAATTCTCATTAATGCCCAATCTTTCCTAAACTTGGTGTTTTTGTTGTTACATGTCTGATAATGTAATAGAATTCCTTCAAAATATGCCTCTTTGCTTTTACCTACAAGACAAACAAGAAGATATCAAACATCATAAAGTACATATTATCTTTACCTATCCTTCATCTCTTATGTGCTCTGATCTTATATGATCAAATGATGTTTTTAGTTCTGACAGGTCATTCTCTGGGTCTATTTCACTGTGCCTTGATGCATTGATCAGAACATTATTTGCTTGGATGATGTTTTGAAAATGAACTGGAATGCCTTCTTTATATGGGCATTGGATGTTAGGGGCCTTTTTCACTCTATCCTCATTTAAGCGGCATGTCTTTATTCAAAGGCCAGCTCCCTATCTTTCTTGGTGTCACACCTTGCATTATGTCTCATCGTGGCTTATGCTGGGGATATTAGGGGTCAAGGGAATGGTGAGGTGGTTGTTTCTTTTTTTAAAAAATAAATAAATAATATGCCTAAAAATTCTTTTACCTTCTTTCAAAGATTAATTTTTGACCAAAATAATTCTTAAATATACAAATGAAGAGTGTGGTTGGTTGGTGACTAATTACTCTTTTTAACACCATTTACAAGATCATATCTAAATCAAGTGTCTCAAGAATTAAGCTACTACTAAGAAGATAGTTTGCCTAAAGAAAATGGGTTTCTTGGGTGGCTATTTATTGTAGATAACTTAGTTCCTTCATGAGAATCAATCAATTTGGAACATGTATAACTCACATTTGTGACATGTCGCTAATGCAATTCCTTAGTACTTGTTTGAGTACTATCTCCTCTATTGTTTTCTATCCACTTTTGTGTCCTTCTTAGAACAAATAATAGATTAATGAGAAGGTGGAAAAGTTGGATTCACCTAAGAGGGAGTGGATTTTCCCAATAATATGTTAGATTCTCCCAAGGATGGATGGACTATACACTTGAAAGGTAGATGATTAAGGATGATGACAAGGTGAATTTTCCTTAGAATGATAGGGTTGATTTTCCTAAGAACAAGTAGATTCATGTAAACTAGAGGATACAAATTTGGACAAAATAATGGAAGGAGACTAAAACTAGATAGATTCACCTAAATGGGAGTGTAGTCATCTAAGGATAGGAAAAATTCACCATTTACGTAAGAAAGATGGATAAGATAAATGATTTATGTGAAATAGATTCACCTAAGAGAAAGTAGATTCACATAAGGATGGGTGGATTTTCCTAAAGATGAAGGGATAAGACTTAACAAAAAGAGGACTTATGATGATGACAAGGAGGATTCATTTAAGGATATGGCATATTCACCTAAGGGATAGTGTATTCTCCCAAGAATATGGAAAAATTATTGATTGGTGGAATGACATACTAGATCAAGGAATGATACAAGGGTAGATTCACCTAAATATAAGGTAAATTCAGCTAAAAGGGTACCCATGAGATTGTGGTACTGAGTACCTATCTATGGATGGTGTATTTGGATACAAGTATGATGAAACCATGCTTGTGTATGATGAAACAAAGTCCAGATCTCTATTATAGGTCCAACATAATCTCTATTATTTGAGACACCATTTTATTAGCATATCCAATTAGGGTAATTTATGGGTTTAATTATGGATCATGTTGTCTATTTCCATGCACTATTGAACTTATTTGGATGTCTTGTGATTATTTTAATTTTGAGGTTATAAATAAATTATGTTTGTACCTTAGAAAGGGTAACTCCAATTAATGTTTGGGCAGTTTATTTGAAAACTTATGGTGATTATTACCCTATGTTATGTAATGGAGTTATTTTTACACTAAGTAATTAACTAGAAAAATGAATTTGTATTGTTGTACAAGTATGATACAATACAAGTATGATGAAACTATGCTTATGTGTTTACATGTTTGTGCATCCTATTGAGAACCAACCTCGCTGTTGAGGAACTCAATAAATGTGGTATTAAGTAGAAGAATGGAAAACTCAAGAAGCTACGGTGACATATTGTGGCATTAGTAGGGATTATCTCTATTGACCACACCTTTCAAAGACAGTATCCCCTAGTTCTCCTCATAGAATGGACCATTGGATGGCTCATAGTGGTATCCTATCCTACATTTATCTTGATGGCATTGCCAATAGTTGGTATGTGGTTCTTGGTATGGGTTTCCTCTTACCCTATTATCTTATTTATATCTTTGTTCCAACATGTGGAGATTGATTTTTGTCATGCTATGATGATTTTCATGTTTGCATGTGTTTTGACATTATGCAAATAGATATGATGTCACACCATACTTATGTTTTGATATAGTGTAGGTGATGGTTACATGTTGTTGATGGTAGCGATTTGGGTTCAAAGACACAATTCCACACACACACACAAATATTTGAAGATGCATTTTATATTATTCCTTCTTAGTGGTGATTAGTGTTGGAAGATTTGAACACATGTAGAGAGGAATTCATGTTAGATACAATAGGTTGTGTTTGATAACATTTGAATGTGCCTCATGATGTATACATATAGCTTTGGTGTGTGACATGCATGCACATTTTTCCATAAGACACATTGCTATGTGGCATGTGCCCTATGCATGTCTTCTTTGTGAGGCACGTTGCTATGTGCAATGTGGCCCTAGGTGTGTCTTCTCTATGAGGTGTATTGCCATGATATGTTAGGATTTGTAGTGTGCAAGCCACAAATGCATGCATGAGGGACTATTATTATAGTCATGTTTTTTGGGCATGTAGCCTAGGCATGTCTTCTCCATTAGGTACATGGCCATGCCGTGTGGGAGTTTTTGTGTTCATGCCACAAATGCACACATGAGGGACTATTATTGGAGTCATGATGAATCTTCACTCTATTTATCCACAATTTCTAGTCGTATAGTTATGTAATGTGCACTTTTAAGGATTGTGAAGTTTCCTTCAATTATTGATGATCTCTCATCTTTGTTGCATTGGCCAACAATTCTATTTTATCTTGTTTGAATTAGTTTAATCACTATTGTGAGTTTTCTCTATTGTGTAGTTATTGTGGCTATGTTTGATTTGCTATTGGAATTGAACACATTTATTTGACTTATTATTGTTACTATTTTTTCTTTCTTTCAATATTTATGATCTTTAGTAGTTTAGTGAAACTCTTGCTATTTTTAAATGTTGCCTTCTTTGTTGTGATGTGATTCCTCACCAAGATCGACATAGATAACCTTGGATGAGTGTATATAAGGAATCAAACACTGGGAAAATTTGAGGATAGGGGTAAGTGTTTGTTGTATGGGTAGCTACGATCCACTTGTACATTCTTAGTGATTATTGACGACTATGTCTTGGAGCTGGCTAATCCCATTAAACAAACAAGGGGGAAGTCATACATAATCGTATGGATCCTCCCTAGTTGTGTGTGGATTCAAGATGAACATCATTTCATATGGTTCTTGGTTACTTTGTGAGACCATGGCATCCTCTTAGACCAATATGTGAGCCTTGTATTGTTATCCCTGCAATGTGGATGAATAAGTGTATGTTTAAATAAATGCTTTGCTTAGAATACTCAAAAATGTCTCTCAGAAAGTCTGCAACAGGCAAACTTTTAGTAAGAATTTGCAGACACAATGCTTAGAAATTCACACAATCAGCTACATTAAATACGTTCTCTATTAAGTTCAATGGTTTTGGTTCGATTTGCAATTTTTGTGAAGCTTTTGCACTGAAGTTTCCATAGCCTGATTTTTTTGCCTGTGAAGAAAGACCATGTCAGATAATATTAGTGAAGAACAAAATAAGGAGACAATTGCTAGATTATGGTCTAACTTGAAAAGAAAAGGTGATGGGAAATGTTATTGTCCCTACAAAATTTGTAAGGGCTTAAAGACTAGAAGACTTTTAATCAAAACAACTAAGAAACATTGTAGGCAGCATGGTCACATTGAAGGGGGACATGATTATCATCCACTGGTAAGTTGTTCATTATATCGTTTTAACAATTTATATACATAAGAAATCACTTGATAATGAGATCATGATCACAGTTTATTTATGTATATCAATTTTATATAGGTGGAGCACCCTAGAGCACATGGTATGGATCAACACAACCCTGAGAATATGGTTTTGGAAGTGGAGGAACATGGAGGTGTGAATATCGAAGCTGAAGATAATGATCCCATGGAAGATGACGATCATGCACTAGAAAACACAATTGAAGATGATGGTACAAATACATTGATCCATGATGCATTTAGTACTGGCACAGCTGATCATGATGATCAGGATGACCTTGATGTTCATGATTTACCTCTTCTTGAGAAGGCATATGAGCCCCTTTACAAAGGCTCCCAAACAACTCTTCTCTCTGCTGTATTGTTGTTGGTGAACTTGAAGGTTATGAATGGTTTATGCAACATAACAATCTCTCATATGTTAAGGTGTGTCATACATGTCATTACAGTTAATAAATGGTGAATCATGTACCATTAATATTCTTTATATTAACACCTCAAACTTTTTTTTTTGTTGTAGATTGATAGGTGAGTTTTTCTTACCACCATCAAATATTCTACCTCGCTCATACCGAGAATTATCTGCCATTATGAAAGATATTGGAATGGAGTATCAAACAATAGATGCTTGTCCCAATGATCATATTATATATCATAAACAACATGAATTTGGAATAGAATGCCCTGAATGTCATATCAGTAGATATCGAACAGATCAAATAACAAAAAAGGTGCCTCGCAAGGTTCTTCGTTATATTCCCATTATTCCATGTATGCAACGATTATTCAGGTGCACTAGCTTGGCACAATTTATGGATTACCATGCACACAATAGAAGTCGAGATGACATTATTCGAATGCCTGCAGATGGTTCAACATTTATGGACATAGAGGAAAAGTGGCCACACTTTAAAGAAGAACCTCATAATCTCAGGGTTTCATTGGCAGCGGACGGTTTCAATCCATTTGGAGAGTTGAGATCTAATTACTCGGTGTGGCCTATTTTTGTTATCAACAATAATATTCCTCCATGGATGTCAATAAAGAGGGAGCACATAATGTTGGCAATGATTGTTCCAGGTATTTTATCATTTAATAGTCATCTATATTTAATTATAAATATTGCAGTAAAATGGTCATAATAATTATGTAATGTTTTTGTTCATTCCACTAGGCAAGTACCACGTTAAAGATATGAATGTATATATTGAGCCTCTTATCGACGAGTTGTTGGAGTTATGGAATGGCGTGACCATGTATGACATCTCTAGACCAATAGGACAAAGACAATTTCAATTCCATGCAATGCTTGTATGGACAATACATGATGCCCCAGGGCTAACACATTTTTGTGGTACGTTATAGTGTTCAAGTTGCGCATGATAATTATAATTATAAAAATTAACAGATTTAATAGAATTATACATTATCTTGTAGGTCTTCAAACAAAGGGAAAATTTGCATGTCCAGTTTGTGGTCCAAAGATGAAATCCCGTCATTCAAAAAGTTTAGGAAAGCAGGTGTTTGATGAGAATAGGCAATTCCTTCACAAAAATCATAAGTACTGGAATACTGAAAAACATCTTTTCAATGTGAAAGAAGAGACTACATCAAAGCCACGAAGAATGACTCCTCATTTATGGAAGTTGGAATATAATAGAATTAATTGTCAAGGTAATGTCATTCCATCTAATGGTTTTTGTTTGGAATTTGAATTTTTCTATCGTGTTTTGTTTACTGATGATGTAATTGATGATACTGAAGGTCGCCAAGGCATGGATGGCCACCTTCCAAAGGGACTAAAAAGTTATCCTAGACAATTTAGTAGGTTGCCTTACTATGAGCAGCTACAAATTGTGCATTTGTTTGATACAATGCATATTGGAAAGAATATAACAGAAACATTATGGAAAATATTGGATGGAAGGCGTGACAAAGAAAAAATTGTCAAAATTTGTAGTGATATTGTGGAATCCAATCATGCAATGAAAAATGTCATTCAATCAAATAGCAATGGAGATCAGATTAATATAAGTGCCCTTCCTTGGTTATTAACGGAGCAGCAAAGCAATTCTATAAAAGAAGTCATACGAAAAATTCGATTTCCCACAGGATTTGCTGCGAACATAAACAATCTCATATCAAAGAAGAGTGAATTTGGGCCAGGGATGAAAATGCATGATTGGCATACCTTCATTAAGGTAATTCGCGTTCTTGTGTATTTACTATATATTTGTATATTGCGCATGTACTTTTCATTGTATTATGTTAGAAAACAATGAAAAGATCATTTTATAATTGTTGCAGTACATTCTACCTCTATCTCTCCTAGACCACTTCGACAATAATATCAAGCAAGTCATATATGATCTTGGAAAATACATGAGGTAAGTAGTGATGTTTGTTCAATTTGTTGTATAGATATTATATTTTCCATTTGTTTTACTTGTTATGCAATATATTTGTATATTATTTTGTAAAGTCTCGTTTATATATTTTTGCGTCTTCAGTCTCTTTAATTAGGTGGTTGTCATCTAAAGAAATCCACAAGGAAGATATAAAATATTGGAAGAGAAAAATCCCTCATCTAATGTGTGAAATGCAAAAGTGTCTACCTTCAACTTTTTTCAATGCACAAGAACACTACCTCATACACCAAGTTGAGGAGATCGAATTGTGTGGACCTGTACACACTAGGTCAATGTGGATGGTTGAGAGGCACTTGAAATTTTTGAAGGCTTTGGTTCAACAAAGAGCACATCCTGAGGGTTCTATGGTGTAGGGATATATGGTATACCAAACTATGGTGTACATTATTGAATATCTTCCTAAGTTTGCAGCAAAAATCCACGTAGATCACATTTGGGATCCCAACCCCATTAATAAATTCGAAGGGGAGCACTTGATGGGGAAAGGTAGATTGAAGAAAGTGAGAGGTAATTATAAGATGTTATTGTAGTAAATTAATTCTTCATCTTCTAAATAAATCAATTGTAAGTGGTCTATTAATTATTTGTACAGTTGGTCGGGAGTGGGATGCGCTACATTTGTATATTGCAAACAATCTTGATTGGATGACGGTGTGGATTGAATGATGTCAACATTCTGGTCGCACATTAACATGGGATGGTGTCGCTTCATTGGTTAAAGAAGCTCATCGTAATGGAGATTCCAATGTTACACAAAGGGAAATTGATTTAGCATATGGTTTAAGAGATCAACAAGTACGTATAATTTTATTAATCACCCGTATGTTTGTCAACTCATGATGCAATAATTTTAATATGTTAGACATATTGCAGGTCAAACACCACAAGGCTATGTGCTGCAATGGTCATAAATTTCGCATCAAACAGTTGGATGACACGAAGAAAACTTGTGATTCTGGGATAACTACAGTCTTTGAGGTGACCAATATTTCATCTAGAAACGACATACATCCTCAAGTGTCTCAAAATCAATACTATGGCATTTTGGATGATATACTTGAGTGTGACTTTAATTCCTTCAAATTAGTTCTGTTTGTCGTCAAATGGTATAGCTACGACTAAATATAAATGATCCTGATAGAACTGTTATCGAACATGATAATGGATTTACAATGGTTAATACAAGGTCATTTGAACGAGTTAGGGATGAGCCCTATGTTCTTCCAAGTCAATGTGAGCAGGTATTTTACTCGAAGGTTCCACATAAATCGGGTTGGTCATTTGTTGTTAGACATGATCCAAGAGGAAGGCCGATAATGTATAATGTGATGGAAGAAGAAGATACCAAAGAAGTAGAAGATGATATAGATGATCACGATCGATAGTTACTCGATGATGTTCCTAACGGAAATGTACACGAAGAAGAAGTTGATGATGATGATGGTGCTGCTGTTGATGATGATGGTGTCGGTGATGGTGATGACGATGACGATGACGAACACAATGACGATGACAACGATGACGACAAAGAGGATGAGGATGATGATGAGGATGATGATGATGATGATGATGATGGTCATGATGATGAGTTGGATGAAGAAGAAGATCAATAACATGAATGAAATGTATGAGATGCGATTATTATATTATCTATTTAATATTGATATCTTGATAGAAATTGATTTGACTTATATGGTTACATAAATAATTCATATGTTTTGAATTCTAATGCCATTACTTAATTAAATCATGATGCACCTCTAGCTATGTGATAGATGGTGATTTAAAATACATATGTGATGGATTACATGCTTATGATGATACATAAGACATTTTTTGAACTTTGTGTTTATTTATGGAAGGTGGACTACTTATTAGCTATGTGATGGATGGTGATTTATGATACATATGTGATGGATTACATGTTTATGATGATACATATGTGATTCTTATGATGCTCAATTACATATATGATGATACATATGTGATGCTTATGATGCTTATGATGCTTATGATGCTTATGATACTGCAGTATTTATTGTTTATCAAATTACAAATGTAATGCTTATGATGCTCAATTGTTGGTGCAGGAACCTGAACCCCTTTGACGAGGATCCTGCACAGTCTCAAGGATTGACAGGTATAAGTCAATACACCTTATAGAAATAATATATTTTTTAAAAATTACAAGAAAAACAAACTTCCTCAGTTTTTCAAACATCAACATTAGCAGCAAATCTAATACAGTTATCAACACTTGAGGCCCCAGTTGGACTTACTCAAATTTTAATCTCAACATCAACTTTATGGCCGACTTCTTCATCAATATTACCCTCATTTGCAAAATATCTCTCTCATTACAAACTAACTCTCTCATTTGATGGTGCACAGGTATCACCAAATAGGTATTTGTCAGATGTGTCTTCCTCGAGTGAGGGAAATGCAGGAATAGAAGAGGAAAGTGAGACATGTAATAGACCTCAAATAGGGAGATCAACTAGAGGTCAAAAGACTAGAAGAAAATTCAATAAATGCATGGAATTTTTTCTTGCTCAAGGGGGGTCATGTTCTTATGATGATGAGACCAAAGGCGACATTGAGGTGCCCTTGAGGTACAAACATCTACTGAAACAATGTGTACCCAAGGAACTTCCTCCAATAAACACTAATTTTTGTGTTAATGAGAGGATATATCGCATAGCACCTTCGTCATTACATGGTTTGGGCCTATTTTCCATGGACAACATAAAGGTCTGTTACAACAAAGTTGCTGAATTGATGGAGTTTGTTGGACCTTGTTACAATTATAATGATTGGATGCAGATTGTTCGATATAAAAAAAATATGCGTAGGTATGAACTGTCAGCCAATTATATACAATAAAAAGATAATGATCAAAGTAAATGAGTGGCTGTATACATTGATGGAAGGCCAAAAGCAACAGGGAATATTGCAGGTTTTATAAATAGTACATGACCTGGGTCAACTAATAAGCAACCCAATTGCATATTTGAGGCACGTGAGGGAAATTGTGTGTTTGTATGTGCGATAAAATCAATAAGTGCAGGGCAAGAGCTGCTAATTGATTACAATTCGAATTGTATAGATACAAACAAAGTTACTATCATGGGGGTGGTACGTACTATATATATACCATTTAAGCCAACTTCCAATTAATGAATCCAATAAACCATTGTATTATTAAGTTTTTTTGCTAAGTCTATTGGTTTCATTTCGCTAACATTTTTATATTTTTTCTTTGTCACAGGGCCACATGGATCCACCACATAGCACAGATAGGGGTGTAGGTCCCGACACTTCTATGGAGCAGGTAAACCTCATTGTAATTGTACAAATTAGATAGAATCAAAATGTTACATTATGATATTTTCTTGAGTGATTTGAAGTAATTTTGATAGTGTTAATTATATTCTTGTCACAGATGGATGTTCAGGATAAGGGAAAGGAACTTGTAGTACCTCAGCACCTCCATAGGGATGTGGGGCACTCGACAGTGTTATGCACTGATGACATCGCACGTAACGCAAACCCTATGCAATTTTTACAAAAGAATATTAGAAAAATTAGGCAAGAGATTCTTGATTTGGCAACCATAAGTCCTCAGACTGATGAGATAACAAAGAGGGTGCAACTATTGTTGACGACAATGGAAAACTTGCAAGTAAGTAGTAATCAAAGCTTTAATCATAACAAAAGTTCAATAATGGTTTATATTTTTATCTCTTTTATGTCATTAACTAAAATATGTATGTGTTTTTTTTATAGAAATTTATAGGGCCTCATCATCCTGGTGGCGATGATCAAGGTATTGCGAGTAGTTCAGGTGATGACCATGTTCTATATATTAAAACCACTCCTTTGGACTTGTGAACTTGCTTTTTTAATGTTTTACATATTTAATGTATTACTCTTCAAGTGCTAACATGGGTTTGAGGTCAAGCCCAACTGTATTGCTGACTGCAATTTTGGCAACACGTAGCATGCAGACATCATTTGTTGCACCGACTCATGTTGACCCGCCCACTAGTGGTAGATCCCTCCTTTTATCTCTCTTTTGTTATGTGTTTATTACCCTTGAAGTATTCTTTCTTGGAGACATTTCATAGTGGATTCATTTACTGTGGTAGGAGATGCACATGAGGATGCGCCAGAGGCGAGTACTGCTGATAACATACCATCATTTCCTGGATCTTCCCATATTGCTAGTACGGGAACGTTGCAGGCCACATTGGTGGTGAGCGACGAAGAATTGATTCCCTTGAAGATACATAAGGTTCTAGGTACTTTAAAAATATTATTATATATAGTCTAATTGTAATTTACTTACAGATCACTCATTTTGGACTAATGATCCCATGTTTTTTTTGTAGGAAATGATATTTTTTATAAAAATCTTAATGACATTTCATTGCAAATATTTGGGCCCACCATACGTAAAAGGTGGAACATCATATGTGAACTAACCCTTATCCACTATTTTGATTTCATATCATTGCTAGAATAGTTTTCCTTTTATCCATTTCTTGAACTATATCAAAGGTAGCTTCAGTTTCTTTCTAAATCTAACAGGTTTGTTTTTGCTTTAAAGGTGGAGTGACCAAGAAAAAAAGTTAAAAGATGAACTCACAAACCATATGGTAGGGTTGTTTGGAAATGACACATTCGACAAGACTAAGCTCCTGGAAAAAGCTGGCACATATCTGAAGTATGTGAGGGACCAATACAGGACACATTTAGAGAAGAACGTAAAGTATGAGCGTCCCCCCATGATTCCAGAGAGGGAGTGGAAGGACCTAATTTTGGATGCAAAGGAGAGAATTGAAAGGAAAAAAGGAAATACACCACTAGACGCCAGAAGAAGGTATGTGATACTATTAAGAATGTGAATATGTACTAATTATTCATTATATTTATATAATCTAACATATTTCAAACTTTTCATAGATTGAGTGACATGTCAAAGGAAACCAAGGCAAGACAAGAAAAGCATGGGCACCACAAACTTGGCTCTGGTGGTTATATGAAACTTGCCACATGAATTGTAAGAATCAGTAAATTAAGTATCACATCAAAATATTTATAAATTGTAAACAATTTTTTTTTGATCAAACAATACAAGCAAAATTCACAATACTAAGCAAAAATGTAGGGCTCTAAATTCAATAGAGTGCCCATAGAAGATGACAAGAGAATTGGCTACCAGCAAGGCTATATAGCTGTGGCTGAACGGCTATGAGAATTGAGTGGGCAAACACAAGATTCTGATGCATCTATCACAACGATAATTAAGCTAAATGAAAATTATTTCAAATTGAATACTTAACCAATAATCTATTTGATGTTAAGTTTCAACATAAAGTGACTATATTTTTTTTAAATAAACAAGTAATGATAACACTACGCGTGACATTGCAATGCAGCATGATAATCATGGAACAAAACCTGTACATGAAGGTCTAGATGTGCATCCTAGTAGTGGAGGTATTCATTTGCTATTCAAATTTTTTTATGTAATTATTAATACAATTAAACATCTTAAATTGAAAATTAGTGTAGTAATTAATGTAACCTTTATTGTTAATATTTTATAGCATGTAGTCGGTGGTGACCAAGTGGAGCATGATCCAGGTAGACAACATCAGGAACGCGATGTTCCCCAATCAGGTAAAGAGGACCATTGTTATTCCTTTAAACAAATTTAATTGCAATTGGTGTATTGATTAATGTAACATTTCATATTTCAACTCCAGAGGATCTAGAGGGTGCTCAACATGTCGAGGTTGAGGCTAGACAAAATGATGTGGAAGATGATGTGGCCCCATCAGGTAAAGAGTGTAACGGTTATGTTCATTAAATTAATGAAATACTTGTAACAATAATAAAATAATGTTTTGAATTTAACCCAATTCTTTGTTATTGCAGAGGACCCCCCTTTGGTTCAGCATCCTCGTCCTTTGTATAGGACTAGGCATACATCAAGAGCACAAGAAGAGGGCATAACATCTGCAGATGGGGGAAATGATGAAGAAACTGATGTTCCACTTAGTCTTTTCATAGCTTCAAAAAAAAAAACAAAGAAAGAAATGATTGTAATCTACCTTATTTGATAATGACTGATTTTTATGTGTAATGAATGTAATTATGTGCTAATGAATGTTCATGAATGATATGTGTTGATGATTATTGATGAATGTTGCGTTTTAATGAAAGTTAATGAATTTTATGTGTTAATGAACATTATGTGATAATGAATGAATGTTATATTTTAATAATGGATGAAAGAATGAATGAATGTTAGATGTTAACGAGGAATTTAGAGTGATGTTAGGGGGGGGGAGGGGCCAAATGAGCTTCCACCTTCACGTGGTTGGCCTTGTTAAGTAGAGACTATTAAACTATTCTTGAAACAAAGTGAAGCTCAATTATAAGATGTGAAATGTTTGAAAGGTGAGAGTCCACAAATAGATGTGAAATGTTTAAGTAGGCCTCCAATGAAGTGGATCTCATAGACACGAAGAATCCTATATAGAGAATCATTAAGAGCCCTTCAAGAAGCAAATTTGAACTTCGATGAAGTAATACATGATGGAGGAATATCTTGCAAGAGGAAATCAAAGTCATTATGGTGTCATCTAGATCTGAAATGTGGTCTACTTTTCAAAAAAGTAAAGATGCTTGATATGAATGTGTCATTGATTTGACAATTTCTAATGTCTGGTAGATGACTTTGATGCTCTCAAATTGTTCTTGAAGCTTATATGGCTTGGTTCTGATCCTTATAAGCTTTTAGACTGATTTAGGCACTATGATCTCACTGCAAATTTATCATTTATTGGTTGTTCTTTTGTTGATAGTGACATTTATCACTACTTTCATCTGAGGCAATCACTTCTTGACAGTCAAAAGGTTGCCCGAGGTCAAGTTATATCATGGAAAAATGAACACGGAGAAGAACTTCTATTTTTAAGTAACAAGGTATAGATCTACATTCTGCATGACATTTTTGTAAATCCATGCATATACTGCTCTTATATATAATTTACTTTGTTAAAGAAATTCTTGTTATTATTATTCCAAAGAGGTTTACCTTGGCTGGGCTTGATTTGAAGGAAAATCTCTCCCTGCATAGGTAAACAAAGAAAGCATCTAGATCCTACATGTAAAACTTATATCCTTTCATAATCATGCAAGCATAACTTTCACAATCAAAGCCAAGTCTTGTCCAAAAAGCTGCAACTTCCCCATCAAATGGGGAGGTAACTCCCCCCAAAAAAGCTTGGCATCATGCCCTCTGAGGGAACTTCATTGCTGCAAACTAAATTGTATGCCTTCCATGACCATTCAAGAATCCCTTAATAGTGGCCCACACTAAGAGTGCCAATATATAACTATCTAGGTACTCTAATATTCCTTCCTCCCATCCCAGTGCAACATACCAATGTACAAAGGACCATAGATTTATGGATATAGACAATCCACATTCAAGTCATCTCACTATAGCCAATGGGTGGATTAAATCCATACAACTGCGTAACTTGTAGATCTAAAACAATGATGCATGTAAAACTCATCATCACATCAATAACTTGCAAACTGAGATACAAAGAAATACCATATGGATCTCAAGACAAAGACACCAAATCAACTCCAAATCTGATTTGCCAAACAATTCCACTAGTCAAGGAATCCATCAAGAAAATATTGTAGAGATGATGAGGGAATAATGATTGCATACCAACATCTCCTCAATGAGAAAGTTGCAAACAACCTCCTTGAATCATGCACTAAACATGCATGCAAACCCACAACTATCTTTCATCTAGAACCGCCTATTGATGTTTTTTTATGCACCGCGAACACAATAAAATACCAAGGTATTCTATCATCTCTTGAACAAAGAAACTTTGAATGCTAAACAAAGTGATCAATCAAAGCAACTCCAAGGTTTACAATACGAACTATGCAACTTAATTGCATGGGATAGACTTAGTGAATATGGTGTGATTTTGCTGGAATCGCAAGGGGGCTTACGTTTTTCTTGAACTCTACCGGAACTTGGACTCTACACTAACTTGCTTGGAAAATAAAAGACAAAAGAGATAAAGGGTTTAGAGATCTAATTTAATCCTAAGAACAGTGACAATAAAGGATGATGATTTGATAGACGAATTCCATAATCAAGCTTTGCTTTGCCATGCAGAAACAAGTACACAAAACTAATGCAATCTTCTAAGGAATAATGAAGGGTTTTCATATCATGAACATTCATTCGAATACCCAAAACTAGCGCAATTTAAGTGAACATTCACAATTGAACTTATGCTTAGTGAAGTTCAGACTAACCATACATTGCAACTTACAACCAGCAAATTACAAATAGTATGAACAAGAATTCCATCAAGAAATCATCACATTTCTCCATTGCAATATATGAACTTTATCTAAACTTGAGAAGTAACAAGAAGCCATGCAACATGTAGAAATTACACGTAGAAATCCACCATGCTTCAATGAAGATCATGTATTAAAATCAACAAGTCTTGGCAACAATTCCTTCTTTCCTCCTACTCTACTATACTTGCTATCTAACTGCTATCTATGAACTATTAATTGTTGACTGGAAACTATTAACCTTTACAAATGAAAAGGCTAGGCCTTTTATAGACCCCCATTATAATGAATGATCCAGATTGACTATCAAATCAATAGTCGAGATAATATACTGAAACCCTAATTAGGGCTTGTTATAACAAACTCCATTCTAGCCAATTAAATAATTACATTGAATAGGACACATGTCCACCTTGAATTCTAACCAATGAGGAAATAGGTTAGGTATGCTTGAACAAACTTTGATGCATTGCAATGTGTCACTAGCTCATTCATTAGATGAATCAAGTATGATGAACTTGGACATGTCAATGTGGCTTCACTTGATTAGGTTGACGATGATTGGATGCCAACTTAACTTGCCAAGTCGATCATCACAAAGCTTATGTGATTGAGCAATATCTCTTGATACTCAACGTTATCTAGTTTTCTCAACATGATGAAGGTGGTGGGACATATTCCCAAATTGTATCATCTAGATGATCAAGTCCTTAGCTTTTGATTAATTCTTTTGAAACTATCTACTTGATCATGTTTGTGTCCTTCCATCTTCCTGATAGTTCTTGATCCTTTTATGTGACCGTGTGCTTAATGAAGTATATGTTTGATGATGCTTGGTCCTCCTTTTGTTGCATCTCCATACCGCTGATGCTTGCTTCAACTTCATGGTGCATATACTTGACTTGAATGGCTTGCTTTGATGAAATCCTCTTTGAGATTAAAAAATCTACCTCTTTGTGGGGTAATTCACCTTGGTGAATATGTTTGATATAGACTTTGTAATGCCTAGGCTTGATGTAGAACCCACTTATTCTTGATCTATCCAACCTTGATCACCTTTGTAACTCTGACTTGAATACCTTGATCATTGGTGATTGATGTCTTACATATGGCCTATCGTGTTGTAGATCCCTTCATTTTAAAGCAGTCCTTATTGATTTCTTGTTATTCTACTGATTGCTATTCTTGGATTTTCGAAGGGAATGCAAGATATTCTTCTATTTCTTCCTTGTTGAATCCTCATAATATCTTGATCATCATTTGACATTGTCCTTGTGCCTTGAGATGCTCCTTCCTTTGTATTGCATTGTTGAAAGCTTTGAATAGGTTTAGCTCCTCATGTTGCCATCCTAAACTCGTGAATCTTGGTGTTGATATTGATGTGAAAACCCTCCATGATGCCAATGTCCTCTTTCATGCCTTGAAGCCTCCTTTCATCAAGTGTCTTCATCCTTGCATTGAAGCATGATGTTGGCATGCTCTACGTGCTAGGTAAGGTGTTCTTTTCCTTGTAATGAAGTCCTCACATCCTAAAAGCAAGAAAGAACATATCGTGAATGAAATGAAAAACAAATAATGCATCACAAATAAATTTAATCTGATTTTATACCCTAATTCACAGACCTGCTCCCTAATTCTTCTCCTCTTAATTGGTTGCAAATTGAATTTGATGAGCATTTGATCTTTGTTTTATATGCTTCCTTTTTACCTTTGCCTTCATTTCACCTCCATAGGTCGGCCAACCCAATAAATGTTTATTAAATTCATGAATTTACCTTCCTTCTAGCTGACTTAAGGTGCTCTTCTCTTGCTGAGTGGGTTTGGAATCCTCTCATGCACAGATTTAGGCACAAATAACAAGAAGGTTTGCACAGATTGGGGTCGGCAATGTAGAAAATTACTGATTTTATCCTTTAAACGTTTGCTTTTTTCCTCAAAATAAGGCCAACTTAGGCCTATTTTACCCCCGAGTGGGTTTGAAAGGCTCATATGCACAGACTAGAGGTGAGAGAGAGAGAGGGTGAGAGGAAGAGATAATGACCTGGAGAGGGTAGAGAAAGAGAAGTAGAGAGGGAGAGAAGAAGAGAGGGATGGAGAAAGAGACCTAGAGAGGGGAGAGAGAAGAGAGATAGTAGAGAGGGATAGAGAAGAGAGATAGAATAGAGATACCAATGCCAATCTTTTTCTATAAATTTTCTTTTTCCAAAAAATTGACCTACTGTCAGAATTCCGACATCAAAGTGTAAAAATTCCGACAGAGGAGTGCCGTCGGATGCACAACATCCTCGTCAGAACTCTCCTGGAGGCTGTCGTAGAGTGCCTCCAGGAGAGTTCCGACGAGGATGCTGTGCATCCAACGACACTCCTCTATCAGAATTTTTACGCTTTGATGTCAGAATTCCGACGGTAGCTCGAGATCGAGACGGTATTCTTTCTGGGTATGAGTATCAATGGTGGCCGTCGGAAAGGATGGGGCTGATGTCAGAATTGCGATGACCACAAGGATAGTCAGAACTTCTGACAAAAAGTTTTCGACGACTTTTTTTGTTGGTAGTGCGACAAAAATGCGTTGAAATTCTGATGATTTGCCATCGAAATTTTGACCCGAATGTACTAGTGTATCTCCCCCCCTCTCTCTTTCTATCTCACTACCCCCCCTCCTCTCTCTCTCTCTCTCCTACCTCTCTTTTCATCCCTCTCCACTTTTAACTCCCCCAACTCTCTACCTCCTTCCCTTCATACTATTATTTATCTCATCTCTCTCTCCCTCTACCTCTCCATCCCTTTCTCTACCTCCCTCTCTCCTTCCCTCTTTTTACTCTCTCTAACTACTTTTCTCTATCTGCCCTCCCTCTCTTTGAATGAGAGAGGGGTTGAGAGAGAGAAAAGAGAGAGGGAGAGGGAGAGAGAGAGAGCGAGGAAGAGAGAGGGGTTCAGAGAGAGAGAGAGATTGAGAGAGAGGGAGAGAGGGAGAGAGAGAGGGTGGTTGAGAAAGAGAGAGAGGGGTTGAGGATATAAAGAGATATAGAAATAGGGGGAGAGAGAGAGAGAGAGAGAGAGAGAGAGAGAGAGAGAGAGAGAGAGAGAGAGAGAGAGAGAGAGAGAGAGAGAGAGAGAGAGAGATGGGTTGACAAAGAGAGAAAGGGGTTGAGGAGAGAAAGAGATAGAGAAATAGGGAGAGAGAGAGAGGGAGAGAAAGAGGGAGAGAGAAAGGTAGAGGTTGAGAAATCAAGGTTGAGAGAGAGGGAGAGAGAGAGTGAGAGACAAAGGAGGGTTGAGAAGAGAAAGAGGGAGAGAGGGAGAGAGAGTGAGGGAGAGAAAGAGATATCAAGATAGAGGGAAATAGGTTGAGTGAGAGAGAGAGAGGTTTAGAGAGAAAGAGATAAAGAGTGAGAGAGGGAGAGAGTGAGGGGTTGAGAGAGATAAAAGTATAGAGAGGGGGAGAGAGGTTAAGTGAGAGAGAGAGAGAGGTTGAGAGAGAGATGAAGAGAGAGGGGTTGTGAGATAGAAAGAGAGAGAGGGAGAGAGAGAGTGAGAGAGAGAGAGTGTGTGTGTCAAAGACAAAGACAAAGACAGAGATAGAGAGGGGGGTTGAGGAGAGAAAGAGGGATAGAGAAAGAGGTTGAGAAAGGGAGGTTGAGAGATAGAGAGCTTAGGAGAAAGGGATAGGGAGGGGGAGAGAGAGAGGGGTTGAGGAGAGAGAGAGAGAGAGAGAGAGAGAGAGAGAGAGAGAGAGAGAGGAGAGAGAGAGAGAGAGAGAGAGAGAGAGAGAGAGAGAGAGAGAGAGAGAGAGAGAGAGAGAGAGAGAGAGAGAGAGAGAGAGAGAGTAGTATGGAGGGAAGGAGGTAGAGAGTTAGGGGAGATAAAAGTAGAGAGGGATGGAAAGAGAGGTAGGTAGAGAGAGGGAGAGGGGAGATAAAGAGAGTAGGAGGGAAGATAGATGGGTAGAGAGAAAGGAGATAAATACATAAAGGGAGAGGGGAGATAGAGAGTATAGATAGATGGGTAAGTAGAGAGGTGGAGGGAAGGAGGGAGGGATGCATGAATAGAGAGAGAATGGCGGGAGAGGTAAAAATATATATTGTAAATAGGAATTAGGGAAAAAACATCAAAAGCATATCATTAGGCAACCAAAAAACCTAACAAGCTTATGAAATCAAATCCTAATACACTGAATGAAAGAATGAAGACAAAACACTTAAAACAAAACATAAACCATCACAAAGTGCTTCCTCCATGATTATCCATTGTTCTTCTTTCTCCTTCAAATGGATGTGTAGATCTCACCTACAAGATTGCAAATGCAAGTGGAAGTAAGATGATAGCAAAATAGAGTGAAATCGGTAGCATAAGTATACTCAAATTATGGTCTGCCATGATAAAAAAGAGAGCTCCATTTATAGATGAAATGATGAAGGCATCAAATTCGATTGAGCAATTTGAAAGAGGCAATTGAATTTGAAATTGACAATGATTATGAAATTATTGAATGACAAATTGGATGACAAATTACCATGTCAAAATAGTGACAAATTTAGAGCAAATTGTGCTCACCAATTATGACATGATTGAGAGGGAAAATAGCCATTTAGCTATGACAAATTAGGCCTCAAAATTTTCTTATTGATTGAATGAAAAACTGTGCACAAAAATAGCCACATAATTTATGACATAATTGAGCATAAAATGTGGAGACAAAATAGAGGAGAAAAAGGTGGAGAAAATTAGGCGGAAAAGGAAAATTAGAAAATTAGGAAATTAGGTGACATTAATTAATAAATTTTCATTTATTAATTAATTCATAAAATAGGAAACTTATTAGCCAATTAAACAATTCAATTTAATTGTGACATATAAGACAAGATAAATGAATTAATTCACTTAACCTAAAGAGAAATGTTAGATAGGATTTAAATGATTAAATCATAAAACTCTAGAAAATGGACAAGAAATAAATTAGGTCTTGACACAATTAAAGGACAATTGACAAAGAAATTAATCATGATCAAACAAAGAATAAATGACAAGAATTTGATATCGATACGACAAAGATCGATGACGAATCGATCAAAGATGACAAAATGATTGAATTGATAGAAGACAATTGATAAAGGATCAATGACTAATTGACCCAAAAGTGAGGAAGATTGATGACTGATTGAAATTAATGACAAATCGATCAAAGATTGATAAAAAGTCTATTTGATGAAGGTTGACTTGATAAAGAACGATAAGGAATCGACTGAAATTAATAAAGAGATTGATAATTGATGATTGAACGAGTTCCAAAATGATCCAAAATTATTGATAATTGGTCAAGGATGATTGAGATTTGATTTAAAAATGATAAAGATACAAGACAAAACCCTAATTTGACACCAAGTAGGGTTGATGATGTCCAATTGACATGATAGGTTGATCACAACCACTTATTGCAATTCGAAAATGATATCGACAAGACTTAATTGAAATGTGAGGGAATTGAAATCGAGAAGGGAAGAAACATATAAGAAGAAGGACAAGATGTCGACAAATGATAAAGATCGAATGTGCAACATAGAATAAGGAGTTAGCAAGTGCGAAAAACCTAAAATAAGGTCACACGGACATGTTAAAGTATGATGCCGCAAGTGTTGACCATTTTTAGATGCCTACATATATGTCTAGATCTTGGGGTGGAGAGGAGAGTGAGATAGAGAGAGGTAGAGAGAGTGGAGAGAGGGAGAGTGATAGGGAGAGATAGGTATAAATATTGGGGGATACAAAGAGAGAGATAAAGAGAGATAGAGAGGGAAGGAGAGAGGGAGGGAGTGAGAGATAGAGGGATATATATGTAGACAAATAGAGGTAGGGATGTAGAGGTATGTAGAGAGAGGGAAAGGGGAGATAGAGGTTAGTATAGAGGGAAAGGTTGAGAGTGAGATAAGTAGAGAGGAAGCATGAGAGAGAGAGAGAGCTATATGTAGAGAAGTAAATGAAGGGAGTGAGGGGAGGTATGTAGGAAGAGGGAGAGAGGAGATAGAGATAAATAGAGGGAAACAAAGAGATAGGTGGGGACGGGGAGAGAGAGGTGAGATAGAGATGAGATAATGTTCATGAGGTATGTAGAGAAAGAGAAGATACAAAGTAGAAGGGTGAGAGACATAGGTTTAGAGATCAGGGAGAGAGGAGGGAACGATATAGAAAGATGGGGGGAGAGAGAGAGGGAGAGTGATAGAAGCCTACTAATTAGTAAAATTTGACTAAGTTTGAAAAATTATAAGATCTCCTAAAATATAAAATCTACATTATGACTCCTAGAGATCTGAGACCACTATCAAACATCCTGACAATATATACATAAAATATAGCTTAAAGTATAAATTATATAGTATAACTTATACTCAAATGTTATATTTTATGTATATATCCTAAGGAAAAAACTAAGGGAATGCTAAAGGAAGTTCCATCTAAGCATAACGCATACATTTTTGTCTTGCTAAACATTACCAGTATGTGTTTTTATTTTTAAAAACATGATAGCCTTTCGTACGTTTTAGGTGTTTTTTGTTGGTGTCCAATTTTTTGTTCACCATCTTGGTGCACTTACCCATATATATATATATATATATATATATATATATATATATATATATATATATATATATATGTATATATATAAGGAGGGTAGGCAATAGAAGCCTAAGGGTTAAGGTTACCATGAAACACAATAACAAGGGGGAGACAAAACGGGGGTGGCTAAGGAGAGAGGATTGACAAATAAAAGGAAAGGTCAAGGAAGAGTTTGACGTTGTTTTTTGATGCTAGAAACAAAACATGATAGCCTTTCGTACGTTTTAGGTGTTTTTTGTTGGTGTCCAATTTTTTGTTCACCATCTTGGTGCACTTACCCATATATATATATACATATATATATATATATATACATATATATATATACATATATATATATATGTATATATGTATATATATATGTATATATATCTATATATATACATATATATATATATGTATATATATCTATATATATACATATATATATATATATATGTATATATATATATGTATATATATATATATGTATATATATACATATATATATATGTATATATATATATAAGGAGGGTAGGCAATAGAAGCCTAAGGGTTAAGGTTACCATGAAACACAATAACAAGGGGGAGACAAAACGGGGGTGGCTAAGGAGAGAGGATTGACAAATAAAAGGAAAGGTCAAGGAAGAGTTTGACGTTGTTTTTTGATGCTAGAAACAATTTTTTTCCAAGACATACTTAAACTCCACCCTTCATCACGATTTAGGTTAGAGGGGTGGTTGTTGATTTCTATGGCTTCCTTTAGTTTTCTCTTAAAGAAGTTATCTTCTTTGAAGAAGATTTTCATGCTTTCAAGACAAATAAGGTGTTTGGTAGATCAAGAGAGATCAGCAAGGGAAAATTTAAGAGATTGTTCATGTTTAATGTCGACACCATGTTTTTTGAATTTGGTGCCAAAGGAGTGTCATGTTTCATCTATATAAGGTGCACCACATGAACAAGTCACCCTATAGACTCTTGACTCCAAAAAAATATTCCTAGAGTCTTTGAGAGGGGGGATCTAATTTTGGTAGTATCAAGAAGGGCTTGGGGGCACATCAAAAGCCTCTTTTAGAGAGGATTTTAGGAATTTTGTGAGAAATACCTTAAATATAAAGTAGGTACTTTCTAGGGATGTCCGAAGGAGGATGATCAAAGGTATGTGAGAGGAAGCATGATTTGGCTTGGTTTAAGGCCCTAGAGATTTGCTTGTTGGAATACCCATTCAAACCAAAGATATAATAAATATGGTCTTTAGTTCTTGGTTTATGTTCTCCTCATCACATATGAAGTCCCTCGTAGCAAGGGTTTTAAGGGCCCCAAATGTTTGGCAAGGGTGGTGATGAGATAAGGAGTGGATGTATAGGTTAGTGTGGGTGGCTTAGCGGAAAACATGATAGCTAAGGGTGCCATCATATTTTTAAATGAGCAACACATTCAAGAAAGAGAGTTGGTTATAAAATTATAGCTCCATGGTGAAGGAGATGCGAGGAGTTATGTTGTTGAGGTGGGAAAGGAAATTATCAAGTTTGTCAAGGCCATCCAGGGCCAACACACATTGGTGTCATCTACATATCACTTCCACTACCTCAGCTTGAGTGGGTAGGAAAAAAGGGTAGTCTCTTCAAAATTATCCATGAAAAGGTTGGCTATGAAAGGTGAAAGGGGGGAACCCATAGCCACCCCATCAACCTATTCATAAATAATGCGTTGGAAAGAAAAAATGTTGATCTTAAGCATAATCTACCAAGGGTGTGATCTCGACATTCACCTTGCATCCAACAATCTCAATGGAGTGAAGAATGAGAACCTTGGTGAATAGGGAGACAATGTAGAAACTCACTAAGAGGTCATTTATATCTAATTTATCATCCTTTATAAACTAAACAAAGTGGGAAGAAAATGTGAGTTTCCATCACCTTACAAAAGCCATTGCACTCTTGACTTTTGTTTTTAATGAATTTCTTCTTTTTTAAGGATCTAATGCCATTCTTATCTTAGCTATATTTATTACATGTAATCTCCATCTTAGTGTTATATTTTTCCACGACTTCCTGTAGCTTCTTTAGCACTTCCAAGAACTCTGTCTTTCTCATGAAGATATGACAAATTTTTTATCAATTCCAACTCTTGACATTGTTTTTGATAACCTTCAATTTATAAGCTACTCTAAAATAGGTGTTCTATTAATTGGACTATTCCACCAATAGTCCACCAAATACTTGAAGTCCAAGTGGAGAGTTCACATGATCTCAAATTGAAAAGGAAAAGGACCATACTTGGGAACAATATTCCAATGCAAAAGAAGAGGGCTATGGTCCAAGCCAGTCCTTAGGAGAGCCTGGAGAGAAAGGTGTGGGAGTATGGTCCAACCATTAGAAATTATAAACTTGTCCAACTTCATATATATGAGATTTTCTCAAAGTCTCCTATTTGACCATGTAAAGAGAGTCTCCTTAAGGTCAACATCCATCTGACCAGTGGTGTTTAAAAAGTTTGCTAGATTGACCATGCTATCAGAATAATCCTCCTAACCACCCAAATTTTTTGAGGGGTAAAGAGGGGATCTGAAGTCACCACCCATCACCTAATGGAATTCATAATGAGATTTTAACAAGGTAGTTAATTTATCCCAAAGGGCCTTCCTAGAAGCCATACTATTTGAATTATACACATTAGTGAGGTTCCATTGTTCTTTAGTGGACAATATATCAAAAGCAACTGTGAGGCTATTTCTACTTTGGTCAATCATATTTTGTCTGATAGTAAGGGGGATCCATAGATTAACAATCCCCTCCAAATGCACCTTCAACTAATTTCCAATTGTGCTTGGCATTAGGCCATAGTTTCTTAGCAATTTAAGCAAAAAATAATGTCATCATAGATTCTTGAAGCATCAAGATATAAATTTTGTTATAAAAAATCAGATATTTCACAATCTGTTCCTTATGAGGGCTATTTAACCCTCTAATTTTCAAATATAGGATCTTAATTTATTAGTTTTCTTCATCCCCGACACATTATAAATGGTGCCCTATTTGGCAATGACAATTTATTTAGCCGCTTCTCTCTATCTTGTCTCTGTATGTGAAGTTCTTCCCTATTTTAATTCTAATCTTGTATCGGTTTTCTTATTTCCCACTTTCCTTATACACCTACTATTAACCATGGTCTAGTTATTATCTTGAGTGAAAGGGGTTGGGGATTCTAAAGTATTACTAATATCCAATATCACCTCAATTGAGTTGTTTTCTTTACTTGGAGTTTGTGCAACTATGTGAAGTTATTATTCATGTCTTTGTTTAAATGCTTCACTCTTATTTTGAGTGGACTCTTAATTGATTCAAGTTATTTATTACCTTGATCATGCCTTATAGAATTAGGTCTACTAGGACTTGAGTAGACAATGATTTTTCACCGAGAAAATTCTTCTTATTTGGGACCAAGTCTGGAAATTCCTAGTTGAAAACAACAATGTAAGCTTTCACCCTAAGAGTAGAAGTAACACCCTAGGACACTTGGGCAGCAAAATAATTAGGCTCCCCCTTGTTTATACTTTGAGTCTCTTTTTCTTCACCCTCTTTGATGATTGTCTTGTTAGATCCATCAATCTCTCTCAAATTACAAAGAAATCCAAAATCCAAGATTTCTCCTTCTTCAACATCAATTCTCTTCATGGCACATGAGAGGAAATAATAATAAATTATGGTGTGACCTCCATCTAGGGAGGATGAGTTTTATCCCCAGGGAGATATTCCATTAGTTATTTAAGTGCTAACAAAATCAAGGAGAAGCTCTTTACCTTTTGTAGAATGGGTGTGGGGATTAGGAATTTGACATTTATCAATAAGATGGTCAAATCTTCAATAGTTTTGATAGAGAAGCCCCACATTTTTGTAGACAATAGGATGAAGTATTTTACCATACTTTGAGTTTAGGGTAACACTCTATGGGAGAGGTTTATTCATTACAATGCTGACACAAAGTCTACCAAAAATAAGACGAGTTTTTTGTAAAGTCATCATATTAATAGTAATCAAAGACCCAAAATGATCAAAAATAATTTTAATGGTATTAGGGATCTAGTAATTTAGGAGGAGTCTTGGTAAATGGATCCTAGTGGGGGCCACCCTTCCTTGATCCATATTTGGGTCAAACTCTAGTTTCCATCCACAAAGGGAAAGGGCATTTTTAAATCCCTCGTCAAAGAACTAGGTACCTTTAGAAAGTACTTTAATCACTTATTCTTTAATGGCTACATCAAATAGAAGAAACCCTTTCAATCACGCTAATTAAAACACTATCCATTTTTTAAATATCAGAAACCCACTATATAACTAAGTCTATGTTGGGTTTGAAGGTAGATAACTTACCCAGAAGAGACGAGGAGGGATCTAGAGTAGCCTCGTCCATGAAAGAATTAGGTAGGGAAATATCAATACCTTCCTTCAAAAATTTGATAGAAGAGGAGGAAGAGAAATTTGATAGTGTATTACTTTGACCATTAAGTTAACCCAAGAGGTGGGGGCCACCCCTCCAAAGAATGGTTCTTCTTTTGATAAATCCACAATTTCTTCTTAGTAGTCACCAATCTCCTTTTTAGATAGGATAGAAACAACCTTTTCCTCAACACCAACATTACCCACCTTTTTGTCAACACCAAAATCATTTAAAGAGATTTTGTTCACACCCTCTGAGATAGCATGGTCTTTTGGGTCAAATTTTGAATACTAGGGGACTAGCTAGATTGCCCCATCCTCAATTGACATTTGACATAAGTGATCAAAATTTGAAATCCTAGAGAGTGAGTAGTTGAGATCAATGATTGTTAGAAGTGGTTTACTTGTTGATTATCAAATATTAGCAAAAGAATAAATTATCACATTATTTGGTTTAGATAACTTTTGAGTAGTTATTTCAAATGATAACAATATTTCTCCTTTATAAACATGACACTGTGCATCAATGAATCACTGAAGCTTTTACCTTATCTTAGGGGAGGGGTAAGTGTGATTTTATGATGGGCCAAATAATGGTAGTGGGAGAAAAAATCATGTGAAAGAGCTCTCCAAAATCATGAAGATTTTTTATGTTTAAATTTTTAACTTATTTTGATTTAGCAATTCAAAGTAAAATAGATAATTAGTTTTGAGAAAATGAATATTCATTTAAAAAAATGGATATCCATTTCTTGTTTAAAATTTTCCTCCAAATAATTTCCTTAAAATTACATTAGATTTTGGCTTGGGAGTCCCAAACGTACCTTTCACATGCAAATCATAGAGTATGAGGTGCTCATAAAATTTCCTCAATTTGAATTCATCGTAGATTTTGATGGAATTTTTATCCATTTTTATAAAAGGAGAAGGGCAATGTCGAGCACACACTAAAGATTAAAAAAAATTGTTGATGTAAATTATGTCTCATATTTATACTTTACTTAAGTTGACTTACGGTAATGCATTTCATCGTAGTTTGGATACGAGACACTTAGGGAAGTGTGCACATAGGGATGATGTATGTAGGAGAAATTCCACCTTTTGTGGTCTTATCTTGTTGTTACATTCCACCTTTGGTGGGTGATCCACCTCTTGTGAAATATTTTATTATTTCTCCTACCTACCCTCACCTACCCTTGTTTCTCATTGAGCCACATGTCATGTTTGTGTGCTCACATATCCATATGGCCTTGCCTTTATAAGTAGGCTCATCTTACATTGTATGTAATGATCTAGTTGAAAGTATTTGCATCTTGAATATAATACAGTTTATTCTTATCAAATCTATTGTCTCTTTTTTGTGCTATTCACTATGCCCTTGATCTTGGCTATATTTGACAAATTTTTACTTGGTATTAGAGCCATTGGGGCTTCATTGAGTAGTCTATTTAGAGACATTTTGGAACATTGAATTTTCGGATCTGGGGAGCCGTGAAAATTGGAGGCATCTTATGGCGATTTTGACATCACTACTACATCTGGGAGGCTATTTCCCATGAATTTTGAGTATAAGTGCATTTTGGGGCTTTGAATTTTTCTCTATTTGGACGGTACAGATTTATTTTTTGAATATATATTATATATATATAATTTTTTCTGCGGTTTGTTATTTTCCAAATATTATTTATCCGTAGTTTTTTTAATAAATTATTTATGTAAGTTTTTTTAAATCAAAATATTAAAAAAAATATTTGTTTTTAGGGGGGGGTTTCCCCTCCAACACCGTACTCTTTCTTGTAGGACCACCCACATATTACCTTTGCTGGCATCTCTTTTCCCATCTGTCGCTCCGGTCAAGCTCCCACCAGCTTTCTCCTCTTTCCCTACCTCCGCCACCCGTGGTCACTCTCTGTCGGCATCTTCTTTGGCAGCTCTGACAACCCTCGCTCGATTTTGATCTCTGTTAGCCACCCATTCTCCTTGGTTGGGATCCTCCCTTCTCTGTAGCATCGCCACTGGTATTCACTCAGGCACCCGCCATCACCACCGTGCCTTGCTCCTCCAGCCTTTCTGTCAAATGGCTCTGCCTGCACTGCTCTGCCCAAAGTTTGTCACCGCCTGCCGCCACTGCCATGTGGCGAACATTCATTCGGCCTCTCCTGCACACAACGACACCACGTCGAGATATATCACTCTACCATATAAATATTTTGGCCATACCAGTAGACACATGGCACATTCACATTCGGCTACATAACGTATGCCAGTTCCAGTTAGCTATCGACTAAGTGCTCAGTCAACATAAATGTGGTGACTCTTTATTGATCCATGCTGAGCCCATTCAGACTGTATAGTCCACATGATAGACCAATCACCATTCCATATTTCCATGTGTCTTAATACATTAGTGCCATGTGGAATTTTGTACAACCAGTTATATATTTCATACAACATGTGTTAGAATCGTATTGGACCATGTCACTGTCCATACTGTACTAACGCCACACAGGCAAGAAGGTGAAATTTTGTTGACGACCAAACAACTGTCAAATTTAACCCAATGAAATGACGAGGTTAGCACTTTTTTGAAATTTGTGGACCCCCTCTCATTGAGCTTTTTGAATTTGCAGTCCAACTTTGAAGGCTCATAACTTGATCATTTTGAGGCCTTTTTAGTGCAATTTTTTTTTATATGGGCTAATTTTTCATTCTCTTCACAATGGTGTATTTTTTATTTTATTTTGGTGGACAAATTTTTCACAATTTCTAGTTTTTCACAACTGTACCTATCCAATCCTCGATTTTGCAACTTTAGAGGCTTCGTTTGGGCTCGTACAACCTCCTTTTTAGGTTTTTTTTTTTTTTTTTGAAACTGCATAATTTTTTGTCTACTTTCACGTGGTGCCATTAGTTTTTCACCATTTTGAGTAGAAATTGTACTTTCAGTATTTGGTCATTTTTGGCCTATTTGGTACTTGTATTTTACTTGGATCTTAGTTTAGATCTCTTGCAGTATTTTTTGGAGTCTCTTTAGCCTATTTAAGGTAGTTGTAAAGTTGAAATCAGAAGTCCACTTTGCCATTTTTTGCAAGTGGCCCATTGTACACGCACTAAGTATAAAGTGCTATATCATCTTTTTTGGGGGGGTTATTTGATTGAGTCAATTTGAGGTTGTGTGATTGTGCCTCTCTCTATCTTTTTTAAATTTTTTTTGGTGCTATGGGTTCTCCTAAATTTCCACTTTTAACTCCACTTAATTATGCATCATGGAAAATTAAAGCATGGAGTAAGTTAATAGAAAAAGGACCCATTCATGATGTAAATGAAATAATAAAAACACCACCTAATCCTGAGGATGATCCTAATTCTTAATTTGAATGGCTCAATAAAAATTATATGGCACTTGGAACCTTGAGAAAGTATGTATCAAGTGACCTCATTTTTCACATTGAGAAATATACTACAGTTAAAGAGGCTTGGGATATTTATGAGAAATTGTATGGTCAAGTTGACGAGGTTAAGGGCTACAAGATTGATGGTGAACTCACAACATTGGGTCCCAATGATTTTGATACAATTCAATATTATGTCACAAAAGCAAATGAGCTAAGAGAAAAGCTTAAGGATTGTGACATTGACAAAAAGGATGCTCAATTGGTTTATAACTTGTTGGAAAAGATTCCATCAGAGTATGTAGCTTTTGTTTCAAGCTTTCACACCCATCAGTTGGATCAAGGTGTCTCATACACTCCACCATCATTTGATGCATTCAGGGAGATGTTGATATTTGAGCAATCTAAGTTGACCAAGATGGGGATTCAAAAATATTCAAAGTCACAAGATTTGGTGGCTAATAAATGGAATCAAAGAAATCAAGAAAAAGGCAAGAACCAAAAGTAGTCTAAGCCAAAGCCACAACAAGATGAAGCACAATCATCCTCTCCACAACAAGGTGATTCTACATCCTCACCTAAGGGGAAATCATATAAGGAGAATCTTTTTTGTGCATATTGCAAGAAGTTAGGACATGATGAACATCATTGTTACAAGAAGGATATTGATGAATTGAAACATCTTCTTGAGAAGAATAAAATCATTTTTCCTTCTAGAATGTCTACTTTGGCTTCTTCTTCCAAAGAAAAGGATAAAGGGAAGGATCACACTTTTGGGACAAATAAAGGACATGCTCTTTGTGCTACTAAAAGTCATAATTCAAGGAGATGGCTTCTAGATTCAAGAACTTCTCATCATATGGCATCTTCACAAGCTATGTTCTCTTCATTTGAACCTTGCAACATGCCACCTATTGTGATGGGAAATCATACATACATGAATTTGATTGGGAAAGGATCTATTGCCATTGGGGATAACTAGTTCAATGACGTCACCATCTTCTTTCCATCTATCAGATCACTCATGGAGCAACAAGGAAAATTGTGGAGTTCACAACTAATTCAATTATCATTAGAGACTTGGAGAGTAGATCTATCATTGCAACCAGGATGGTTGATCATGAATCTTAGTTGTACTCCTTTTCACATTTTGGTCCTATTGATGAGATTGATTCTTCACATGATGATTCAAATTTTGAGGAGAACTTTGATTGCTTGAACTTGGGTGTTATCATATGTGACCCAATTCTTGAGACTAGCATTTTATCTCCTCCTATTGATATCACATCAACTATTGCACTTGATGATGTAGATATTGCAATAGTTTTGCCTTCTTGTGATTTAGTGCAACAAGGTATTCCTTATCTTCTAGCTACAGTTTCTTGGGATGACTACTTGATAGACATGGTAGGTTTGTTTGTGGAGTCCTACATTTCAGATTTTGGAGACATTATTGGTGACATTCATATTCTCTTTGATGGAGATGATCTTTCTTTGATTGTTGTGAGGGAAGCCTCTAACCCTCTTGTTCATTCTCCACATGATCATTCTTTCGAGGTTGACATGATTGTGGATTCTTATGTACAAAATTTGGAGGAGGTCTCTTTATCATTCATGGAGTCTTTTGATCTTATTCTACATTCATCTCCACTAGATCTTGGATTTCCTTCTTGATGCAGGAGCATCCCTGGTCTATGAGCAATCTTGCATCAACCAAAAATATTTCCTTTCAGTTTAGTTCTTGTTCAACTCAGTGTGCAGTTTTATGTGTTCCTACCAATAGTTGTTTTCTTTTCATTGCAGATCCTATTTTCGGTTTCTAGGTTGGTTCATGTGCTTAGTTCCATATTTTTAGTCCATTTGGATTCTTTTCTGGCTAGTTATCACTCCTGGTTGATTGTTTCTAGGTTCCGAGGCAGTTCTTGTGCTTACCGGTTAACTTTCCTTCATTATCAGAGCAGTTCTTGGCATGTGGATCTATTTGGGGTCTTGTTTGAGGTTCTTGGGCATGTGGCCGACCTTTTTGTTGATCCAATCTTCTTGGATGTTATTTTCTGAAAGGATTTCTTTCATTCTTGGGGCCAACCTAGTTACACGTTTCATTTTCTCACATTGGTAAATATAATCCTTTAAGGCCGACCCATATATGTTCCAGAGAGTATATTTAGGGTATATGCAATCATTTGTAGGACAAAGGAAGTAGAAATCAGAATAAGGATTGAGATTAGTAATTAGTGATCTGGTTGATTCTGAGAGTCTTGGTTGGATTGTATTTGGTTTTTAGCTTGCATGTAACCGATTAACTACCAGATGTTCTATGATGATTGTATGATGATAACCGGTTGGGTGCCAGAAGTTCTAAGGCAATAATATGATCTGTTTCTATAATCTTGCTATATTTTCTTGTTGCTTTCATTGTGTTACTCTTGCTGCATAAGCCAATTAATTATCTTTTGAGGGTTTTACCAGTTATGGCTGCATCAATTGGTATTAGAGTTGGTTATGAACTGGTTAGTGGAAGAGTTGTTTGTGAAACTTGAGGCATTCCTTTGGGTGGATAGATTGCCGATTGGGGGCAGGCTGTGCATGTGTTCAATAGATCATCGAGGAGAGACAATTAAAACCAGTAGTCAGATTGCCGAGTTGAGGCAGTTCACTGGAATGGAAGAGGAGATGCCACCTAGAAGGACAAACCCTTAGAGGGTAGAGCAGATGATGGAGGACTTCAAGAAGGAAGCGAGGAATGAAATCCAGAAGGCATTGGTTGGTTTGCGGAGGGACCCTGAATATGAGGATGAGTATGAAGAAGCCAATGAAGAGCTTAAAGAGGAAGAGGCTGAAGGACCAAAAGACGAAAGAGAGGAAAGATTCTTGAGAGCAGTGGCACAAGCGAGTAAAGTTCATAAAGTGGAAGTTTCAAACTTTTCCAGAATGCTGAACCCAGAGGATCTGATTGATTGGATCAGAGAGTTGGAGGATTACTTTGAGTTTGAGGATGTCAAGGACCCGTAGAGAGTTTAGTTGGCACAAACTAAGTTGAAAGGGCATGCTGCCTTATGGTGGAAATAATTTCATAAAGACAAAGTGGAGAATCATGAAATGAAGATCACCCGGTGGAGACCGATGGTTGTAATATATAAGGCCAAGTTCATACCAGGAGACTGTGAGTTGGAATTGTTCAAGAAGCTGCAGAACTTGAAACAAAGAAACATGATTGTGAAAGAGTACACCGAGGAATTCTACAAGGTGATGATTAGATATGGACATAGAGAGATGGATAGAGAAAAGGTGGCGAGGTACATAAATGGACTTGCATTTAACATTTAGGATGAGATGAGTATGTTGAGGGTTTCCGTGGTTGAAGAAGCTTACCAATATGCTCTAAAGGCTGAGGAGAAGGTGAGAAGAAGACAACCGAATAACTCTAGAGGGAAGGAGAGATTCAAGGGATATATGAGTACATAGAAACAAAATAATGAGGAAGAATCAAAACCTAAGTGGAGTAAAGAACCAGAACAAAAAACACAGAGGAAAGGCAGTGGTAGTACCGACAAAGAATTTCCTGACAAATGTTTCAAGTGTGGAGAAACCAGACATAGATTTTATGAATGTAAGAAAGGAATGGCAAGAAGTTGTGTAGAAAATGAGGAACTAGAAGGTAAAGTTACTAGAATTGACCGTACACCGAAGCAAGGAGAATCCCTTATGTTCAGAAGAGTCGAGATGGAGCAAAGCAGTGAGGATACTGGATCTATTCAGAGAAAGAGTCTTTTATGGATTGTGTGCAAATCAGGTGGTAAGTGTTACAAGGTTATTGTGGATAGTGGAAGTACTGATAATTTGGTATTTAAAGAGATGGTAGTGAAGCTTGGGTTGAAGAGGCTTGAGCATCCTTGTCCTTACAAGGTAAGTTGGTTACAAGATGATCAAAAGATAGAAGTAAAGGAGCAGTGTTTGGTGAATTTTAATACTGGCCCTTTTAGGGATGAGGTTTTGTGTGATGTTGTATCTATGAGTGCTTGTCATGTATTGTTGGGAAGACCTTGGCAGTTTGATAGGTGAGATATTTATGATTGTAGAAGAAGCCTAATCACTATTGAGAAAGATGGGCAAAAGTTCACATTGACTTCTTTGAAGGAGAAAGAGAAGGAGGTGAAGAATCTGAGTCTTGAGAAAATTTGCAGTACCGAGAAACTAGTTGCAGAGGTAATACCAAAAGGTGACATGAGTTTGCAGAAAGATATGATAGATAAACCTGATGGACAGATGTACCTGGATGACATAGAGCTTATGGTGACAAACTGGATGAGATCTTGTGGTAGAAACAAATCAGAGTTGCAGAAGACAGAGAGCAATAAATAGAGGCAATGTACAGATCTGAAGTAAGAGAGGAGAAACAAAGAGAGTCAGGGGTTAGAGAAGCTGATTGAGATCCCGAAGGAGCTAAAGAAGAGGTTGGCAGATAAGGAAGATGTTTGGATCAGAAATGAGCATGGGGTCTTTATCCTGGATCCTTTTAATGTTCATGAGTTGCCTCTTATGGAACATCTCTTTCTACCTGGGGTGTGTGATGCAGGAGTATCCCCAGTCTATGAGCAACCTTGCATCAACCAAAAATATTTCCTTTCAATTTAGCTCTTGTTCAATTTAGTGTGTAGTTTTCTATGTTCCTATCGGTAGGTACCGATAGTTGTTTGATTTTCATTGTAGGTCCTATTTTTGGTTTCCAAGCTAGCTCAAGTGCTTGATTCCATATTTTCAGTCCATTTGGATTCTTTTTCAGCTAGTTATCTCTCTCGGTTGATTGTTTTTTGGGTTTCAGGATAGTTCTTATGCTTACCGGTTAACTTTCCTTCATTACCGGAGTGGTTCTTGGCATGTGGATCTATTTGTGGTCTTTTTCAATGTTCTTGGGTGTGTGGCCGACCTTCCTGTTGATCCAATCTTCTTGGTTGTTATTTTTTGGAAGGACTTCTTTCATTCTTGGGGTTGACCTAGTTACACATTTCATTTTCTTGTATTGGTAAATGTAATCCTTTGAGGCTGAATCGGATATGTTCCAGAGGGTATATATAGGGTATTATGTAGTCATTTGTAGGATAGAGGAAGTAGAAATCAAAATAAGGATTGAGATTGGTAATTAGTGATCCAGTTGATTCTAAGAGTCCTGGTTGGATTGTATCTGGCTTGTAGCCTGTATGTAACTGGTTAACTACCAGATGTTCTATGATGATTGCATGATGATAACCAGTTGGGTGCCAAAAATTACAAGGCAATAATATGATCTGTTTATATAATCTTGCTATGTTTTCTTGTTGCTTTCGTTGTGTTACTCTTGCTACACAAGACAATTAATTCTCTTTTGAGGGTTTTACCAGTTATGGCTGCATCACTTCTTCAACAGTGTGGATCAGTACACCTAATTTAGAGGGGGTAACTTTCAACATCAATATGGGGAAACTTGAGCAGTTTTCAGAGACTCCATACATCTTGAGGTTTTTTCCTACATCTTCTGTTCATGATTGGGGAGACTTCATGGATACACCTTTGGTTTTGTTTCTTCCTAAGGGGAGGAACATTGTTCGACGATCATGGAGTAGTTTCTTTATTCAGTTTCAAGATTCTACCATAGGTGCAAATTCTAAATTGAGGGGGGTACTTGGTCTCTCTTCTTTTCTCTTATGAGGGGGCTTTTTCCTCAAATGGGGTTTTGTCCTTCTCATACTTCTTTGAGAGTTCTTTTGTATAATTTTCATCTCTCTTTTAGGGGGGAGTTTTTTTCCCATTTGTGAGAGATTGCATTGGTTTATGTGCATTTACATTTGTACATGGGTACCTAACATGGCCTAGTAGGTGGGACCCATATTGCATTGTTGACTTGAGTCTACATTCCCCTAAGTTGCACTTAAGGGGGGGTGTTGGTGTAAATTATGTCTCATAACTACACTTTACTTCAGTTGACTTAGCGCAATGCATTTCATTGTAGTTTGGATATGAGACACTTAGGGAAGTGTGCACATAGGGATGATGCATGTAGGAGAAATTCCACCTTTTGTGGTCTTATCTTGTTGTTACATTCCACCTTCGGTGGGTGATTCACCTCTTGTGGAATATTTTATTATTTCTCCTACCTACCCTCAAGTACCCTTGTTTCTCATTGAGCCACATGTCATGTTTGTGTGCTCACATATCCATATGGCCTTGCCTTTATAAGCAGGCTCATCTAACATTGTATGTAATGATCCAGTTGATAATATTTGTATCTTGATTAGAATACAGTTTATTCTTATCAAATCTATTGTCTCTCTTTTGTGCTATTCATTGTGCCCTTGATCTTGGCTATATTTGATATGTCAACAATGTCAACAGTTTATTCTTATCAAATATGTCAACAATGACAAGATACAAAGAGGTGTGGCACTTTATGATAGTGCGAGTACAAAATTGATTAAGAAAGAGCATACATCATGATAAAATATTCAAATGTGGAAACATGAAAATGATGCCACCAACAAAGAATCCCTGTAGAATACTGCAGATGAAGATGCCTCCGAATGGAATTTTACCAAGAGATATAAATGAACAACTGACCCGCCATAAAAAGATCATGTTGGCACTTTCAAATAATGGCAAAGTGGACTTCTAATTTCAATGATTACAACTTCTCAAAATGAGATATAAGAGACTTCAACAAATACTGCTAGTGATCTAAACTGAGATCCAAGCAAAATACAAGTACCAAATAGGCCAAAAAAGGACCAAATACTGAAAGTACAATTTCTACTCACAATCAATGCAAACTAATGACAGATTATGAAAGTAGACAAAAAATTATGCACTTTAAAAAAAAACAACACCTAAAAATATATCCATATGAGCCCAAATGAAGCCTCCAAAGTTGTAAAAATTGGGATTTCATGATTTTCGAAAAACCTATATCCGCAAAATAGAAAAATCTTGTACCACTGTACAAATCATGAAATTCTACCCTCCCACAAAAAAATTGCTCGAAAAAAGGAGTCCGGATGAGTGAGATATCGCTATTTGAAAATTGCTTGGAAAATTTTTGCTACAACTTCAAACTTCAAATGCCTCTAGATTTGGCCTCTGAAGTTCGATTTGGATGAAACAAAATAGAACCCCAAATAGCATCAAATTTCTCTCAATTGACAAACCAATGACACTCTAATGGCTCTGATACCATGCAATATTTTGCCAAGTTCTAGAGGAAATGGAAAACACAAATAAGAGAGACAAAATAGATGATAGGAATAAACTGTATTTTATCAAGATGCAAAATATGATCAACTGGATCATTACAAGATGTTCAATGATTTCTTGTACAAACAATGTAGATGAGCCTACTTATATAGGCAAGGATTATGGATATGTGAGCACACAATCATGACATGTGGCTTAATAAGAAATAAGGGTAGGTAGGAAACATGTGTGGTAGGTAGGAGGAACAATATAATATTCCACATGAGGTGAAATGTAACAACACGATAAGATCAACACCATAAAAGGTGGAAATTCTTCTACACACACTATCCCAATGTGGCACAAACACCCAAGTGTCTCATACCCAAACTATTATTAAATGCATGTACCTAAATAAACTTAAGTAAAGTGTAATAATATCCAAGATGAATAATTATTTATACCAACAATACACATACACACACACACACACATCTCTATGTGTGTGCATGGGTGTGTGTGTGTATATATATATATATATTTATGTTACAATCAGGGATCATTGAGGGGGGGTGAATCAGTGATCTATTGGAAATCAAATTCACAAACTTATTTTTTATCCACTTGTTAGCAATGCATAACATAAAAGAACATAAATATGCAACAAATAAACCACAGATCCACAACACTAAAATTTTTTCATGGAAACCCAGAAAGGGAAAAACCATGGTGGGGTTGGTACCCACAATAATCATATACTATGGCTAGGAGTACATAGATATTACATAGATGGAGAATGCACTTGCATTCAGGCTCATAGCCTAGAGCTCACTGCTCAATTGCAATTACCCGGAAGGCTACAACCTTCAGGGAAGTTTCACTGACTTACAATTCGATTACAATGAGGAAATAAAATGAAATGAACTCTTAAGTAGCATCTGACAATACAAGAATGAGTTCCGATTAAGCATTGAATCTATGACTATCTTCACTCTGCTAGATACTCTATTTATGTCTCAGTCAACTACCAGATTGTCTGTGAATCAAATGCGCACGTGAAACTACACTTAATCGCAACAAAAATGATCTCCACACATGTATTACACCAGAAACCAATCGTCAAATCGATCTTATATATCCGATCTTAACACAAAAATAATCTTCTTCAAGTCGGTTTCAAGAAGTGTAATGTGTAGTTCCAAGTCGGCCTCAATCTCGAACACAAACATAGCACTGGACCAAAAAGGTGTTTTCATATGCTTCCTATGGATCTTCCCATTCAGCAAGAACACGAGATGAACCACCAAAATTACCACAATCATCAGAAATCATTTTAGACCAAAACATTACCGATATAGCCCTGTTTTACCCGTTAACTCCAACTTCTAGATAAGATGAATCACAATGGCTGGTTTGAATCTCCAAAAAGAGTTGCCATGAATGACAACCCTAGACCATAAATCAAACATCGAAAGTCACTGGATGAGTGTCAATTGCCAACAACATACATATATATACATGCATACATACATATACATACACAAATACATACATACCATACATACATACATACATACATACATACATACATACAAAAAAATTCCATCCAAGATCAAATCTTTGAGTGCACTGGTTTTAAATAAGTCCACTATGGATCAAATCTTGGTGAGTGCAAGGCTCTAACATGATGAGGCTGAGATTGTGCCCTAGATGAATTTGGTGGAATGGATATCCCTTAATACTTTGGTCCTAACTAAAGAGGTTCAACCTATGGGTCATACTCCCATATCATATAGTTAAACAAATTTGAATCTGATATCAAACTTTTCAAAAATAACCTATAGATTTCCTAAGAAATGTCAAATAATTGTTTTAATGTAGCTGAATAACTCTACAATTCACTTTGTTTGACTATTTGAGGCCCTTGAGTGAATGACATGTTTGTAAGGCGATCATACCTAGTGTAACAAAGAAATAAAAGATTTGTCTACCCATATTAATTGATTGTTTCAACTAACTCATTATATTTACACTTTATCTTTAAAAAATCATAATATTATATATTTTACAATTTACAATTTGACTCTATCTTTAAAAAATCATACTTTATTATATATTTTTTTATAATTAATTTTTCAAAATGATATATATATAACCAATAGCATCTTTGAATTTTAATCTGTAGATCTCCCATGCCTATATTCCTTGTCCCACACATCAAAACTCTATAGAAATATTTAAAAAACAAAACAAAAATAAACATTTGATTAAAAAACAAACAATAAATTCCAATGTTTATAAAAAAGTTTCCCTCCAAGATCAAATCTTTGAGTGCACTAGTTTTAAATGAGTCTATTATGGATCAAATCTCGGTGAGTGCAAGGCTCTGACATCATAAGGCTCTGACATCATAAGTGATGAGGCTGAGATTGTGCCCTAGATGAATTTGGTGGAATAGATACCCCTTAATCCTTGGGTCCTAACTAAAGCGGTTCAACATATGGGTCATACTCCCATATCCTATAGTTAAACAAATTTGAATTTGATATCAAACTTCTCAAAAATAACCTATAGATTTCCTAAGAAATGTCAAATAATTGTTTTAATGTAGCTGAATAAATCCACAATTTGCTTTGTTTGATTATTTGAGGCCCTTGAGTGAATGGCATGTTTCTAAGGCGATCATACGAGTGAATGGTAGACAAATCTTTTCTTTCTTTAATGACGATGGCAACATTGTTCCATCTTAGTGTTAGAAACCTTAACATTTTTTTATCACAACTTCTTTTCTCATAATTTCATCCAATGCAGCCATTTTATTGACCACATTTTTAACCCTTACACAATAATCACTCACATTCTCAGTTTCCTCCATTTCCAAATTCCCTTTTGTAGCTTGATGACCTTGATTTGATCACTGCATTTGTAAGCTTTCTTTAGAGTCTTCTAGGCATCCTTAGTTGTCTTTCTATCTACAATTCTAGGAAACAATCTCTTATCAAGAGATATTTGAATGTGAAATAACTTGTGCATTCTTCTTCTTAACCTCCTTCTTAACCATTTTATCATTAATTGCAAGTGCATTCCATTCAGTTCGGTCTTCATTTCCTGATTCTACAATTTCTCATACATCTTTTCCTATCACAAATATCATCATTTTAATATATAATATACAAGTAATCATAATCACTTATATTGAATTCTGTGATAAACAAAGAGTTAGAAGTTGACACGA
Organism: Cryptomeria japonica; assembly: GCF_030272615.1. Lineage (NCBI taxonomy): Eukaryota > Viridiplantae > Streptophyta > Pinopsida > Cupressales > Cupressaceae > Cryptomeria > Cryptomeria japonica. Next base: position 557,739,372 of record NC_081405.1, read on the forward strand.
TGAAATTTGAACAAAAATAACCTGCTCTATATAAAATGAAAAATTAAAACAATTCTAGAAACATATATTAACAAAATGAAATGGAGACAATTTTGTTCACTCTGAAAATTTAAAACGCTATATATTATGTTCAAAATAGAGCAGCCTAAAACAGCGCTCAATACAATGGTTTCATGACATAAAAATCATAGGAAAGAGTTCGCCGCCTTCAAAGCAAGCTAAAGCAGAAACAAGCTAATTACGAACTGTTTTCAACCTCTGCATCCATCTAAAGATCGATGGAAATTTCCTATGCAAAACTTAGAAAACTGACAAAGCAAACTTAGAAACTGCAGAAGGGCAGTAAACGGTGCTCAGCGTGTCAGTTTCCAAACTATAAATAGATCCTAATTACGACTTACATGCCATTTATAACGGCGATGTCTATCTACAATGACGTAAAATGCGTATCCACAATGATGGATAGCAACGAATATGTATACCAGAAACTTTTGGTTTCCATATAATGTTTGTTCCACTACGAATACAGTCAGCTCTGTAGCAATCCTTAAACTGTTTTGCAGACATATGTCCCTCTTCACTGACATAATTCTGCACTTGGCACGTTGTTTGTTATTTGGAATGTGAAAACAGTTTAATTAATAAACAACACACTATTATTAATTTAGATCTATATCAAAATTCTAAATAACGTCCTTCAATCCTTTAAATCAGACTAGTAGCTGTGTTTGAATCATCTAAAGCCATTTGCAGAAGATGAACGCCATTGAGAAACCCCATATTATGGCAGTGCCATTCCCAGCACTCGGTCATGCTATTCCATTGCTCGACTTCGCTAAGCAGCTGGCCTCGCATGGTCTCACCGTCAGTTGTGTCACCACCGCTGCTAATTTACCCTTCCTACAATACCAAATGGCCCAAGCTTTTTCCTCTGGCCTCGATATTCACCTCCTAGTCCTTCCTACGCCGCCTGTGGAAGGTTTACCGGAGGGAATAGAGAGCTTTGAACAAGTTCCTACCCACAAATGTGATCTTATTTTTGAAATGGTCCTTAAGCTAGAACACCATTTTAACCGTATGCTTGAGAGCCAACTTGAGCAAGGGAAGGGACCTGTTTGTATAATGCATGATTTGATTCTGGGATGGAGTATGGAGTTCCCACAAAAGCACAATATCCTCAGGGTGGTATTTGATACATATGGAGCTTTTGGGCTGAGCATGATGTGCTCTTCATGGCTTTCAGCCTCACAGAACGCAGTGGGAAAACAAGGAGATAGTGTTGTTCTAAGCTTGGGTCTGCCCACTTCTATGAGATTTCATAAGCATGAGATAGACCCTGAATTATTCGAACCCTTTATGGTGGAATTCTTAGCACGGGTACAGTCAATATATCAAAGCTCTGGAATTCTGACAAATACGTTTGAGAAGCTGGAGGGTGAGTATATCCAAAACTTGAGAGATCTGACAGGGAAGAAGGTATGGTCCATTGGTCCAGTGCTTCCGCCCAAGTTTTTCAGCGGGGAAGTTAGGGCTACGCCACGAGGGAAAATGGCGGACATCAGCGAAGATGAGGTGCTCCAATGGTTGGATTCTCAGAGTCCAAGTTCAGTTGTGTATATTTCTTTTGGAAGCCAGACTTTCTTATCAGAAGAACAAAGCAAGGCCCTGGCGAGTGGTCTGGAAGCCAGTGAGAAACCTTTCATTTGGGCTAACAAAGTGTCGCCAAAGATTGAATCTTTGACATTGGATAGTCCAATAGATCTCGCTCGCACATATCTGCCAAAGGGCTTCCAGGAGCGAACAAAAAATCGAGGGCTGGTTATATGGGGCTGGGTTTCACAGCTTGTTATTCTGTCCCACCAATCTATAGGCGCTTGCATGAGCCACTGCGGGTGGAATTCTATGCTTGAAAGCGTAGCTCTGGGAGTCCCGTTGATCACTTGGCCCATGTATGCAGACCAGCACTTCAATTCGAAACTGGCAGTCAAATTGGGGATCGGAATTCAAGTGTGCGAGCATAGAGATGGAATTCCGGACAAGAAAAGAGTTATGGATGCTGTTTCGTTTGTTTTGAGTAAGGACGAGGGGAAACAGATGAGAAGAGATGCAGAGAAGTTGAAGAACATGTCCAGAAACGCTGTCGCATATGGAGGATCTTCATCCACAAATTTACAAGAATTTGTGAGTGTGATGTACAACCTGAACATGTCAAGAAAGGAAGTTGGTCGTGAAGGATCCTCCAAAGCTGAATTACAAGAAGATATTGTGAGCAACATATCTCGGCTTAGCATCTCCAAAACTATGTAAAGATTTTTAAGTTTTCCAACTGTCTATCCTCATGGAGGAAGAAAGCTCACCAATACTGGGGGATTGCAAAAATGGGTGCTTCACTCTTCCTCCATCCGTGCTCAAGTGAGCAAGTCTCCCTTGCTATGGTAGATAGTAGCCCTTAATGCTTCCATTCCACCATTCCACCATTTTTACTCGGTATGGTAATCTAAGTTTTGTATTTTATGGGTTCCCGAGCAATCAATGGTCATGCTAATGTCACAGATCAAATCGGTAAGCTTTGTAAAAGAAATGTCCCCAACATGATCATGGTGGGATTCCTAGTTTAAGAATTTGTAAATACTTTTGCTTAATATACTATTTATACATGTTTTCATCTTACGTCTAAAAGTTTTTTTGGGCACTATTTACAAAGTTTATATGTAAAGAAAAAGCACTTTCTTTATATTGATTGTTGTTTGGAATTTCTAAATTATTGTACATAGAAGCATAATAATTCACAAAGTGAGTGACAAATTACTAAATAAAAAAATAAATAAAGGATTTGTATATTACTTTTGATTGCAAAAGTGATATAGGATAATGCACAATTCTATATCATATTGCACTTCATTCACTCAAGTTTTCTTTACTATTTAAACTAGCATTATTTAGAAATAATTTTGGTACCTTTGGAGGGTTATTAATATATCCTTAAAAAACACATTTTCGTCGATTAACCCATCAATATAGTGTAAGGAATCGAAGATAACAAACTCTAAATATGTAAATATACTAGAATAGTATGATGTAAATGTAGAATTAATCTTGGTGCACCAAATTCAAGTGTTCCTTCCCCATATGTGAATAATATGTGAATGATGTTCAAATGGTTAAAAGATAACTTCATCTATAAATGAACACAATTTTGATATTTTATAAATATAAAAACATGGAGATAAATCACAAGAACATGTATTTACTTACCTAGTGGAAAAATAATAGGTGGGTAATTATGCAAATTTCAAATTTAAATTCTAAAATTTTATGGGTCAAATCCATGTCAATAGGGCTAAATCTACAACCACAAAAATTAGATGATGAATTTTTTTTGGTTGTAGATTCAGCCCTATTCACAACACTTAGAGTGACATTGTATGTCCATACGGTTTCGTTAGTAAACCTATATTGCTTTCTTGTATATATCATACTTTTATCAACTTATAATGGTGTATGCCTAAATGACTTTCTGGTTAATACAAACAAATTTTATCATTGTTATCCATATTTTTACTTTAAATGATTAATTGAGTAAAACACTAATAAATTAAATCAATTATAGATGATTAATGCTATCCATATTTGCACTATAAATAATTGATTGAATAAGGAACATTTTTACTATGTAACTGATGAAGTTGGGTGTCTATTATCTCTTCACATTTTTATTATCTTGCATGATAGATGAAAGTGCAAGGTTATGCCATTTTACTATCTAGGTTTTCCTTTTTCTTTGTCCTATTCTGAAAATGTTTTTGGAATTGTCTTCTACCTATGGGTTAAAATGAACAAATCCCTTTTGAAACAAAAGCAAAAATTAAGACCCAACATAAATAATTTCAAACTTTTTCCTTTGAACACAACTAGGAATTTGGATGTTATCATCCTAACTAGGTATTTAAGAATCACATTTTAGGCAGTATTATCTCATGGATTTTTAATTTATCATTTGATAGTCTTATAAATGAGATATTATTCACTCTCGATAATTGATCATATACTACCCACACTATACTAATGAGCTAATTTATCTAGCTTCAAGAATGACATATAACTATCCATGAATCCATCCAATCCTTTTATGAGTTTAGTTAGTCATATTGGGACACAACAAAATGAACATTTACTTTTATCCTATGAACTAGTCTTGGGATTGGAGTTTTAATTTTCTTAATGGGCATCTATATGAAACATTTTTAGTGGCTTTAGGTCCTAGTTTTATAATAATTATTTGATGGTTTGTTTATTTTTCCTCCTATTTAGACTATGCTTGAGATTATGGTATTGATAATGAGATTTACACCTATTATGCTACAATAGATATGTATCTTGGTTTTTCATACTGTTATAAAGAATTAATTCAAAGGTCTATTGTAAATGAGTAAGCTACTAAATAATGCATTGAAATGATATAGAGTGTGATTTTTCTCTTAAAATATTTTCTACATATGCATATGTGTTTCGGCATTAGTTTTTAATATTTAATGTATTTCTCCTTTTTGCAATCATGCAAATATTATTTTTCCACAACAATGTCCTCTATGATTAATTTAGGTAATATTTGTACATGTTTTGCATTCTTTAAGTTATAAACCCAAAAATATTATCTATATTTATTTTTTAACATTTTTTTATAGATTATTTGATGATATAAGAGTTAGTATGAAATCTTCAATAAAGGAAGGTGTTCAATATTAGATATTTTGAAGAGTACTAAATCCAAACTATGCACATTTTGATGGCATGTAGTATTTAGTATATTATTCTTCAACATCATGTAATATTCCATTATGAAGCTATTCACCCAATATCAACATAGCTTAAGAGCTTACAAATGAGACTAGAAGACTAATACGATAAGATAATAATATTATTATAAAAATTATGTAGTGTACAAATATATAACATGAGAGATGGATTATCTAAGATATAAAATTATGAGTTAGATATATATTGGATGCACCACTAAAAGAAATTTAAGTACAACGAGTACTAGATAATGTATATAATATCTCTATGAGAAATCGTAGGTTTTGGTCACATGTACTATGAATCTTATGGTATTAGAATCCATATTCTTTTAGCCTCATAATATATGAATTCTCATAATAAATAGTATGGTTTAATTTCATCCACTTAAATCTAAGACTATGGTTTATGTTTAGAATGTGTAAATAAAGAGAGAGTATGTTTCAGGGAAGTGTAATCATAACCATTGACAACATGATATAATTCGGTGGGATATTGTCTGACTCTATTAATTGAGTTGTTGGAAAAATCAAATTCTTGCACAACCCCTTCACCAAACAAATACAACCTCCCAAAAATAGATACACATTTTGCAACACATTGGTCATTATTCTCAGTATTTATGATTTTCCATAGTCATCTATATGGGGATCATAAACTTGTAGGTTGCGCACATGATTGTGGACTGTGAAAATTTTATTGCATTTACCAATTATAAATCTCCTATCTCATAAAGATTATTTAACTGCAAAATATTGAAAAAATAACACAACTGCAACTTCACAAATAAAAACATGTGGAAAGAAATATGCAACACAGTGACAATATTTTCAGACAATTGTCCCTAGAAAAACCTGAAGGGAAAACTAGTACTGCAGATGAGGAATATATATTAACTACAACAAATCAAGGGATACTAATACTGCTTGCCTCTTACAGGCAAAATTTTGATGACCTCTCAATTTCTCATGCCAAGATTCCACCACGCTACTATCCCAATGCTATCACTGTGCCCTTGCTAACACTGCAAGACTACTTGCTAACACTGCAAGTTTCTCCACAAACTTCATATACTCCAAATGACCCTTGACCCCTTTTTATACTACTCTCATTGGAAAACCAACGACCAAGATTAATTCTCAATCAATGGCTGAGATTAATAACAACTAAACAACCCTAACAAAATTGGTTGCTAGAAGTTTCTAAAAGAGATCAAATAATTAACAAATAATTGTCCCTATCTAACAAAATTTGTGTAGCAAACAATTATTTACTAATTATTATATATGGAGAACCAGCTATCCTAGCTAACCAAACTAACACTCCCTCTTGCAAAGGAAGCTATTCTGCATGACACCCAACTTCTCTTTGAAGAAGATGAATTTCGCCTTCCCCAATGCCTTTGTCAAAATGTCTGCTACTTTTTGATCTGTAGGTATAAACTGTAACTAAACAATCCCCCACTATACACAATCTCTGATGAAGTGATACCTGATGTCTATATGTTTGGACCCATCATGAAACACCAAATTCTCAGTCAACTTGATGCAACTCTGATTGTCACAGTGTATCACTGTAGTCTCCACCTTCTGACCAAACAAGGCTACTAGTAACTTTAAAAGCCATATAGATTCACATGTCATCAGGCTAGCTGTTATGTATTCTGACTTTGCAAAACTCAGAGCCACAGACTTTTGCTTCCTGTTGAACCAAGAGATAACTCCTAATCCTAGACTGAAACAACACCCGGAAGTGCTCCTCTTGTCTGTTGTACTACCTACCTAATCTGCATCAATATAGCCCATCAACCTGATTCCTTCACCTCAAGCATACCTAATCCCATACTCAATTGTACCTCGCAAATAACGTAACACATGCTTTGCCACTGTCCAATGTACTCCCTTTGGCCCAACCATGAACTGACTAAGAGAGGTTACTGCAAATGCTATATCTGGCTCGATGTTGACCAAATACATGAGAGAACCAATCAACTGCCTGTATAAGGTGGGATCTACATCCTTCTCCCTGGATGTGTCTACCTTCCTCCAATTCGTGATCATAGGTGTAGACTTGGCTTTGCAATCCTCCATCCTGAACCTTTTCAAGATTTCTATGCAATATTTCCCTTGTCCAAGGAAAATCTCTCCATTTGTCTGCCATACCTCCATGCTTAGAAAGTAGTGCATAAGTCCCAAATCCTTCATCTCAAACTCTGCTACAAGGTCCCTCTTGCACTCTTTTATGAGCCCTAGTGAACCTGTTAGAAATAAGTCATCCACATATAGGACAAGAATGAGAATTTCTCCCCCAACCACCAGGTAGTAGAGGTTAGCATCTGTCTCACTCTTCACAAAGCCCATTTCCTGCAAGTAACTATCAATGTGCTCATACTATGCTCTAGGAGCCTGCTTGAGTTCGTACAAAGCTCTCTTCAATCTACACACGTGGGCCTTTTTGTTGTGTGCTACAAAGCCTTTTGGTTGTTCTATGTATACCTCCTCTTTCAACTCACCATTTAAGAATGCTGTCTTGACATCCATTTGATGGATCTGCCATCCCATCTGTGCTAAAATTGAGATTACAACTTGTATAGAAGTATACCTAGCCACTAGAGCAAATGTCTCCTCATAGTCTATTCCTTCCTTTTGAGAGAACCCCTTTGCCACAAACCTTTCCTTGTATTTATCGATGCTACCATCTTCACCATGCTTGATCTTGTAGATCCAGCACGATCCAACCACAACCCTATCTATTGGTCTAGGAACTACCTCCTACACATCATTCTGCATTATTGAGGTATATTCCTCAACCATTGTATCTTGCCACACCTAATGTTGTGCAACCTCCTGATAGCTAGAAGACTCTACCAACTGACTAACTAATGCAACATAGTCATCATACCTGGTTGGTTGTCTTCGTTGTCTACTACTCCTCCTAGGAGTACCCACTAACTCCTGAGTATTCTTTTGTGTCTTCTAAACCTCACGGTCCCTACTTCCAACTATAGAGGATGAAATTTCAACCTCCATGTCTTGTTGATGCATCTCTTCCTACATTTGTTGCTCCATACTCTGTGAAATCTCACCACCTAAGCCTATACTGGTACTAGTGACTATACTCGAGCTTTGCTGCCCTTGACTCGATTGAGCTATCCTTGGAGCTTCTACCGACTGTTCACTCTAATGCTTTGCTGGCAAATCTCTAGACCTCCTAAATGCCTTGTCCTCCATGAACTTGACGTCACGCTTGACTATAATCCTCTTGGTCCCTAGAATAAATATCCGATATGCCTTTGAGGTTTCACTGTACCCCACAAGGTACCTTCTCTTTGTAGTCTGATCTAACTTGGTATGAGTATCCCTTGGAATATGACAATATGCCAAACTCCCAAATATCTTGAAGTGACTGACACCTGGCTTCTTTCTTGTAAAAGCTTCCTCTGGTGTCATCTTCCCTAGTGCCTTATGTGGAACCCTGTTTTGTATGTATACTGTCGTACTACATGTTTCTGCCCATAAGTAGCGGGGCAGGTCTTGATCATGTAGCATAGCTCTTGCTACCTCCGATATGGACTGATTCTTCCTCTCAACAACCCCATTATGTTGCGGGTTGTAAGGAACAACCCACTCTCTCTTGATTCCTTTCCTAGAACAAAACTCTTGGAATTCATTCCCTTTGTACTCGCCTCCATTGTTTGACCGAAGAACCTTTATCTTCCTTTCTGTCGAGTTCTCCACAAGAGCCTTGAACTCTAGGAAGCGACTGGGAACCTCATCCTTGGTCTTCAAGAAGTATATCCAGGTCTTCTTGGAGAAATCATCAATAAAAGTAACATGGTACTCGTATCCTTTGAGAGACTTCATCGACATTGGCCCACATATATATGAATGTATTAGATCAAGAACACCCTCAAATTGAGTGTCATTCCTTGGAAAAGATGCTTTTGCAAACTTCCCCAAAACACCTCCCTTACATACATCATCGTGCTCTGTGCTCACCTCTAGAACACTGTCGCAGTCTCATGAAGCATTTTAAGTGCTCCATGATGTATATGGCCCATCCTCCTATGCCATAGCTCTCCAAGATCTCTAGGATTACTACTGCTCATGAGTGCCTTAGGAGTATCAAACTGCAACCTATAAAGTCGACCACTCCTAACTCCAATAGCTATGGGTGATTTCCAATCCTTATGCTTGATCAACACATGAGCCCCTCTAAAGAGTACATTGTAGCCTTTATCCTGAAGGACAGATACGGAAATCAGATTCACACCTAAGCTTGGCACATGCAACACATCATGAAGGGAAATCAACTTTCCATTCTCCCTCTGAAACTAAATAGTCCCTTTCCCAACTGGGTTGAGTTTGGACAAGTTCCCCATAGAGATCTGGATTCTGGTGTTCTCCTCCTTGTAATTGGAGAAATACTCTCTAACTCCTGTCATACGAAATGATGCCCCACTATCTATATACCAAACACTCTATGAGGTTGAGCTAGCCATACAAGCTATGAGTGCAAACTCATCCTCCATTCTACTAGAGAGCTCATCTACACTTGCTGAAGTTGCCATCTGCTTCTTCCCTTTCTTCTCATTCTTCTTCCTTTGTGGGAAATCGCTAACATAGTGGCCAAATTTGTGACATCCATAGCACTTGATCTTAGAGAAGTCCTTCTTCTTCTTCTTCTTCTTCTTCTTCTTCTTCTTCTCACTTTGTGGATTTGATCCTTTGCTAGACCCCTTCTTTGTTTTCCCTTTTCCTGCTAGGGCAACGTTTTCTTGGTCCATCTCACCTTTTTGAATCTTACTATTGGATACACTGACAAGGCTTAGTCTAAGCTCCTCCTGAGTGAGATCACTCCAAAGTCAATCCCAACTTGGTAAGGTGTCTCATCCATTAATAACTTGAACACATACATCCCACTGCTTAGAAAACCCATTTAGGGCTATCTGTACTAGCTCATCATCACCTGATTTATCTCCAATAGCTGCTAACTCATCCTTGACAAGTCTAAGCCTGGTGAGGGAACTAGTCACGTCTTCTCCCTTGTTCATCTGAGTATTCCTCAACTTTTCTCTGAGAATTAGCTTCCAGTTAGTGGTCGCATTCTTGTACAAATTCAGGATGGCATCCCACATTGTCTTCGCTGTATCCAAATCTGTGATATGTATAACTATATGATCCTTAACACCGTCAAGGATTATCCTCCTCACTTTGGCATCTTCCTTCTTATATGTTGCAAGAAGTATTGGATCTGTAGGTACAGTCACAACAATGGTAACATATTCCTTGATACCATTCTCTTCTAGCAATAAAGAAATTTTGGCTTTCTAGACACCAAAATTTGAGGCTCCATCTAATCTGTCTTGATCTCTTAAAACTGCTGAGGTCATCTCAAGGGATAAAAGAAATAATAATTCTAAAGATGTCAAACTAGGTTTTATAAACTCCCGATTTTCTTTCCTTTGCCTAGGATAAACTTTTTCTACTTAGCTCTGATACCATGTGAAAATTCTATTGCAGTTACTGATTATTAATCTCCTATCTCATAAAGATTATTTAACTGTGAAATACTGAAAAATAACAAAGCTACAACTTCACAAATAAAAACATGCGGAAAGAAATATGCAACACAATGACAATATTTTCGAACAATTGTCCCTAGAAAAAGCCCGAAGGGAAAACTAGTACTGCAGATGAGGAATATATATTAACTACAACAAATCAAGAGATACAAATACTGCTTGCCTCTTACTGGCAGAACTTCAATGACCTCTCAATTTCTCCTACTGAGATTCCACCCCGCTACTATCCCAATGCTATCACTGCGCCCTTGCTAACACTGCAAGTTTCTCCACAAACTTCATATACTATAAATGACCCTTGACCCCTTTTTATATTACTCTCATTGGAAAACCAACGGCCGAGATTAATTCTCAATCAACGGCTGAGATTAATAACAACTAAACAACCCTAACAAAATTGGCTGCTAGAAGTTTCTAAAAGAGATCAAATAATTAACAAATAATTGTCCCTATCTAACAAAATTTGTTTAGCAAACAATTATTTACTAATTATTACATATGAAGAACCAGCTGTACTAGCTAACCAAACTAACATGGACTACATAAAACTTGTGGTCAACAAACTCACCGACACAGTAATTTGGAGTAGAATTGGGATTCATGGGAGGAAGAATGTCCCACTTGTTTTCCTCCACATTGAAAGAATAAGCTTTGAGTACATAGAGAGTATTACTATCCCACAAACCGTTTCGTAGACAACTAGAAATATAGATTAGACCTTCAGGAGAGGGTGAGACTGCGCATTGAAAGTAGTAACGAAGGAATGGCATGTCGAGGCCTCGCCGCCATGTGGTTTGCCATCGTACTCGTTGAGAAGCCCCATAAAAATTAGATGTTGCTTTGATCTGAGGTATACATAGTTACACTCATAAAAGACTTTTGAATCTAAATAAAATTCTTCAGGGAAGATTTGGGGCTGTATTTCCCACCATATTGCTTTTGGATAGTAAATAATTACATCCCAAGCAGTTGATTTTCGTGGGGGAAGGTAAAAATAAGCTATTCCCTCCTCGCAATCAGTATGGTGGTGTCGCTCTTTATAGAAGCATGGACTGCTCAACACAGTGTTGCAGATCTTGCAGACGGCTCTAAGGTGGTTGTGTAATTTGTATGGAACCTTTACAAGGCATTGCAGTCCCAAATCTTCTGGGAGACCTGGAATAATATTCGTTCTCGTAGAATTGTCTATTAAGATTGTAAGGAGTTATCTCTTTATATATATATTTTGAAAGGAAACGTCTATTTAAGATGGTTGACACTTTTCATTAAAATAATAATCTATTTGTTAAATCTAATTGACAATGCTCTAATATTAGGATAGAGTAGAGCAAAAGAAAATTGCTTTTTCTTGCCTCTCATATGCATCATTACAAAGAAAATTGTAAAAGAGTTTAATCTAGTAATATTTTACAAAAATGGTCTAGGTCACCAAATTCTGATAAATTTTTAACTTCAAGCTTTTTGAGAACTTTTTTTTTTTTTGATGAATAGGTCTTCTATATTAATTAAAAATATTAAAGTACATATTCACATAAAAAAGTCGGGGGATACAAGATCACCCCATGAGAGTCACCTTTTTCATGACAAATGTTATCGCTTTTGCTTGTTTCTATATCATACTCTTACCTAGCAATCATGAAATTTCTTTGTGATGCTTTTTTTTTTACTGCATGTGCAGATGAGTTGTAGCTACTCTTTCTTTTCTTTCTTCAAAATGAATTATTGTAAGATTGTATTTTGTAAACAACTTGTATATTTCTTTACTCTCATGTAAGATGCTCATTTTATTTCTGAAATATCCCCTCCTCTGCGATCTATTATTGATCTGAGTGACAATATCTTTATTTTTCTAATAAAATGACCAGTAGTTCTCCTATATTCCTCCTTCCAGGTTCCCAATTGTTATTAATTTTTTTTACATAGATGACCACATTCAAAACTCAACTTGAATATGAGGAAGTTTGGCATGTAGTTAGTGGTAGCACTATGTAACCTCAAAATGTTGATACCTCAAAATGATGTTGATGTACAAGGGAAATCAAGAAGATCAAAATGATCATTATGTTAAGCATTTTTGATGAAGTTTAGTCTTCTAGGATTTGTTTGTAGTCAAATATGCATGGGAGAAGATTAGGAAATTATATAAGATAAAGAATCAAAATTAGATCCTAAATTTGTAGAGTCAAATACACAACCTAAATGTGAAGAATAAAGGATATGTGGATCCTTTCTCAAAAGAATTCCTGTCGTGGCAAAGTGTGTTCTCTTATCAAATTCTTACTGGGTGCATTACAAAATTTGTTCTATGAACAGTCTGCTCTTCACTGGTATGAAGTAAAATTGATTTTCCTTAAACCGTGATATGGACCTTTTGTACCTACGAATGAAACATATGCTCTGAAATCTTTGACAGTGTAAAAATATTATGTATATTTTAATGACACGAAACTTTATAGTAATAGTTAATAAGGTCTTCCTCTTCGACGACGATATACAAGAAAGCTTGTCCTCCGCGGGCTCTTCGTACGACGACAAGATCACCGGATCTATAGAAATTTTGTCGTCTGCCATGACAGCATGTCCAAAACCATAATTAAAATGTTTGAAATGATAAATGCTATATTCAATGTGAAGCCCTTCCCTTGATTTTAATCTACACCTTCGTAATAAAGGAAGGAATAAAACTTGATCATGATTGCTAAAACTAGCTATTGCACTTTGGTGTGCAATGGGTATGTCGAATATAAAATAGAGGAACGAATAAAACTTGATTATGATTGCTAAAACTAGCAATTGCACTTTGGTGTGCAATGGGTACGCCAAATACAAGATGGGGAAATAAAAGAATAACAATAAAAACATTAAATGGTATAGTATAGATCCCATGGAATCAATGAAACAAGATTGCGATGTTAGAATTTGTAGTATATATAAAAATGAAAATATGATCAAGTGGAAAAGAAAATTGAAAAAATAGAATATTTTTTTTAATAAGTTAAACCATTTCAATGATTCATCGTATCGAGATAATTGTTTAATGAGCAAAATCAAGTAGAATTAATTAAAGGAAGATTGAGATGTTAGAATTTGTAGTATAGATAAACATGAAAATATGATAAATGGTTAATATTGTTCACCTTTGAGATAATAGTGGGTAAAAGAAAAAGTGATAATTGACAAAGTGACATATTGAAAGATGTTTTTTTAAATAAGTTGAACAAGTTTTATAATTTACCACTCTGAGACAACAACAACAAGTCTTTAACCATGTTGAGATCATTCATTTTTCAGCAACGTCAAGTCTTTGAAATGAATGATAGGTAGATTGATATGTTAGGCCCAAACCATTCTTTTGAAGATTTCACATGTTGTTACAAAACATGATAAGTTTGTCAAATAGAGTTGTATAAAGCACAGTCCATATAAGGACAAACACTATTGGATTGAACAAATGGTGTACATGTTTTGTTTTAGTATAGGGAGTTCTTTTTAACAATTTTGTAAATGATCCACTTATAAGAAATTTAGATGAAATAAAATAAAGGAAAATGAAAATTGGAATGGATAGAAAACATCATTTTATTCACTAATTTTAAAAATTCATATAAGATTGTTGTTCGGTGTATACAAAAGCATGATAAATTAAGAAAATTCAATGTGATAAGAGGTTGAAGAGGAAAAACCTGGGGTTGTTGTAGTTATGTTTAATTGCTTGAAGAGGTTGCATTTGATAACGTTGTCAGTCGTTCCTCTTCTTGTTTTCATCGAGAAGCATATGGGCTTTGTTGTATACGTGAATATCTTTGGAACATGAATGGAGGGTGTATGCGAAGACTTGTAAGGTCACAGACCCTTGAAATTGCTATGAATGTCAACCCTTGTTGATCAGTATTGCTAATGCCAATTTTTGCTCTTTGAAGTGTCAGCCCTTGTGATTTGTGAATTGTTAAGGCCCATGCCATTTTTAGTAGTATTTTATGTCGAAGACCATGACTTATAGGAATTAGAGGGATATTTTTTGGGTTGTTCCGGTCCCAAACTGGGCCTTTGTAATTTTTGAATTGAACAACAACAAATAAGGGAATTTCACATGGTCTTTCACCATCATTATTTACAATTTATTTGACTTGTCCAAGTGCACCATTGACAAGTCATGTTTCCACCCACAAGTTTGTAGATAACATAACTTTTTGGCCAATACATAAAAGGATCTTAGATTCAAGTTGTTCCTCATTTGGATTTGAGCATGTGAATCCCCTGAGTTGTTTTGCAGTAGATAGGGTAGTAGGCTTTTCCAAAGACAACAACATGCATTTGTTATGTAATGACACCATTTCATTTGTTGCAAATAGGTGTGTGGATGATAAGAATATAGATTGCTCTGCAAAGGTAAGCGTCGAATTTAACCAAGACATAAAAGTTGCCAGTCTGCAATTGTAGGTTCTGCATTTCATAAATTTGAGAGAAGTGCACGAAAGGCAATTTGGGTAGGTTGCTCTCCAATTTGATGAAATATTTTTTTTAATGTTATAATTGTTGTGAAGCTATGCCATAATGTCCCTCCATATGAAGTCGAAGCATACATAAGAATGTCCTTAACAGGTGGTAGTTGGCCCAAGTCACCAAAGAGAATGATTGAGTGTCCTCCAAATGAGAGCTGGTTATGGGCAAGGAATGCCTCGTGTAGCCTAATATTAATGTGTTGTATCAACTTTGGACCAATGAAGCTCATTTCATCAATTATAATGTAGCGAATGAAGTAAATGATTTCTTGGAAGCTTGCCAATGTTTTTCCTTATAGAGAGACCATTTATTTGATTGGAATTCAGAGTGTTAAATGAATTCTTGATGCTTGTATGTTGAATGTTGTAACAACTATTGGTGCAAGGAGCAATAATGGTGATTGTCCATTTGGTGCTAATCTTGTGAGTGTTGACTTTATGCTTGTTATAAGGTGTGACTTTCCTCTACTTGTAGTTCCTTGAACAATATTTTTTAATGGTGGTTACAAACTATTACCATGTAGATGTGAAATAACTATATCATATACCTTTTGTTGTTGTATACATAGGTCATTTTGGGTCTGCTACTTGAGAACATGATGGGGTTGAAATGTTCAATGATTGGAGTGTATGAAATTTGTAGCTATTTCTTTTTCTTATGGACTCAAGTGGTGTTCCCCCTAGTCATGGTTCAATTCAATATCACGTTGGCCAAGCATATCAAGTTCATCCAAGTGAATAGGAAGTCCTGGGTATGAAGTTGATAGTACTTGCCATTCATTGAGGATGTTTTTTGGCATTTGTTCTACCTCGCTTGAAGGAGTGATAGGATTAGATTCTTCATCTTCTTTTGAAGGTGTGCGATATACATGCCATGGGTTGTAGTTGTGTGAGAACCTTTCCCATTGTGCTTGAATTTTATCATCTATTGAGCCAAAATCCATTTTAATATTGTGGAATGGGTAGTACAATAATAGTTCACTCCAACAAAATGCTTGAAAATATTTTTCTTCCTTTGCAAGGATGGCTGTGAATCGTGGTGATACTTGAACTATGATGTAGTGGCATGGCTTACTCTTTCCATTGATCACGCTTTATTGATGCTTTAAGGACCATTTTTGAGTTACTTAAATAAGAGACATTCTCTCTAATTTTATAGGTTGTGCCATGTAAGATGCAATATAGTTTGGATATGTGGTTGTGTCTATGGATGTGATTGCTACATGTTGGAATTTTTTTGGTTCATATTTAAAGAAAAAAATGTTCTGCTACAAAGGGAGAGTGGTAGCTTTAGCAGAAGGTGGCAGCTTTATTGGGCACCTATATCACTATCCACAAGGTTCTCAAGAAGCATTTTGGGAAACACATTAGGAGCTGGTTTATCAGACTCAAAGTTGGTTGATATTCGAGATAACATTGCATGGTATGTTTCAGATTTGTTTTCATCTTTAGCTGCATATTTTGCAATATATTTGATCACAACATCAATTGAGAGAACAAGTTGGCAATCTACATTGGCCCTCCATATTGAGAGTATAAATGGATTGTGAAGATTTAGGTGGTCATCATTGCGAGCAGGGGTGTGATTAGGCTGGCCATTTTCATTATTAGAAAGAGTTGACTTTTCTTGAATGCTCCAAGGGGCTTTACAACAGCATACAAGAGATGTCCCCTTCCTTCGAAGGTGTATAGTATACTTTGTATGTCTTTGAACACGATTTACCAATTCACAATAGTCAATGGAAGGATCACTTGACACTATCATGCTTATGTCCATCAAGCAAGGGTCATCAACAATGGATCGATGGAACACTTGGTTTCTCAATTCAAGACTTCATGGGTTCCATGCAGAGAAATATGATCTATCAATGTAATTAAGTGCATATTGTACTAACTGAATGTTATTCCATTATAATTTGCCAATTTCAGGTTCTTGTGGTAGCCAGATGAAACCATGGATATGTGTAGAGCCTCTATGTTGCCATTCATACCTGGGAAATGAGGTTTTTAGAAGAAAAAAAAAACAAAAAAAAAAGAAGAGTAAGAGCTAAAGGTAAAAGTAGAAGATTGCAAGAGTTATACCTATACCAATAGTCAATTGCACTAAGAAGTTTTTCCAACACTTCTTCACGGAATGCAGTAAATTTGTGATGCATGTACATTTCAACAAGGTGTGGATTTTGAACTATATTTTGTAACCTCCACCTAGCAGTTGCATATGGATTTGTAGGTGCGGTGGATAACATGATATTATGCAAGTCTAGCCATTTTGTATCAGCAACACTGAGTGTGAAAAATAGTGTTGGACAACCAATTTGAATGACCATGTCAATAAGTTCCCTTCT
This sequence comes from Cryptomeria japonica, assembly GCF_030272615.1. Taxonomy (NCBI): domain Eukaryota; kingdom Viridiplantae; phylum Streptophyta; class Pinopsida; order Cupressales; family Cupressaceae; genus Cryptomeria; species Cryptomeria japonica. The sequence goes on from NC_081405.1 coordinate 557,756,600, forward strand.
ATGTTGATTCTAGAATGGTTTTGTTCCACGAATTGATGAGCTAAAGCATATTAGTTGATCTGCAAGTTTGTCATTAGGCAAGTCCTTTAATCTGTGATGAAGGTCAAAAATTGTTATAGGCATTGAATCATCAAGTTTCTTGTGGACAAATACAGATGCGGTGGCTTGACTTCTATGACGCATAAGTATATTCAATATGATGTACCTAAACCTTGGGTGTTGACCAAACCTATTATCATGGTATCTTAAAAGATGGAGAGCATACTCATGTAGCTTAACTTCTCTGAGACGTGGTTGTTTCAATGCAGCTATACCTTTAGGGAACAAAGCGGGGAATGAAATTACAAGCTATCCTTTAGTCGTGTATTCATTTATAGGAGATGGGAAAAGGAGTGGCCATTGAACTATATGAGCTGGGTGTCCTCCCTAGTTGTAGTAAAGAGTGCACTTCTTCGACCTCTTGACATGCAGGTGGAAGATTTTCCACAAATGAATTAGTCATTTGCAAGTTCTCTATCAATCAACCATCCTCTATAACATATTCTTGCATAAAACTTAGAAATATGGGATCAGGATTTGAAGTTGTTGCATATAGCAGGTTATATATATTAGTGGGGTTAATGGGTAAAGATCTACTAACATAGAAGTTGTATTGTTGTTGGCCAGTGCTTACCTTGTTTACTATTATCATGTCCAATCCATCTATATGCCTAGGCAAGTGGGATGCAGTTCAAGAAATATCTTGAGGAAAACAAATAGTGTGACCACTATATTTTAGTTGGCCTCCTCTTGCATAGGTAACTTGAATGATATGGCTAATCCTTGCTATCAACATCTCTTCAACTTGAGTTACTATTTGCAAACATCGAGGTTGCTCACCAGGGTCCATGTTGTTCCAATTTGAGAAGCGGTGTCCACTTTTTTTTGTTGTGCATCTGTAACAAGTATTTATTCCATTAGATTCTCAAGTTTTAATTCCTGGCTATCTCTCCATACAAATTAGACATGTTGAAATATTTGAAAGGTTGTCCAACTTTGAATGAAAGTTGTTTCTAGCAATGCAATATTTTTGACAAAAATTTGGGGGACTATGGATTTGGGCCATTGGGGCGATAGGTTGACTTGTATGTTGGATTTGGGGTACATGTATTTCTAGATGGGTTGGAAAGTGGGGAGATAATACTATGGATGTGGAGGCCTGGCCAACAGAAATATGTCGGGTTTCTCATCTTCTTTTGTTAAGAATATTTTTCCTTCCATGATACCTTGTGTGTTGCATTTGATTTTGATGAGCACGTCTTTCTTCCACTATATCATTTTGTATTTCCATGGCACGGTGCATTGAGAATGAAAGCAATATGATCTATTTGTGAATAAAGATCTTAAAAATATAAATATATAACAAATCAAATAATATGAATTCAAGACATGTATCTATTCGCAAGAGTGGTTTAAAAATATCAATATACCCAAAAAAGTGCAAGTGTAATTTGAAATAGCATATAAAACCATTATAAAGAAACTTGTGAGATTAATTGTTCCAAGAAACAAAGTTTGATCATAAATCAAAATAACTCAAAAAATGTTGATTTATATATTTGTTTATTTGAGGCTGATTATCTTTACATATATGGATAATGTTTGCATTAATTTTTTTTATTGTATCAATTTAAGAAAATTTAGAAGCATTATTTGAAGTAACATGACTAACTACAATACATGATGAGGACATAAAAACTTGTTTAAATACATTTGTAAACATACCATAAATAATGCAAAATATTTTCATATATATATTTGACAAAAATTATCTATACATATATGGACAAGTGAAATACATAATATTAAAAAAGATATACAAAATGGATATATAACCATAGACAGTGTTAAATGTAACTTTTAGGTAGGCTTAATGGCCGTAATAACAATGCTTTGTGTTCCTTGGCCACAAAATGGAACCATTTTGATGTTGAGATCAAAGAAAAATTGGCAATCAATAACATTTCTCAATATAGGTTCCACAACATCAGGTTCTGCTAGAAGAAGCTGAAAATCTTCTGCACCAACACCCGACAAGGTATTTGATGGTCCTTCGAATATGGTAACTTTAAGAAGTTCACCTATTTCATCTTGAAAGTCCATTTTAAGCATGTAGCTAAAATTGCATTCAGAGAGATTAGTAGAACACTTTGGGAATTGGAATGTGTTGGGTGAACTTTGCACAACTTTTTTCTTACATTTTTTTTGTCCACTACTTGTGGACAAAAAAGGTAGTAAAAGTTTTCCAAGTGAAATTTCGTAATAATGGCCTTCACACATACATTTTTTTTGTTAGGAAAGCTTTCATCAGTAATAGATGAAATATCTATTAGATTTTCAAATATGTGGGGGAAAGGTGGCTTTGTGATAATGAAATTTAGGGTTCATTAAGCCCTTTCTTGGTATACCATGTTTGTAATGTTGTGGTCTCCAACAAATTTGGATTGATTAAAAGTGTAGTTGAAAAGATAGTATCAAGTCATTTTCCATTCCAAGATATTATACGACCAAATTTGATCAAAAGAATAGGAAGATTCAGTACTAGGGACATTTCAAAAATTTCTTTGCCCTTGATTTGATAGTGGCCACTTTAATACAAACTTTGGAGATCACATAAAGACTACCAGAGTGGATAACATGTTAGAAGCTATAAAAAATTTCATTAAAACAAGTCACATGTATTTCAGAGCCTAACTTGTCTACAAATCAAATCCAAAAACTTTCTCGTCATGTCCTGCATTTTTAAATTCATCAATAGGGGTTTTTTCTATTGCTCGACCTTTAATGGACCATTGTTTGAATGAGAATAATTGGGGAATGGTTCAATGGGTCTTCAAAACTATTTGATGGAAGGTAGGTAGTAGCTTGGAGAAGTGGAGTTGGAGATCCAATGATTGTTGCATTATTTAAAATTATGTCCAAGCTAACAATTATAATAGAATTGCAATAAAATGAGAAGTTTATTTAGTAAGGAGGTGTATAAGAACAAACAAGAATGAAAAAATAATATTGGGAAAATATGGACATACGTGTATTTGTCAAATATCTTGCAAGAATATTTTGTAAGGCAGAGAATAGAACCCTTAACTACAGCTTCTTCCAAAATAAGATTGTTCATTTGGTTAGAAAGCAATGTCAGATGGGTGTGCATACCATCAAAGAGTTGTACTTGGTATTTTACATTTGGAGAATGAGGTTGTTGAATGGAATGTATTACTGTAACTTGTAAAGAAGGGTCAACAAGAGACATGCCTGCAAGGATTTTTTTCTATGGAATTTGTAGTTAATCTTTCCATCATTCAATTTAAACTTAGTGGAAGATATTGGCCTGTGAATAATTTGAAATATGACAATTAGGTTGCGACAAAGAAATTGTAGTCAACATGAAGTTGAAATTGAGTGGGAATAGCATGTTTGTTTATATAAATTGAAATATGTTTTTTTTTTTCTACAAATGTAGTTTTCAAAAAAGAAGTCTTCAAAGTAGCATTCAAGTTGAGATTGATTTGTTTGAAAAGAATAAGTGTTTGAACGATTTTTGAAGTTACCCACCAATCTTTCCTTTTTTTTTTTTTAACTATCTTTATAAACTATAATATAACTCTTTGTTTCCTTGTTAAGCTATGTTTGAAAGAATAGTTCACCAAACTTAACTCATCTCATCTAAGCTATTTTCAAAACATGGAGAGTATGTAATGAGTTATATACATCTCATTAAACATGAAACAAACATTTAACAAATAATTTTGAAAGTATTCCCTGTGATACAACTCATCTAAGCTATTTTAAATCTATTTGGTTCAAAAACAAAGTTCTAAGATACATCAATATGAATCGGTACATGAAGTAAAATTTTAAAAAATGTTATGTAAAAAATATCTATTTCTAAAATTGATGAGTAGTTGAAGCTCAAAGAATTATATTATATAAATTTGGCAAAGAAAACAAATAATCTACAAAATTATAACACATAAATATGTAATGAAATGAATAACCTTGAATATGTACTACATAAATATGCCTGACAAATCAATGTATATAAGAAGAAATTTAGTAACTCGATAAGCCTTACAAAAGCAACATCATTATGCATTATGTTGAGAATTTACATTGATAGATTAGGTAAGTCACATAATACCAAAATAGAAGTTTGTCTATTTACTTTTGAGTATCTCTAGTGATAGTTGTAGCCCAAATTTAAGTGTACGGTAATTACATTGTGAGAAGCTAAAATAGCTAATCACATATTTTTTAAGTATGCCTAATATGCATCAATGAAAAAGGAGGCAGAGGAGTCTTTATCATTTGAATAGTGTTGGTGATAGTATATCTCCTTAAGGAAAGTGAATAGCCCATCTAATTTAGTGCAACTGGCTTGGAATGTTGACAACGTCTCCTAAAGTTTTTCAATATCCATCTTCCACAAGAGGCGTTGATTGACATGTAAGTTTGAATTTATGTACAATATCATTACAACTATTGGACACAATTGAAGCAAGATTTTGGACATCAGTTGCAAGACAATTTGGTTTATTCATAGAAAAAACATGATTATGCTGCCATGGTTGTGACATCCACTGCCAATAAAGGGCTTTCAATAGTTTTGGTTGAATCTCCAGTAGATAGTTCAATGATACTATCACAATTTGTAGGCTTGACCATTTCCTGATTGGAGTAAATTTGAAGAATGCATAAGTATCAAATAAATAAATAAAATAAAGATGGGTGAACTATACTTTTTGTCAATTAAAAAATAATGAAATGTATAAACATGATTGTCCATGTTATCAAACTATAAAAATTAAAAATTAATTTTTAAAATGGAAATAAATAATTCAAATATAAATAAGTGAAGAATATAATTTCTATCTATTAAATTGTTTGAAAATCATATAAAAATTTGTTTAGCAAACAACCTATATCATGTTATATTTAAAATGAAAAACTAAATCAAATTAATTAAATAAAAATACAACACCCAAAAATAAAAAAGTAAATTATAAATCAATACAAACTGAGTTGGCCTAGTGGTGGAGAACTTGTGCTCTTAAAAGAAAGGTCACAAGTTCAAATCCCACAAGGGATAGGGTTACGTACACCTTATCGGCTTCAGCCCGTTACCAATAAAAAAAAAGAGTAAATTTTAAATCTATAAGCATTTAAAATTAATCAAATTACATTTAAAAAATTATATACTTACAACCATAACTAAATCAAAATATATTTAATATTTTAATATATTTAATACTTAAGATAATAGTAAAGCAAAAATTTTAAAATTTAATAATATTAAAATATTTTTAAAATATATTTAATATTTTCAAATTACAAAAAAAAAAGCTGACCTTTAATCTAAATTAAAAATAAAAAAATAAATATAAATTAAAAAATATTTCAAAATCAAATAGTAATAGACACAAAAACTTTAAATAGGTAATTATAAATAATAAAATTATTACTTTAATAGCTAACTAAATTTAACAATACAACTATTTGTTAATATTTCTGAAAATAATTTTTTTTATAAATCTGAAACGTGGCATTTTTTTTATAAATTTAACAAGTATAATAATTTAGCCTATAACGTTCATTCATTTATGACCAATATTAGGTGTATAGTTAAAAAATATAAATTCTATAACCCATATAAAAATTTATTTACCAAACAAACTATATTATGTTAAATTTAATATGATATATAGTAATAAATAAATTTAAATTAAATTAAATAAATATTTTCTGGGTGAAATAGAATGACAGCTATGTGGATTTTAAAGAAAATAACCTCAACTTTGATCAATATTTTAAAAAATCCACCTCAATTCAAACAACACTATCACTTAACAACAATGAATTTATTAAATCAACATAGTATCTTAAAAAACAATACATTTTCTTAAATTCTAATGACCAATATGAAATGATTAGATTTTAAAAAAATAACATTCTAATTTAATAATTTTAGAAAAATGAAATCGAAGTAATTGAAGAAAATAATAGAGCACCACAAAATAATGTTAAAAGAAAATGAATTTACATGTAGACCGAAAATAAAATAGTACGAGGTTTCATATGAAAAATATTTTTATATACATATTTTCAAAAACTAAGGTTTATTATAATTTTTCATCTTCAATTATTAAAAATACATGCTTAAATTAAATTTTTACTTAAATTTATTGTAGTACCCCTTCTCGATCGGACTTATTAGACTGATTTTATGTTGCAGTTTACTATTCAGTTGACACTTTATTGCTCGACATTTTTTTCAGACGTATTTGATATTATTTCATGTTGATATGGATATTAGATGCATGAGTTATTTTCAGTATTTCAGTACTGGTGATTTCTAGTATTTCATGGATTTTTGCTTTGTACTGACATCTTACTTTATCTAGGCGATGTGTCATGTATATGTCGCGTGTTTGCAATTGTATTGGATGCAAGGGGATGATTTTCCTTCACTCATTTCGATGAGATAGGGAAGGTCGTGATTCTCCTTCATCGGTGTGCGTGCCGTGTATTCTATATTTATATGTATGCATGTGTGATTCGATGATGCAGGATATTGCAGGTACAAGTACCGGTAGGTATGGGGTATCGTCTCCACCTGGCTTCACAGGTCTGAGCGTGCCTTATATGTCCGATGGGAGTGGAGGAGATAGCTGTTGACCCTAGTCCTTACCCTCAATCTACTCTTGTAAGTGTCGTCAGTCAGTCGTCCATCCCTTTTGTTTGAATTTTGAGTCTTTTTGCTTTTCCTCGATTTGCGTGCCATAGTGGTTCGGTTATTTATTTAAGTTTAAGTTGTCATTCTTTGTTGATATAAGCGATTTATTCTTTATTATGCCTTTATGTCTTGGACCAAGCTTAATTGATTAGTTTATTAGATTTAAACCTATAGTTGTTTATTTTGGAAAAGTAATCATGTCTAAATCCAACGGAAGAAGTAAAATAAATAGAGTTAATTGCTTTTAATAAATACAAATAGAGCTAACTTATTGTTTTCCTTTTTAGTTGAAAAGTTGAGTTAATTGCTAAATATGAGAAATGTAATTTTCAAAAAAAAAGGGGAATTCTCATTTAATTTTAGAGGAATATGAAAAAGAAAAAAAAAAAAAAAGTCAATTGTTTTATTTAATGTTTTTAAATAGAAAAATATTTCAACCTAGAAGATTAGGTTAAAACATTTTTTTTTTACTATTTTTACCTTGGAAAATATTTTGGGGAAGACATGCTTGTTTGGAGGAGGAAAAAGAAATTCTGGAAAAATTTCTTGAAAGGAGGATTTGGGTTTTGAATTAGCTGGGAATTCTGCTGAACCACACAACTTCTTCTTGGGAACTAGGTTGGTGGAATCCTTTTTGTCTATTTTTAAAAAATCCATGTTTTCTTCCAATTCTCTGTTTATTGTTTAAAATTTGATTTATGAGTTTTGGGTGTTGAGTTTTTTTGCTTGCCATGAGATTGTTGAAGAAGAATTCCATCAATTTTGCTATCAAAGTTCAAACTCAAACTCTCTCCAAGTAGTTTCATAATTTAATTTATGTTCTTCATTTTTGCTTGTGCAAGAAATTCATGGCTTTTGCTGTTTGTAGTTGGAAATATTGTTTTTGGGTTTTAGTAGTGTTATGCTGGCAAAATTTTGCCAAGCATTTATAAAATAGTTCTTCCTGGTAATTTTCAGTTTAAAAATAATAATTATGAGTTAAATTTCTCTTGTCCATTCTTGTTTGGAGCAAAGAAAATCAATTGGGGATTAGAGACTAAGCTTATTCCTATTCAATTTAATTTTAAGAATGAACTGAGCTGATTTGGGTGAATTTTTCTTGCCTCTGTTTTGTCTCAGAAGTTTTTATTGCTGGTAAAATATATATCTATTTGTTTGAATGTTTGTTAAAAAAAAAAAGAATTGGCTGGGGAATTATTTGTTATTTTTTTTTCTAACAAAGATTTCCATCTTTGTATCTCTGTTGATATCTTCTTTTATTGTCTCAGACATTTTTTTTTTAATTAAAAACGGAATTTAATTTTTTATTAAAACAAAAAAAAAATTGAAAACAAAAAAATCTTTATTAGTTTGGGATTGGGGGCGGTGGCGGGGAGCTGGGCTCAACCCAGCCCACGCACCCCCTCTCCCTGCAGCAAGCGCTGCTTTCCCCAGCTTGGGCTAGCAGTAGCGCTACTTCCCCAAGTCTGAGGATGCAGCAAGCGCTGCTTCCTCATACTTGGGGATAGCTGCACTTGTTGCCGTGGGAGCCTTGGGCCCCACGTGATTTTGTTTATAATTTTTTTATATTTTTTTTTTAAGTTTTTAAAAAAATAACATTATAATTGTTAGTTGTTAAAATATAATCAATAAAGTTAGTTTTTTTAATAATAAATAATAATATATTGTTATTTAAACAATAATAATAATATTGTTATTATTTAATATTAAATAATAATATTAAAGTTAATTGTTAGTTATAATGATATTAATGTTAATTAATAATTCTTCGATTTAGTGATTAGAATTATTTTCCTTGTATTTTGAAAATATATAAAAATGATATGGAGGTTATTATATTAACCTTTGGAATAAAGGAGAAATTTGGTTAAATTTAATATTAATGTTCGCTATCCAAGTAATGTAATATAATCATATGATGTTGTATTCGATGAATAGGTGTTATATTGGAATTATTTTATATTAGCTTATATATATTTGTTTAATTTGATTTAAATGTTGACTTGGTTATAGTCGATCTGAGTAAATTGTAATTTTATCATCATCAACTGGTTGGGGGTTTAAAATCGTAAATGTGGTTCCAATCCAACCTTATCAGACATGTGACTTCATCATTTCTTTATGTTAAATAGATGTGATTTCTTTAATTCCAGAAATCCTTATTGCGAGCATTTTATGTTGTTGACTGCTTAAAGAAAGATTGCTTGTGTAGGATCTTGTGTTTAATATTTGCAGTCTAGTTGTTTAAATGTCGTTGCATTATGTTTAAAATTGTCATTATGTCGTTGATGTTTACCCCTTGGTCAGGGGTCGATGTTTAAACCTTGAGGATGTGAGCCATCATGTGTTATGTCCCTAATGGTCAACCCTGGGTTCGTGACTGTGAGTCCTTCACCTGTGTTATGTTTGGATTATTTATGGTTGTCAGCCCCACCATAGAGTCTCATAGAGAGTCTATCCAGTTAGTGTCCTAGTAGAGAGAGTGGCTTTCGGGCAGGGGCCGCACCCGAAGTGGATGGCAGGATAACCCCTCGAAAGTCAACTATTAAGTGATAACCTAATAATTTGATTAGGGGGTGGGTAGTTATTAATTTAATTAAGATAATGTACCCCGTACATGGTTGAGTGCTTGTATAGGCTCAAGGTGTTTGGGAAGGCCTAGAATGGCAAACCTACCACCTTGTCCTCACGAAAGGATGGTAGGGTCCGCATGATGCTTAGATGGAGCCGGGGGTTCGGGAGAGGTTACCAGGATAACCCAAGATGGGGGCCGGGACCTATGGAGACCTACCTAGGGTAACCATCTTAAGCCATGTGATGACACTTTCTCTTTAGGGTCGCTAGTGTTTTGTGAGTTGAGTCACTTGTGTACTGCGAAGTCATGTGTACTGTTGTACTTATCTTGCTTGCTTGAGGGTCTTCTGCTATCTCCTAGCACGGTGGGGTGGTTCCATTATGGGATCACATGGTCGGGTGGTAGTGCCACTTCCCATCGGATATCTTGTTCCTACCTTCATGCGAGGATTGGCTTCACCGGTGTATCTTGGTTCTTGCTTCATGTAGCAACTCATGTTCTTGATATTGTACCGTTGAGGCCCGTGTGGTCATTGTATCAGCAACTTGTAACCTTTGTACTTTATTGTTCTATGGAAGCCATGTAATTTATGAAATATTGTAATTTAAGTTCATGGGATATATGTTGTTTCAATTATCTTTCTTCTTATGTATAAATGAATCATTGGAAGTATTTATGTTGTAATTCTTTAAATCTATCTTTTGGAGATCAATTTATGAATTTGAGTTATTTAATCGTAATTGACTTTCCCTAATTTAGATGGATAATTGGATTAATATTGTGATGTAGTTTTTATTAGAAGTAATCTTCGTTGGTAACCCTTTAGGATGTAAATGATAGTCTTCCGCTTATGTTATTAATTGTGCAAAGTAATGATTAATTCATTTAATCTTTTAAAAAAAAAAATTATTTCTCCTTTTAGTTGCCTTGTTGTGTTGCAATCCTTTAGGGTTCCTGGCGGGGCATTACATTTATCTTATAAAAATATAAAAATATTTTTTAAAATTCATTTGTATCTATTAATTTTGATTATGATAATGTATAATAAAAATTGAAATTTATAAATTTATAAAAATATATAATTAAAACATAAATATAAATAAATATTACATAATAAAAGATTTTTTAAAAGAAATTAAATTGATACATTTTTTTAAATTAGAAGAAAATATTTTCAAAATATTTTAAAAGAATATCTATATTACACGAAATTTGAAGAACTTTTAAGTCTTTAAAAGCAAAATAATTTCCTATTACCTAAGTCCTTTCAGGAATAGAAAAAACAAAAACCAAAAAATAAAAAACAAAAACCAAAAAACAAAAAACCCAAAATTTTTGTACATGTTTCAAAAGGAAACTAAACAAGAAAATTGAGCATACAAAACATTTTAAATTTTAGAATACATGAACATTTAGATTATTATATTATTACTAAATGATGATTATTTTTTTATTAATTTCTTAATAATAAAAAATATTTTATATTAATAATGATAAATAGTAATATTTTTTATGAAAGGAAAAATCAAATCTCGAGGAAAAATATTAGAAATCCCTACCTCGCTAAAAAAAATTAATAGAAATGTGTGCAAGGTGAGACACTAAAAAATTGGTTTTATATTTTAATTTAGAGAAGAAAAAATAAATCTACAATCATTTTCTGAATTTAAAGATGGTGAATAGAAAAAGCATTTTATGATGATTTTTTTTGGTGATTACTAATATTATCTCGAAGATAATATTTTCATTTTCTAAATGTGAAACCGTATTAAAAAGTGATTTTACACAAGTGTTACTTTTTAAATGTGAAAACATATTAAAAAAATGGTTTACATACTAAGTTTTCTACTGTGAACAATACATTTAAGAAATTTCGATATTGTGAATTCATGTGCAAGTTTTTTTTTTAGATAAAAGAGAGCAAGTATAGTTTTAGTATGAGATCAATTGAAAATTAAATTTTGAATAAACTACATGGGTTGTCGTGTCTAATGCGTAGCCAATAAGACTTTCTTTTCCCTAATTAACTTATCTTAATAATATCTATTTTCTTTGCTCCATGTAACATAGAAGAAAAAAGCCAACCATTTTATTGATACCATCACAGGTAAGCAGAAAAAATTGCAGAGGGTTCCACCGTTCAATAATTTTATATGAGAATTAGGTGATAATAATAAGCTAATGACCTGAGCATATATAAAGTCTAATAGTCATGGAGAGTACATGTTTGATGATAAACTATAACAATAGCTTAACAAGTAATTTGAAGGATGAATGTAAAGATGGAAATCATAGGAGAGAAATTACTCAATTAGAAAAATAATTTATTGGAAGATGTACTAAATAAATTAATGAACAAAGCATACGGAGAGTATAATACACATACCTGTTTGATGTCAAATGTAAACACAGAGAAATTAGAAGTAAAATAAGTAAGGAAAATTGAGATATTTGTAGCACTCCCAGGTTGGTTAGGCATTTCCATTGAATGCAAACCAGCCATCTTCCTAAGTCACATCTCATTCACCCACGAAATCCTAAGTCACATCTCTTTAAATGAACAACCAATTGCATGTCTCTTATCACTTATAAATGAACAACCACTTGCATGTCTCTCATCACTTACAGGAATACAGGGGAAAAATATCTTCTTAAATGAGCCTTCACAACTAGCCACTTCATCCCCAATGCTAATAAATGTGAGATGATGAGTTCCATTACATCCAATAAATAGCATAACTTCTGATTTAACTATTCTCTTTCAGTCATTCATTCTTTTATTCATTATTCTTTATCAGTTGAATGTAAACGTAGGGCTCAGATCACTGGGGAAAAATATCTTCTTAAATGAGCATTGACAGCTAGCCAATTCATCCCCAACGCTAATAAATATAAGATGACTTCCATTACACCCAATAAATAACATAAGTTCTGATTTGACTGTTCTTTTTCAGTCATTCATTATTTTATTCTTCTTTATTCTTTATCAGTTGAATGTAAACATAGGGCTCAGATCACTGCAATGGTCTTGCATTGCATAAGTGATGATACAAACTGTAGATGGGAAAATTGAGGTTTTTCATCTCAAATAAGAGACGCCTTCGATGTAATAATGATGTAGACTTGAATGTTTGATTTCTTCACTAAATTTATGTTCATAGGATTTGAATTCTAATGTTAAATGTCAACAATTAATGTTTAAATGAGAGGAGGAGTTTTATTTATATGCAAGTTAAATCATTTTAAAATTAAATTTTAACGCTGGACAACATTAGGGAGTGCTTTCTTGCTAGTTGCAAAGTTGATTGCAGTAATTTTAATTTTGTGACTAAAATGCTTGGATAGGGATGTAGAGAGACCTACTCTAGGAGGATAGGGGTGTTGGACACCCTATTCCAAGCATTTTGGGCCATAAAAAGGTCATTGAGTAGGGAGTTGCATTGAGCTTCTAGAAATTATCTTGAAACTGAGCACAATCAAATAAGAATTGAGCATAACCACCAAAGTAGGTCTAAAGTGAGTGTGAAATTATAAAGGTATACAATCTACTAAACTCCATTTAGCCTGCACTTTAGGAGGAGTATGAACTTATGCTTATACTCTCTTTAAAGTATAAAGAAGCAAAATATACCTTCATCAAGGCATCAAAGAGACAAGATAACATCAAGTATGACAAGATGGTAGCCCCCAAGACTTAGGATCTAATCAACATATAATATATAAAAATAACATATAAGCATTGGTAACATATATATGGAGCATGAAAAACCAAAAAAGGTGTGAAGTATAGGGTTAGTAAGATCCTTGGGAACTTACTAGGAGCCATAAAACACAAGGTGTGACCTCTAGGACTAGTAATATTCCTCAAATACCTACTATAAGTCATGTTTAAAAAAGGAGTCACACAGGTCTAGCAAGTTGTGTTATGTTAGGTGAGTCATGCAAAGGTGAAGGTCTCACATAGAATATCTAACAAGTTGTGTTATGCTATAGGTGAGCTTCATTACAAATGAGATCACAAAGAAAAACCTTTCATTTTCCTAGATGATTTGGGGGTTGCAATGACTTGGAGAAAAATAATGGTTTTGATCAAATTGTACAAACCAACATCATGGTGCACGTACCCAAAGTGAAATGCCTAGTGTATTCCACAATTTTAATGTGATTGCATATGCCAACCAAGAGTAATTTTTTCAAGATAGCATACTTCCAAAGACAACCATTTTGCGATAGCGAAATATCCCAAAAAATAGGAAAATCAAAGGCAATAAAATTGACCATGAAGGAGCTCGTAACGGATACACGATCTAGGGTCAGTATGTGCATTAGTTAAATCATGTATATCAATGTGATTGTTTTGAATTGACTTTATCCCTAGGCCCCAAATGCAGTGGAAGTTCTACAAGCACAAAAGAAGAAGAGCATGTAAGATGAATGACAGATCTTTTGGGGTTAATATGGAAGAGACCAAAATGCCTCTACACTTTACATCATCCCCAAAAGACAACACATAAGCACATTTACGCCAAAAACACATTTATGACACAATATGTCTATAAATTATAAAAGAATCAAGATACAAATAGATGAATGTAACACCAAGATCAATCCCTTTGTATTCTTGTGCCAATGATGAAAAAGGGCCATCAAAAGAGAGCCTAAAAAGAATTTAAAGGTATGTCAATCAACACCTAACTAGGAATCACATCATGTGCAAGAAAACACATAAAAAAATAGTATTGTATGAATGAGATAGTATAGTAAATTATTCGCCTCCCAATCCTTCTCATCATTATACAGAAATGGTGGACAAGATGGTAACAAACATAGGGCTTCACTGGCTAGGCAATATTATATCATGTGCATTCATATGGGGGGGTTTAATATCCCAAAAATGAGGGTGAAATATATTGCCTATCGGTGAAAATAGGGGGGTTTTTAATTCCGGCTATTAAAAAATATAATATTTGGTGAAAATAGGGGGGCTTTAAATTTGGGCTGTGAATTGAGAGGGGGTGACAAAAAGGAGTTTAGGGAAATATTTTTTGAAAATAGGGGGATTATTTAGTATGCCATGAATATACGTGCTATAACCTAGGTTCACTAAGTGAAGCCCCCATGCTAACAAAGCTACAACAAGTAAAATGCATGAATCTTTGTCTAGTACTAAACATGGAACATGCTATAATGATGGATTGATGTGTATCACTAGTAGCTAGAGTTAACACTTTTGAAAACATCAAAGATTTATTCTATTTTTATTTTCAACATTCTCAACCAATTTATCAGAAGTATGGGTTCAAATCCTATGGATGGGGACCTTGATGCATTTGGGTTATCACATGTTCTAGTCTCAAGGACTTCGATAGGGATACATTTTTCCAAGGGTGAGGCTAATATGACTACTGCTATCATGGATGAATGCCCTAATTTTCCAAATTATTCTCTAGAGTGTGTTGAGGGTCTTTCTCATAGGTGATAAAATGTTTGTCAATTGGATTTCAGGGATATTGTGTGTTGGGAAGCTCATGAGAGGCACAAGTTTGCTCCTTCATCCAATTCTCCTTGAAGTGCCTCTCCTTGTTCATTCCCTTCATCTCCCTATTCGTTAAGTACTTTGAACCCCCCCTTCATTGTTTTCATTCAAATTTGATGCATGAACTCAATGTGGGTAGTCTTATTGGTGAGATATAAATTCCTATAGAGTAATGCCCTCATTTGTAGATTCATGAGAACTTGCCCAAGCTTGTGAGATCTCCATGACTAGATTAGTGATAATTTGAAAAAATAGATGGGAGATAAAATCAACATTTACCCATGTGCCAAAGGATCTTTTTTTTAGGAATTCAAGTCTAAGGAAGACAAGGATTTGATAGTAAATGTCAAGCTTTGGTTATTTTTGTATAGATTTTTTTATGTATAAAGCCTTGGTTCCCTTCCTTCAATCCTCGATCAATGATGACTTTAGATATACATTTCTGATGGTGCATCTTCCTTATATTTCTCCACAATTCTAAGAAATTGAGTGCCTAATTGCTATTGGAAATAGTTTGGGAAAATATCAATGCATATCAAAAGAAACAATCAATTATGAAAGATATGTTGGCCTATTGTCATTGATGTGGGTTGGTCCAACATGTATGTTTTTGGTTTGGTTTGGCAGTTTGCTCCAGTATAGATCCATTTCTTTATTATGCTATATGCTTACTTCATGCATCTTTGAGGTTTGGTATCTACTTTATAGGAAGATATTTTGGGTCCGGTCCCATCTGGATGTGATGAAGGCATAATCTACAAGGTGTACTCTAACAGTTTAATTTTTATATTTTGGTTATAAACCTATCATCTGGTAGTGAGCCCCCACCAGCAGTGATCCACCCATTTTGTACTATGTAACTATTTGCATATTGCATCATACTTGAGAGATCACTCTCTCTGTGGTTTTTCCCATGTTGGGTTTTCCAGGTACAAATCCGGTGTTATGTGTTTATTTCCTTTATCAAGCATTTAAATTATGTTACGTGATTGGTTAGTTAGAAGTTTTAATAAGTTCAAGGGAATATTGATTCACCCCTCCCCTCGCAGTATTCTAGATATTCAACAATTGGTATCAAAATCAAGTCCTTTAGAAGAGTTTAACCACTCGAAGGAGATTCAAAAAGTTGAACTTATTGATTTAAGAAAAGATTTTATAAATGCTCTTGAGGATCTTGAGGTAGTAGAAAATGAAAACAAATATCTGAAAGAAAATATCCAACTGACAAATGAATACATTGAGAAGTTGAGAGAGTAGATCCATAAGTTTAAAATAAGGCATAAAAAAGTAAGTGAAGAACTTAAGCAAGCAACTAACACTATTATAGATGTGAAAGTCAAACATGAAGACAATGAGAAGACCAAGGAATATTTGAACAAAATGGTGAAATGCAAATCATAAGAATGCGAAAAGATAAAATTGGAAGTAACATCTCTAAAAGTAGATCTAGAGAAAGCAAAGAAACAAGAGAGCAAACCTGAATCTACTAAGTCTGATAAGATGACAAATACAAAGAAGTCCTTGGAAATAAAAAATGATGCAAAAAGTGAATCCAATGAATGTTCACAATCCAAAGAGGATCCACTTCTGGGAAAAGCAGTAGATTCGAACAAATCCACCAAGGAAGATAAAGGTAAGTGATCAATCGAGTAGCGGGTAAGTAAGAAGAACACCTTCTTTAATGGTTCTTGTTATAAGTGCAATAAAATAGGTCATAAGGTAGTAGAATGTAGGAGTAGCATGAATCAAAATTCTAACCTATTCTCTAGTAGATGTTATGCATGCAATAAATATGGTCACAAAGCTAATCAATGTAAAAATTTAGTCATACATCGAAATAGATACGACCACTTTAAAGGTAGATGCCATACATGCAATATTTTTGGACGCAAAGCTAACCATTGCAAGTAAAGACAAGATCTAGTAAATATCAGATGCTACAACAACAAAAAATCTAGACAAATATAAAGGCAATGCAGAAAAAATGAAGTTCAAGCCCCAAACAAACTAGCAAGGAAGATTAATGTAGAAGATGTGAAAGCACAAATGAAGAAGATCTAGAGAAAGAAAGAGTCTAAAAATGCACCTAGCTCTGGTGTAGGCGCTTCATCCAAAAAATAAAGGACATAAGGCTTTGGCCCAAGGGGAATAATTAGAGAAATATCTTCCTCCCTTGCCAAAGAAAGTGAGGCTGTTGTAATGGCATAGTAGAATGCTTGGAGGTTCGGCTAAGTATATTGAAATCATTACTCATCATGGAAGTCTGGCATTTTATTGTCCACTTTGAGGCAAGTGGATGAAAGTGCACAAGAATTTAATGTGAGGCAATGAATGAAAGGATAATAGGAGAACTCTTTGACAAATCTCATTTCACAGCAAATTGGAGAAGCATTGTGAGTGTTGAAAGCAATCAATGTATCTAGGGATTTCTGGCGATTCAATTAGAGTTGAAATTTGTTGAATCTGCAACCAAGGGCACTCCAATTGTTGTTGATGCTAGAACTAAGTCTTGTCCAAAGTTTTAGAAGACTTCGTATAAAGAAATGGAAGTTAATTTGGTTGACACTTTCTCGAATATACTTGTTGGGGTTGTATTGGCTGAAGATTTTCGGTCTTCAATCATGTTAAGCTTAACTGTATGAAGAGTTGATTAGAATTAGGCAAATTGCTAGAGAGGAAGAGAAGACTATTAATATAATTAAGATAGAGATTGTTTGTTGCACCTTTGAATATTCAACACATAACTTTGTCAAAACTAGTAGTTGATTTTTTAAAATTTGATACTGTACAAAAATATCAAACTAGAGAAGCTTTCTTATCGTCTGCTAGACAAGATTTTGCAAGAGAATTTCAAAAGGACAAAATTATTGAGGAACTGCTGATAGCAGTTCATGTTATGATGCCTGAGTGTCAATTAAATCTAAATACCCCTAGTACTGACAAATGCAACTTAGTGTTAATTAGTTAAAAATTGAAGGAGAAATATGAGAAAGAGAAGAGGATAGAGAGAAGATCTTACAAGAACTCAAATATAACTATGAGACTGCACATCATTAGCTCACACAACTCATCTCTCAAGGTTAGTCATACTTGTCAAATGGTGACATACTTTTCTCATACAGTTTTTAGTGGCCAAATGCCACAAATAGCATTAAAGATGAAATGAACACCATTGAAGATAAACTACGGCAAGCCTATGCCAACTATAGGTTATCTCAGGAATTATCCAATCCGGTAGATCAACAATTGAAGAGCTCCATAATAAATACTTTGAGTTACAGTAGAAAAGGGACGATATCATACTTCCCTTAGGTCAATTGCGAGATTTGAGGAGTGAAAGAATATTGGTTATGAATCAATCCCTTTCTAGACCTATACAGTTCACATATTCTAAACCCAACTCAATTCAAGAAGCAGAGAAGATGCATGCATCCTTGCAGGTACAAATAGAGTTCTTAACAAAGGCTATCTCACATTGGGATAAACATAAAGACTCTTGGACCACGCATGTTCAGAAAATCAAGTAATTCTCCCGTTGACACTGGTTGTCTCCCATAGAGGGAGTTTGAGTTAAGTTTATGCACGGTTCTTAGCTTTTTCCCTTTGTCATTGCTGTCAAAGGGGGGCTAGTGTCATATTTATTATGTTCATCATGTAAAAACTTTCAAACAATTAGTTAGTTGTTATTTCAGTTATTTTTCTAAACTTTGAGAGAACTTATACTATATGACTTTATGTTACCATCAATGATAAAGGGAGATATTGTTGTCTTGTTGTCATTGATGTCATTGATGTGGGTTGGTCTAGAATGTAAGCTATTGGTTTGGTCCGACAGTTTCCTTCACTATAGATCCATTTCTTTATTATGCTATATGCTTACTTCATGCAACTTTGAGGTCCAGTATCTACTTTAGGGGAAGATATTTTGGGTCCGGTACCATCCAAATGTGAGATGAAAGACATAATCTACAAGGCGTTTTTGGATCTAGTCCTATCTAGACATATTGGAGGCACATTCTACAAAGTATCTTTGGATCAATATTATAGTCGACATCTCATGAAGACATTTTTCTGCTATGTGTGGATATATCAGTCTCACCCCTTTTTGGTTGAGTCAACTAATATAAATATTTGATGCAGATATATATAACCATCAATTTTGCATGTTAGAGATATGGTTGTTGAAAAATAGCTATTGTGTACATATTGTATATGCGAAAAGGTTTTATGGATGTGAATATTGTTGTGTAGTATATGTACAAAGGATGTAAAAAGCAGTTTATGCACTTCAATGTAACTGTAATTCATGCATATGTTAGATGAAACTCTAACACTTCAATTTTTGTATTTCGGCTATAAGCCTATCATCTGACAGTGAGCCTTTTTATATTTGGCCAATGAGCCTTCCGAGTAGTGAGCCACCCCTTTTGTACTATGTAACCGGTTACATATTGCATCATACTTAAGAGATCACTCTCTCTATGGCTTTTCCATATAACAGAGGAAATTTGCTACCTCAGGGATGATGGATCCTTGAGAGAAAACTATCCCTCTGATACCACCTCAAACTAGCGCTAAGATGAGCCCGAGAATATCAGAGTTATGCTAAAGTGTCAGAAAGCCGAGAGGACTCTCTGGATGGCTCTGCAGAGCCTCTGTCCTCGGGATGAGTGTGCAAAGATAGGACACCAGTGCGGCGCGCTATCATCTAGTACAAATGAAGCACAGAGTTCGAGCAGAAAGATCTAGATGCACTAACAAAATGTATTAACTAATAAAAAAGTATTAAAATAAAGTGATAGCACAAAACACGAGACTAAACCAAGAGATAAAAAAGGAATGAGAGAATGTTACACGTGATCCACACTATGAAGCTTCGTGCAAGATAATCTTTTCCTCAGGATAGTGTACCTACACACATGCAAGAGAGAAAATGTTGGGGGTTGTGTTTTAGAGACTGCCTAAGTTAGACCCCCATTTTAGTGTTTTGACCTCCACGGAAAACCCAAGAAACCATGAGAATAATAAAGTGATAAAGATAATTGAAAAGATGTAACAGGAGATTGGTAAAAGATATTGGAAAATGAAAAAAAGAGATCAAGGAAACTTCCCTTCCATGAATGATTGTTGGAAATGCTGGCATAGAGTGCTTGAAATGCCACAACAATGGTAATGCTTGTAGAATGTTGTCCAAAGATAACCTCCAAGAGCTTTAACTTATAAAATATCATCAATTTTCCTAGAGAATCCTCCCAAATTCTTTTGAAATTGATAGATAAAGGCCCTAGAAGGAAACCGAATGTAGCACACTCAAACAACCACCTGTGAACTGTCAGATTCATAGGATGGTAGTACACCACGCGAACGTCTCCACGTTGCGCTTGTGTCCCCAAAGGAGACTGGTTGGTGGCATTGATAATACTTCTACCAGAGCTGACAAAGATGGTTTAATTGGACAAATGGACATGATGGTGAAGCCTGACCTCTGTTGACATGGAGGAAGACACCATTTGTCATATTAATCACAAGGGATAAGATTTTTGACATTAAATTTTGCCCCCACTTTAGTGAGCATGCCCTTGCCAAGGGATGTGAAGCTAAAGTAGAGGAAGATACAAAGAAAGAAAAGTCACAACAGGGAGGTAAATTTTCATTGATCAGATGAGGTTCTTCCCAACAAGATAGTGCTAAGATTTGGAATAGATATTGGAACTTGGTACATCACAAAAATGCCAGCTGCAGACTAGCATGGTGGATGGTAAGGTAAAGGAAAGGATAACATAACATAACAGAAACAAACCTCACCATGGGGGAAAGGCCCTAGTTATGGAAATATATGAGATAAGCGACCTTCATTGGTATAAAATACGCCGGTATGGGTATCAAGATGTGTTATGCTAGATAGCCATACGATAGGGTGTGATATGTCGGTATAGATAACCATACGATAGAGCAAGATGATTGCCGACATAGATAGCGGCATGCTAGGTGACCATGCGATGGGGCATATAGGAGATAAATTTTCTGGCATGGGTAGCGACATTTTTGATAACTATGTAATTGGGTAGATAGATTTGGTAAGTAGTATATTGGCCCCTACAAAGGCAAACAAGAGAGAAAAATCAAGAATGGTTTGGCTCCCATGTAGGCAATCTTTAGAACAGATCCAATGGCTTTTCCCCCCACCTAGGAAATCTTGGAAAGAGAAAGATCAAGTTGTTTGGCCCCCACCTAGGAAAGAATGAAAAAGAAACTAGCAAAGGAAACAAATGCAAGAGCTGAAAGATAAAATGCAACTATGGTGACCCCCCCTTAGAATGATATGCATGGAAGGCATGTCATTATAAGGAGAAGAGAAGTTGTGGCATGCCAACATAGCAAGATGTTTATGTGGAATGCCACCAAGAGCAGTTGGCACATAGATATCCACAACATCAAAAGGTGAAACACAAGAGGACATGGGGATCCAATAGTTTGGCATCATAACCCATAGCAGTATCAAAAGGATATATAGTATCACTGCGAGATGCGTATATCGTCATAGCGCCAAATTTATCAGATCTAAAGAATAGAACATGAAGACAAAGATAAAATAAAAATTTGGGTCAACATGGAGGAAGGCAACGAATGCCCCCAATGATTTGCATCATTCCCAAATGGCGAAAAGAAAGAAATGAGTATGTGCAGGATCATGGTGTGCCAAAACAGGCCCTTAAGTGGCAATGAAATTTCAAAAAATTAGAGTTATGCAACTTGACATGAAAATTTGAATAAGTTGTGAACATTATTTTTAAAATATGTAAGAAGAGAATATATAGAAAATTGAATGTAGTTTCTAAGCTACTAGTTGTTTTTTGGAAAAAAAAAATCCTATTTGATGAAAATTTCAAATTTCAATGCAGTGGTACTAAAATTTCAGGAAAAAATAAGAAGTAGACGTATGTTTGACCACCCTAATCACAATCAAATCTTAATTTTTTTTATAATATTTATAATATAAGTATTAGATTCATGTCCGGATGTGACACATATTTTTTTTTAATTTTTTATAAATTAAATAATTATTTATCAATTTTTTACTACAGCTTTTCAGAAATTCAGAAACTCCTACGTCTGACCACCGTAACTTGGTCAAAACCTTATGAATTTTTTTTTTTTCCCTATAGTAGACAAAGCATAGGATGTGACGCATGTTTCGGTTTCAAAAAATGTTATACCGTTTGAAAGTTATGAGTGTTTTTCAATCAGTATATCAATCAGGACTATTGTCAGAATTCAATTAGAAAATAAATAATAATTATTTATTAAAGTTGAAATAAGACAAGCCTTATATTTTTAGAAAGATGGGAATGTTCTTAAAAAACCCTTTTCATTTTATCAATTTTGGTTACAAAAAAAGTCGTCAGCCACCAATGTAAAGTCTGGAAAATCAAGGAATATTGAAAAAACATGTTTTTTCAATTGACTTTCCAGGCTTGTCACTTCCAAGACAAATACCAAAGCATTCTCGAGCCGAAATTTGAAATTTGAAAATTTGATTACAAAAATCGGATATCGGATTTTATCTGATATCCAATTTTAGTACAAAAATTTGTGGTCCCAAAACAATTTTCCATTGCCACCATTTATTTGGTAAACTGCCACATGGTAGAAATCTGATATCCGATTAAATCGGATATCAAATTTTATTAGTCATATTTTAGAGAGAGAGAGAGAGAGAGAGAGAGAGAGAGAGAGAGAGAGAGAGAGAGAGAGAGAGAGAGAGAGAGAGAGAGAGAGAGAGAGAGAGAGAGAATATGACCCCTAATGACACAATTTGGTGTCTTAAGGGGTCCTATGGTGTCGTTAGGGGTCATATGGTGTCTTGGGACACCATAGGACCCCTTAAGACACCAAAGCATGTCGTTAGGGGTTATATGGTGTCTTAAGGGGTCATATGGTGTCCCATGAACCCTTATGACCTCTTAGGACACCATATGACCCCTAATGACACCATATTGGGTCGCTTTGGGTCATATTGTGTCCTAAGGGGTCCTACGGTGTCCCAAGACACCATATGACCCCTATGGACACTGTATGACCCCTAACGACACCATAGGACCCCTTAAGACACCAAATCATGTCGTTAGGGGTCATATTGTGTCTTGCGGGGTCGTAAGACACAATATGACCCCTAACGACATGATTTAGTATTTTAAGGGGTCCTATGGTGTCGTTAGGGGTCGTATGGTGTCCATAGGGGTCATATGGTGTCCCATGAACCCTTATGACCTCTTAAGACACCATATGACCCCTAATGACACCATATTGGGTCGCTTTGGGTCATATTGTAGGAAAAAGGGGTCATATTGTGTCATAAGGGGTCCTATGGTGTCCTAAGACACCATATGACCCCTATGGACACTGTATGACCCCTAACGACACCATAGGACCCCTTAAGACACCAAATCATGTCGTTAGGGGTCATATTGTGTCTTATGGGGTCGTAGGACACAATATGACCCCTAACGACATGATTTGGTGTCTTAAGGGGTCCTATGGTGTCATTAGGGGTTGTATGGTGTCCATAGGGTTCGTATGGTATCCCATGAACCCTTATGACTTCTTAGGACACCATATGACCCCTAATGACACCATATTGGGTCGCTATGGGTCATATTCTAGGGAAAAGGGGCCATATTGTGTCATAAGGGGTCCTATGGTGTCCCAAGACACCATATGACCCCTATGGACACCGTATGACCCCCAACGATACCATAGGACCTCTTAAGACACCAAATCATGTTGTTGGGGTTCATATTGTGTCTTACAGGGTCGTAGGACATAATATGATCCCTAACGACATGATTTAGTGTCTTAAGGGGTCCTATGGTGTCGTTAGGGGTTGTATGGTGTCCATAGGGGTCATATGGTGTCCCATGAACCCTTATGACCTCTTAGGGCACCATATGACCCCTAATGACACCATATTGGGTCGCTTTGGGTCATATTGTAGGGAAAAGGGGTCATATTATGTCATAAGGGGTCCTATGGTGTCCCAAGACACCATATGACCCCCATGGACACCGTATGACCCCTAACGACACCATAGGACCCCGTAAGACACCAAATCATGTCGTTAGGGGTCATATTGTGTCTTACAAGGTTGTAGGACACAATATGACCCCTAACTACATGATTTGGTGTCTTAAGGGGTCCTATGGTGTCGTTAGGGGTCATAGGGTGTCTTAAGGGGTCATATGGTGTCCCATGAACCCTTATGACCTCTTAGGACACCATATGACCCCTAATGAGACCATATTGGGTTGCTTTGGGTCATATTGTGTCCTAAGGGGTCCTATGGTGTCCCAAGACACCATATGACCCCTATGGACACCATATGACCCCTAACGACACCATAGGACCCCTTAAGACACCAAATCATTTCGTTAGGGGTCATATTGTGTCTTATGGGGTCGTAGGACACAATATGACCCCTAACAACATGGTTTGGTGTCTTAAGGGGTCCTATGGTGTCATTAGGGGTCATATGGTGTCCATAGGGGTCATATGGTGATCCAAGACCTTCAAGAACCCCAAAATGGCTATTTGAAATTGATGAGAACATTATTGCAAATCTTGAAGGCAAGAGGTCAACAAGAACCATTCAGTTGTGGGCTACACAAATTTTCAACCAAAATTTTAGCAATAAGACATTGACCGAGCAATGCCAACTCTTTGTTCAATTGCTAAAGATGATAAAGATGAGACCATTGCTAAACAAATTGAAGATTCGTATTAACAAGAAGATGGAGAGAAATTCTATTATTGCAAAAAAATTATTTGACACTCTCAATTCTATTAGAAAGAATACCAAAGAAAGAGATAAGAGAGCCACTCGAAGAGTGATTACAACCTCCTTAGTAAGCCATCAATTGAGGAAGGCTCATCAAATGAGACAAACTTGTGTTGATTTTAACATAAACCTTAAAACTTTGGATAGAGCACTTGCACGAAGACAAAGACTTGACGATCCACTTCAACAAGATACATGGGCATTTGGTGGGAGGCTTCCACGTGTTGATAGAAATTTGACTGACGATGTGAAGGAAGAGATTCAACAATTTTGGCACTCTAATTCTAGAGTGTCACCCAATGTAAAGGACGTTTTGAAATTAAGAATCGGCATCCGAGACCGCACACTGCATCCCAAACATTTCTTGGAATCAAGCCAAACAATGTTGTACAAATTTTTTTGTGAATTACATCCAACTTTGCAAATATCATGAAGGGCCTTTGAATCTTTGAAACCATTTTATTGTGTTCCTCTTAAGATTCTCAATACCTATTGTTGCAAGTACCATGTGGAGTTTTCAATGTACCATGAAATTTTATGTCATATTCGTTCTATGATGCATACTAATGAGATGTTGCAGGAGTGTGGTGCAATGCTATTTCCGAGATCATCAAGAGACTTACAAGATCTATTTTTATGCCCTAGAGATGATGGCTGCTATTTCTATAGAAATGATTGTTTGAATGAGAAGTGCTCAAAATGCGGTGGGTTGTCAAAGTTTGTTTCATGTTTTCATGAGGGCAGCGAACACGATTTTGGAAATAATTATGTTGAGAAAAAAAGCTACGAGATAGTGAAATATACTTTGAAGAGTGGAGGTGAAGGTTGTAGATGTGAATTAGTCTCAAGAGAAGTGAGTATTGTTGATTTGATTTTGGATTTTAAGAAAAATGTTTTCTACAAGTATGCAAGGCACACCCATAGGTCTCAGTGGTTGGATCAACAGTTCAGGATGTGTAAGAACTCTTTCCCGATTGGCACTATTGTATCAGTGGTTGATTTTGCAGAGAACTATACATTGCAACCATAGAATGAGGTACAGTCTCAGTAATACAATTCAATCCAGATAGTACAGAAGAGGACAGGAAGATAATCAGGGAGTATCATTTTTATATGAGTGATGATAGATCACACTCCTCTGAGTATGTGCAACATTCTTTCGTGAATTTTTTTGAGTTCTTGCATGAGAAAGATATTGCAATTGACCGACATATAATATGGTCAGATAACTGTACAGGTCAATTCAAGAATGCTCGTATGTTTTATTGGTTGAGTAGAATGCATGTGAAGAGGCGTATACCTCATATTTGGTGTTTTTTTGAGGTGGGGCATGGGAAGGGAGAGCATGATGGAGCAGGTGCATGTTTGAAGAGAGCTCTAGTTAAGGAGCAATTAAGGATTTTAGGTGCAAATTTCTCTAATACACGTTCTATTGTTGATTGGTGTAGTTCAGCATTGTCACATGGAGGTACTCTTGATTCAGCAGTGAGCAGATTCTTTTGGTTGGTTGAGGAGGGAACAGTGGGAGATAGATTGGATTGTCAAATAATTAAAGATTCTTCAAAGATGCATTCATTTCTCAGCTCAGATGCAATTACATGGACCATTTGGACACGGGCGTTGGCTTGTTTTTGTCAGAGTTGTATTCGGTGTGATTGGGATCAGTACGAGTCAAGTGAGTGGGTTGATACGTGGGTTCCCCACTATCTAACTCAAACAATATCCTTGTCAAACGATGACATGGAAAGTTCACTTGAGTATGATCATCTATCAGATCTTGTACAACCAGGACATGTTTTTGCAGTTGTTGCACTGCAAGGGAATGAAGAGAGATCAGAATATTGGTTGGCACAATGTGTATAGGGAAAACAAAAGCTAACACAACCAGTGACAAATGATGATGGGTTCACATATCCTACAGGTTCAGTTGTTGTTGTGGGAAGTTGGCTGCGAACATACATGATTAGAAAGAATGGCATACCTGCATTTGAAGACTATGAGAGACACAAAACCATTATAATGTATTCACAACTTATTATAGCTACAAATGTCAAGTTGTTGAAGCATCAAGCAAAACCGAAGACCAAAGAGCTATGGACAGTGACTACTGTTGATCATGAAGCAATACTGGATACTCTTAAACAAAGAGATGACCCTTCAAGCACACTTGAGTAGTAGGTCTTTAATGGTGCCTTATTTTTTTTATCATGCATTTAATTTCAAACAATGATCATTAAACCTTAATGTTCAAGTTTGTTACGTGTATATTAAGGATGTGTTCAAAATGCAAGTCTATTGATGAACGTTTTTTTTTTGGCAACACGGTTTTTGCATGCACATAGCGAGTACACTCGATATAATTGGAAGGGACATATTTTTGTAACATGACTTATTATCATGCATTTGATGAGATTTACAATTTTTGTTATTAGACAACACTATTTGATAATTTTTTATGATATAATTATCGCATAACCTTTATGCTCATGAAGGTCTTTTTTGATGATATACAATAGTATCAGATTATGATTTTTGCGTCAACATAGTGGGTTCTATTGATATAATTCAAAGGGATGTATTTTTATGGTATATAATCCCACCTTTTCATTTATTATCATGCATTTCAGTTGAAGTGATTATCATAAATCCTTTATGTTCGTCCATGCATTTTATTTGTAGAATAACAATTCTTAAAAATACAGGTTCATGCTAGATCATTCGTCATTGACAAGACCCTCTCTTGGTGATGGTACATATTCCTTTGTGCATTAATGAGATTAAATTGTGGGTCTTGTTGTGTTTATTATCATGAAGATGATTCAAATGCATGTGGCCAGGACACATCTGCAATGGATCAAATTGTCATGACATATGATCTATTGAATCAAACATTTGACATTGATAGTCAGGTAAACAGATTAATGTTGGGCCTTCAACATCAACACCTACTAGTCAAGGTGGTCATCGAACTTTCACTCAGGTAACCTTGTATAATTTTATTCATTAATGGTTTATAAAATAAAGTCAGTCAGATTTTGGCAATTGAATAACATTGTTTCATTTTTAGATGCTGACATCAGATGCACCTAATATTCTCTCCACAATGGAGCATGGTGTTCTCTAGTAGTAGCATCTTTGATTCTTTTGATAGTAGTATGAGTCAAATTAGTAAATTTCTAATTTGATGCTTCCCACAGGGCTTTGAAACTTCAGATTGTGAGTGTGCCCCTGTTACAAATGAATTGTACTTTAATCAACATAGATGGTCTATGATGGCTTTTTTGTAAGACTATATGGTTTTATTACATATATTGTACTTTAATTGACATATAACAATATCCAAGTGGTGGTTGGCATGATCTTGAATATGGTAAGTTGTATGCATCTTGAAGTTGAATATGATATGTTGTATACGTCTTGAAGTTGAAATTTGATTAGACTTTGTCAGCATTTGATGAATCATAAATGTCATTTCATTATTAATCTTGTGAGTGTGAGGTGTAGGAATAAATATCAATTACTTTGAAAGTCATGGATGGTTGTCCTGATATGATAACCACCAGATGGTTGTGCCTTATGAAGAAAAGATGAACATATAATAACTAATTGAGAACATCAATTCAAATCCATAATATAGAGGATGCTAATAACATATCTTTGTATATTTATTTTTTCTAATAATGAAATAGGTACAACTATATTGAGATGAAATGAAGCTTTTCTCTCATATGAAGATGTCACATTGGCAAATTGGTCTTTATTATAATACACAAGACATAAGTAAAGTCAAAACGCTCTCGTCAAATCCTTCCAGATTCTATGTTAACTTGTGACTCATTAGTGTATGCTGGGAGAGGGAAGAGTGTGTGGCTTCAGGGTATAGTTTTGGACTTGAACCATATTGCATAAATCTCAAGGCTTCAACTTGATTATCATTAAAGGTTTCTAATTGTTTACAAAATATCCCTTCATATCCCTTCATGGATGTCACATGCGTAGGGTATGACCCCGAGTGTCGGATTGAGTGGGGGGGCAAAATAGGAGCATGCGTAGGGTAATAATGCCTAACTAGACATGTCGGAGCCGATGGTTCATCATCGCGACGAGCAGAACGAGAAATCGGCCACGCGACAACATTCCATTGAGTGAGACTAATGATTTTTTCGCCAATCAAAAAATTGCTGCCCAAATAAAACTGTAGGGCAACTTGAAAAACCGAGATAGGCTTTTGTAGGGACCCCTCTCATGACCCCATAGGTTCAAACGGATCATTCACAAGAGTTAGGGCCCGTCAAAGTTTGACAATTTTGAGCACTTAGGGCGCTTAAGGGACGACGTCAGTAGGGTATGACCTCGAGCGTTGGATCGAGTGGGGGGTAAAATAGGAGCATGCGTAGGGTAATAATGCCTAACTAGACATGTCGAAGCCGACGGTTCATCATCGCGACGATCAAAATGAAAAATCGACCACACGACACTTTCCATTGAGTGAGACTGACGATTTTTTTGCCAACTAAAAAATTGCTACCCTAATAAAACCGTAAGGAAACTTGAAAAACTGAGATAGGATTTTGTAGGGACCCCTCTCGTGGCCCCATAGGTTCAAATAGATCATTTGTAGGTGCCACGGATTCCAAGTTAGGGCCCATCAAAGTTTGATAATTTTGAGCACTTAGGGCGCTCAAGGGATGACGCCGGTAGGGTATGACCCCGAGCATCGGATCGAGTGGGGGGGCAAAATAGGAGCATGTGTAGGGTAATAATTCCTAACTAGACATGTCGGAGCCAACGGTTTGTCATCACAATGAGAAGAACGAGAAATTGGCCACACGACAACATTCGATTGAGTGAGACTAACGATTTTTTTGCCAACCAAAAAATTGCTGCCTTAATAAAACTGCAGGGCAAATTGAAAAACGGATATAGGCTTTTGTAGGGACCCCTCTCGTGGCCCCGTAGGTTCAAACAGATCATTCGCAGGTGCCACAGATTCTGAGTTAGGGCCTATCAAAGTTTGACAATTTTGAGCACTTAGGGTGCTCAAGGGACGACACCGGTAGGGTATGACCCCAAGCGTCGGATCGAGTGGGGGGGAAAAATAGGAGCATGCGTAGGGTAATAATGCCTAACTAGACATGTCAGAGCTGACGGTTCATCATCGTGACGAGCAGAATGATAAATCGACCACGCGACAACATTCGATTGAGTGAGACTGACGATTTTTTCGCCTACAGAAAAATTGTTGCCCTAATAAAACCATAGGGCAACTTCAAAAACCAAGATAGGATTTTTTAGGGACCCCTCTCGTGACCCCATAGGTTCAAATGGATCATTTGCAAGTGCCATGGATTCCGGGTTAGGGCCCGTCAAAGTTTGACAATTTTGAGCACTTAGGGCGCTCAAGGGACGACGCCAGTAGGGTATGACCCCGATCGTTGGATTGAGTGGGGGGGAAAGATAGGAGAATGCGTAGGGTAATAATGCCTAACTGGACATGTCGGAGCTGACAGTTCGTCATCGCGACGAGCAGAATGAGAAATCGACCATGCGACAACATTCGATTGAGTGAGACTGACGATTTTTTCGCCAACAAAAAAATTGCTGCCCTAATAAAACCGTAGGGCAACTTGAAAAACCGAGATAGGATTTTGTAGGGACCCCTCTCATGACCTCATAGGTTCAACGGATCGTTTGCAGGTGCCATGGATTCTGAGTTAGGGCCCATTGACGCTGATAGGGTATGACCTCGAGCGTTAGATCGAGTGGGGGGGAAAAATAGGAGCATGCGTAGGGTAATAATGCCTAACTGGACATGTCAGAGCTGATGGTTCATCATCGCGACGAGCAGAACAAGAAATCGACCACGCGACAACATTCAATTGAGTGAGACTGGTGATTTTTTTGCCAACAGAAAAATTGCTACCCTAATAAAACCCCAAGCGTTTGACCGAGGTGGGGGGAAAATAGGACCATGCATAGGGTAATAATGAATTGTATCAAGTATTGTTCATTAAATGAATTGTATTGTATTGTTCATTAAATGAATTGTATTGTATTGTTCATTCATTGTATTGTTCATTGAATGAATTGTATTGTATTGTTGATTAAATGAATTGTATTGTTCATTAAATGAATTGTATTGTATTGTTCATTAAATGAATTATATTGTTCATTATAAAAACAACAGTTACGATGAAATGAAATGAATTGTATTGTTCATTAAATAGCCATTATTAGCCATTGTTAATTATTGGAATGAAGATTAAAGATTTCCATGATAACACCACGCACAGATGAGCAACAATTTATATGATCGAATATCAACTTCTGTATATATAAAAATGTCGAATGATTACAAATGTATGTCCATACACAAATATGGCATAAACGCCAACTAAAACAAAATGTATGTCTAAATACATGAATGTATGTCCATATACAAAATATACATGCCAACTAGACATGTAAGCATCCCAAAACTATCTATAACATCCTAAGCTGCTGATGGATCATCAAAATCGATCCTCTTCGCTGCGCTGCTTAGCTCTGAAGGACCCTACACAAGAAAAACAAACCACGATTAATATTAGTTATATTTTATAAGTCACATTCGAAAAGTTAACATAAAAATGAACTATAATTGAACTATTCATGTTTACCTCATCTCCACGTTTTCTCTTCAGCTTTGTAGGACTCTTGATGTATGTCTTTGGTAGAGGAGGTATGTTTTGAATATTTTGATACACAACCTACATATGTTCAAAAACATGACATTGATACAAGTTAGCATATAATTGTCACTGATAATAACAAACTATATCTACTAATCAAATAATAAAATAAACACACATCTACTCGAGGCATCTCTTCTTCTTCTTCTTCTTCAGGTATACTGGGTGTAGTCATTAAGGATGTGAAGCCAAGAGTTCTCTGTATATATACACAACAAGTATATGAAACTATCAATATATGTATAGACATGTATAATCACTATAAGTTATTTAAACTATTCATTCAATCATATTTGCATTCAATTACCTTTCCCTTGTCTCCAATTGCACTACCAGATCCTAAATCACACTACACCGCACTCGTGTTGCTTGTGCCCTACAAGAGTAAAATAAGATATACATGCAAGTTACTACATAATCTAATTAATACAAATATAAATGATGAGCATGTATGTACAATAAAATACAAATGACTAGGTGTCATAATATATGTACCGTCAAGCTATCAAGGCCAAATGAAATGGCTGACAAGGTGCCCTCCTGAATCTGTCTCAACTCATCCTCAGTCATCAAATGTTAAATAGACCATGTAAATAAAAATTAGTACTTAATATTATCTAATTTATAAATATTTAATTAAAATATAACATGAACTGTGAAAACACAAATCTTACCAATACATCATCAATGTATGATGACGATGCCTCCTCGACTCTAGCATGTGAGGACTCCCCAAGGTATCCTCTAGTCTATGTAATAACATCTGGTGCATCATGCATCTCATGCACCTCATAATCTGCACTACCCATAGGAGGATCAATGGGTTGTCCAACTGGACCCAAGCATACGTGCCCACACATGACACAACTATGGGGCACACATATGTGTGGAGCTGAGGATGATGTGTCACCGACACCGGATGCACCACTACCATCAAGAGTAGGCTGAGCTACTGACGCAACCTGAGAAACCAAAAGGCTACTCAAAGAGTGAATAGCCAATATGGTCCGTGAAGCCGCCTCACAAATGATATCAGGATACTGAACTGTAGGTGGGGGATCAACAGGAGGAGGGGGGACATATGGGCCCTGGACTACTCTGACTGCCCCGGGTCTATTTTGGGGCATACATAAACCTACACCCTAGAAAGGTTAGATGTCAAAGTAGTTCACATGTTTGTGTAAAACAAACTCAGCATACAATTTTTTTATGAAATAGAAGGGGATATCAAGATTGTTGTTGGGTGGTTTGTTGAAAACCATCCACAAATGATCCCAAAAGTTTTTTACAATCCCATCATTTGTGCACCATTTGATAGAAAGTTTTGTTTTTTGGGGATCTACGGGCTGACTAGTACGGGGATTGACAAACAATGAGGTGATTTCGGCTTTGGATATCTCAAGATCCTTGATATCCTTATATGACAAGCCATCTACATATTTTTCCTTCATAGAATCTCACCACAAAAGGGCGGCATCATGCTCCTTAGTCATGGTTTCCATACTTTTTATGATCGACATGAGAGGATCAAACAATGGGTGTAGACGAGGGATCCTACGATATACTTCTGCAATCCCCCTCAATTCATTCAAATTTTGTGCAATCAAATCTTGAATTGAGGGGGGGTTTGGCAAATGAGGGTTTGGTTGTTGCAGTTGTGGTTGGTCAGTGTTTTCATTGTTATCCCCCATTTTTAACCTAATTGAATGTAAACAAATAAATTTAGCTAACAAATTTAAACAATTAGGCATTTGATTAAAAAAAACCTAGTTTTCATGAAAAAAACCATATTTTCAATGAAAAATCAAATAAACATTAACAAATTTTTTTTAAAATGAATGAAAATGATTCAAAACGATAAAATTCTTACCTCTAAATCTATTTTTTTGCAATTTTTTGTCAAAACACCAGATATTGGATGGAGTGGATATCGGATTTTGATGAATTCGCGCGACCCGTGAGTTAAAAATGACTCACGGGACTGTCACTGTCGAAATATAAAAGTCTCAGAAAATCGGATATTTGATTTCGATTTTATTGGATATTCGATTTCTATACTTAAATTATTTTTAAATAACATATATAATATAACAATATATTATATAATATAACAATATATTATATAATATAACAATATATTATAACAATATATTATATAATATATTATATAATATAACAATATATTATATAATATATTATATAATATAACAATATATTATATAATATATTATATAATATATTATAATAATATATTATATAATATATTATATAATATATTATATAATATATTATTATATTATATTATATAATATATAATATAATACAATATTATATTATATTATATTATATATAATATAATATTGTATTATATAATATATATAATGTAATATGTAACATATAATATATTTTTTAAATTAAAATTACAAATAAAAATCGGATATCTGATTTGCATAGGTAATTACCAGGCCAAGGTGTACTGACACCCAGGCCAAGCAAAAAGTCAACACGGATTTTTGTGTTTCTAGGCGAGTGAGGAAGGCTATTTTTTTCACATCGCCACTTTTTGGCCCCCCTTGATCCTGCACTAACCCAAATGAAAAATAGAAGAAGAAGGTAGACAAATAGAGGAATGTGTACGACATAAAATCCCATGTATCTAAGCACCTATGGAATAACTCGGGTCCTTCAGGGGAGCATAATAGATAAAGTCAATCAAACTCTTGTATCTAAGTAGCTACAGAGTAATTTGGGTCCCGCGGAAGGGAGCAAACATATAAAGAAATCACGGGGGAACACAATCATGTATACATGCAAACAGATGTAGACGAAAGATAAAAATCCTAATGATCAACCATTAGGAGGGGATCGTACTACAGGAGATCATTGTCCTCGAGAAGAGCCTTGTCCTCCCAATATAGATCATAGGGAGAAGGGAGGCGAGCTCGAAGAGGGACTATCGCAAGGGCCGCACTGAGCATCTCACTAGTAGTGAGAGCAAGAGATGAAGCAACAACAACATCTTCATCTACAAGCTCAAAGGAGGCAAGGGTCAACGATCATGAGAAAATCGTAGACAAGGTCGGGATGTCCTCCAAGAATTTGAACATGTCGGCTTCCGTGGAGGAAGCAGGTGACTCACTTGGAGAAGATGAAACAAGAACTTGAGTGTTGACCTTTGGAAGAGGAGCAGTAATAAATTCAAGAGAAGGTGGGGCCTTCTAGATCACACACATAGAGACAAGCAGAGGAAGGGGTGAGGAACATACCTACGAAGACTTGCATCTTTGGAACTCCAGGACAGGGCCTTGCTCAATATTTTTCTTACACGAGATAGGAGTGTCGGGCCTCCTGTCAACCATAGCAAGATAAAGGATCCTAGGAAAAATTGGATGCTGGAGCAGTGGCAAAACAGGCAGGGCAGACAAAGATGCACTGGGAACTACCTGCGTTTGCCATATTAAGTGGTCGGGACAAGGGAGGCATGTCTAACAAAGAAGTGATAAGAGGAGGCTCCTGTGAAGGAGCGATGAAGACCTGCATCCTCTTAGGGGGAGGTTGATCAAAATCCCCTGAAGTGGCAGGGAGAAAGACCAAAATAGATCCAAATATGGGAGAAACCGAAGGGATAGGCTTTGAAATAGCAGCGCTGTGTGTTGGGGCCACACCAATGGATTGCAAGGAAGTGTCACGCTCTTGAGCTTGGGCCCGTCAAAAATGTTTGTGCACTTGTGCATGTTGGTTCTGACGAAGGTGAGGACCACCAATCCAAGCTGGAGAGGATTCATGAGCATCATGCTCCAGAGGAGAGGTCTCCAGAATTGTGTCAAGGATGGGAGAAGGTCTAGCTAATGAAATAGGAGGTGCATCCTGGAGAGGCACCACATGCACAACAATGAGCGCCCAACCTCGTTTCCCTCAAGGAGTGATCGAGGGAACAAAGGGTGCCGATGCAGGTTTTGAGAAAGGTGCAAGCAGAGATGAAGAAACATGAGAAGATCGCTTCCCTTTCGCATAGCAAGAGGGCCCAAGAATATCGGTCATGGTAGGGAGCTCGAATGGAGGGTGGGATGCAGACTTCAATAGCATGGGTGTCCTTCACTTGGCTGTGCTAAGCGCAGTCGTAGGAACAATAGACACTGTTGGAGGTAGTGTGGTCCTAGGTGGATGCAAAGGTCTATTCGAGGGAGTAGCCTTAGCCTTGGCCCCCGATGATGAGAAGACATGAGGCACTACCCGCTCGAAGACCAGAATCGATGGACGAGGGGTGGATGCAAGAGGTGGCAAAGAAACACTAGGCTGCATAGATGTAGGGGCCAACTCCCCCGTCTTATATTGACAATAAGCGGGGTATATTAGATCATTGCGGGGAACCATGTGCCCCACTGGAGTAGGCCAAAAGTGGTCCAACAAAAAATCCCCATAGACGATCAGGGGTCGATATCCAGTGTCTTGGATGACATGCACCATGCCCTCAAGGGGGAACTTAAGACATTTATGGACAACTGAAGGGACTACCTCCATGGAAATCAACCAAGGAATGTCGAGCTTAATTCTGAAGAGGTCTGACTCGGGGATGATCACGAACACAAAGGACACCGCCTTAGGCCCTACAAGGACCGTCAAGGTGATACTACCCAAAGGATGGACAAAAAACCCATTATGCATCCTCATGGTTGCGAAAGTCATCATACACCGACCTATGCCAACTGTTCACAAAGAGAGTCTCCTCTGTGATAACGTCAACTCTGCTCAATGGGTCAACCATCACTCCCATGACAATTTGACTATTTAGATTGGCAGGGACATAAAGAGGAGCAGGCTCTCTACAATATGGGGCATCCAGAGGGGTAAATGACAATGACAAATCAGATACCTTCCCCTTCTAGGCCAAGGGTGAGCTAATGGGAGTGATGGTGACCATGTTCACATATGGACCATCATCTGAAGAAGGCTCAGATGCAAAAATGAAATTTGCTGAGTGCAAAGGGAAGGGATTAGTGAATATCTGCACGTCACTGTTGGTTTTGTCAACAAACTTGTTTGATTTGTGTTTCTGTGCATCCACCTTGATTGCACCACTGTCGATGTGGGGTTGGAGAGCATGTCGAGGACGATAACACAGCTCAGTGTCATGGCCAGGCACACGGTTGTAGAACTTTGATCCATCATACCAACTGGGGTAGGGCCGACTATCAAACAACAATTTAATTTTCAGAAGGGTGATGAGGTTGTCTTTCAACAATCGCTGCATTATGCTCAAGTAAGAGAGATTGAACTCGGTAAAGACTCTATTGTGTTGCGGGGCTTGTGTAATAGCCATCGAAGGAATACCCACAATATTAGCAATAAATTTATTCTTTCGAGACCCATCCGTGGACGTGCCTGCAAAGGACCCACCACGAGGGTTCAAAGAGGCATCTCCGAACTACGACACAGTGTGCTAGTAGTCAGTGAGAGCAAAGCACATGTTAGCAAAGTTCTGGTATTGATTAAGGGACAATTTCTACCTCAATCTCGACTGCAGATTGTCGATAAACATCCTTTGTAGATCACTATCTGGCAAGGAAAAGGGGATCTTAGTCCAGAGATAACTTGATATCTCGAAATGAAGTCTGTGATCTTCTCATTAGGTTTACGTTTACAATGAACATGGTTAGCAATAGTGACCCTACTACCAATGTTTACCTGAAACCCTTTGAGAAATAGATCCATAAGCTGATCAAAGGTACGAATAGAATGGTCAGGTAGAGAACTATACTATTCTAGTGCTGTCCCTTTGAGGGAATGCAAGAATAGATTGAGTGAAACAAAGTCCAGAATATGGTAGTCACTACACATAGTCGTGAAGGAATCTATATGGATGTTTGGGTCTCCATCACCATTGAACCTATCAAACTTCAAAGACTCGGAAATAATAGGAAGGATAGTGTTCATAATAGTAATATCAAGGGGACTCTTCCTATAATACACAAGCACAAACGATTGACTAGAGGTAGAGGCTAAGTTCATCAGTTGCAACTACGACTGCCCCATGTTTTGCAAGATTGTGTTTAGGACAAGATTAGAAGGCGGAGGAGGTGGAGGTGGGCCGGATCCGCCGCCACCTCCATTAGAACCTCTAGAAGGACTATTGCCACCAACAAATGTAGTGCTAGTACTAATCGTAGATATCTAAGCTATAACGAAAGCGGAGGTTGAGCCACTAGACATACCCATATAACCTAGAAGAGTAGTAGAGGCATTGATACCATAATGGTGGGCCCAGGGTCGACCATATGCATGACAAACCGGGCACATCGACACTCAGCTGGAAACCGCAAACATCTGACTGACCATCCCGAGGAGAGGCGTCTACTAGGGGTACATGACTTCACAATCATGGACAACACTCTTCGAATCTCTAGACCTCTCTTATCCGAGATGAGCATATTGCTCAGAGTATTAACTACATTCCCCTCTTGGGGGAGATCATTCTATCGATTAAGAAACGCTTCAAAGTCTCTCGGGTTCTCCTCTAAAGATGAAATCCAGTCAAAGTCGATAGTGATAGTGGAATCATAGTCAACAACAAAAGGAGAAGGTGGGGGAGAGTTCATTGGTGAATTTTTTTGGGAACTAGCAACCGAAGAACCACCCATGAAAGAGATTCTAAGAGCATGAGAAGTGAGAAACTCATTTGGATCAGGGAGAGGATCCTTTTTCATCATGTTGGGTAGAGGAGGACTATAACGATCAGGGGGAAAACTCCTCCTAGAAGACCTCCTAACCACAAATCCTATTGTAGTCGGAGTCGTGAAGCTCCTAAACAAGTTACACGATGTTCAGGACCACACCACAGGGACACAAAAAAGTCGGAACGATAAATTTGGCTTAAGTTAGATGCAAATGCCAAAAGAAATGCAGAAATTTTATCAGATGCAAATTTTTTTTTTTTTAACCTTTTGATCTTTCTAGATTTTTGAACTTTTGAAAAACTTAAAAGATTAATGCAACTAGATGAAATCAAAATTAAATAATATAAAGATAATCCTGTTTCATGCCGGGTTAACCAAAATGTAACAGAGGAAATTTGCTACCTCAAGGATGATGGATCCTCGAGAACAAACTATGCCTCTGCTACCTCCTCGAACTGGTGCTAAGATGAGCCAGGGGATATCTGAGTTATGCTAAAGTGTCAGAAAGCCAAGAGGACTCTCTAGACGGCTCTTTAGAGATTTTGTCCTTGGGACAAGTGCGCAAAGCTAGGACACCAGAGCGACACACTGTCATCTTGTACAAATGAAGCACAAAGTCTGAGTAGAAATCTCTGGACGCACTAACATAATGTATTAACTGATAAAAGGGTATTAAAATAAAGTGATAGCACACAATGAAAGACTATTTAAACCAAGAGATAAAAAGGAATGAGAGAATGTTACACATGGTCCATGCTATGAAGCTTCTCGCAAGATAATCTTTTCCTCACGATAGTGTACCTACACACATGCAAGAGAGAAAATGTTGGGGGTTGTGTTTTGGAGCCTGCCTAATTAAGTTTCCACCTCCACGAACGACCCAAGAAGCCACGAGAATAATAAAGTAAAAAAGATAATTGAAAAGATGCAACAAGAGATTGGTAAAAGATATTGGAAAATGAAAAAAAGAGATCAAGGAAATTACCCTTTCATGAACGATTGTTGGAAATCCTGGCATAGAGTGCTTGAAATGCTGCAACAATGGTAAATCTTGTAGAATGTTGTCCAAAGATAACCTCCAAGGGCTTTAACTTGTAAAAGATTGTCAACTTTCCTAGAGAATCCTCCCAAATGCCTTTGAAATTGATAGATAAAAGCCTTGGAAGGAAATCATACATCGGTGGTCGCATATTGAGGTGTTACGATTCCTTCCAAGCACAGGCATAACACTCAAATGACCACTTGCAAACTGTCAAATTCGTGGGACACTAACACACCACACAGATGTCTCTGCGTCGTGCCTGTGTCCTCGAAGGTGACAGGTTGGCAACGTTGATAATACTTTGGCTAGAGTTGACAAAGATGGTTTAAGTGGACAAAAGGATAGGATGGCGAAGTTCGACCTCCAATGACATGGAGGAAGGCGCCATTTGTCGTATTAATCACAAAGGATAAGATTTTTGACATTACATTCCCGTGTTAGGTTTTCCATGTAGAAATTCAGTGTTATGTGTTTTGTGTTAATTTCCTTTACTGCATTTAAATTAATTTATGTGATTGGTTAGTTAGAATTTTTAATAAGTTCAAGGGAATATTGATTAACCCCTCCACTCTCAGTATTTCAGATATTCAACAAGATCCACTTGTGCCTGGCTTTGTGTCGAAATGGATCTCTCAAAGGGACTTCTAGTGGAGATTTCTTTAAATACTAGTAAAAGATGTTGGAGACAACCTCTATATTGTTGTAAAATTTCTTTCAAATGTAGGATATGTTTTTCTACAACGCATTGTACTTCTCATTGCTCTAGGAAGTATTCTCATGTGTAGGCACAACCTTCTTGGAAGAAGGAGATTGAAACTCATCACTATTTTTATTTCAAAATTTTAAATTTATAAAACCTAGTAACCAACAATAAACACAAGCCACATATATATTCAAAATTTTATTAACTTAAATATCCATAGGGTATTTTCCTATCCATACAATTAAATTCTCTATTATTGTTAAATAATTACCATACAAATCATTGTCAATTGCACACCACGAGAAAAGAAAATATGAAATATTTCTTTTTGGTCTTTTGTCTTGTTAGCTTTCACTCATCAAAAATGATAAAACATAAAAAAGGTGAAATCTTCTAGAAGCTTTTAGCATTAACTACCTATTCTAGAAGCTTTAGAGTTTGGTGCATCATTCTAGAAGCTTTCATTGTCGTTGGGACAAGATGCCTGACAAAGGGGGACGCATTTTGTTCTGACACGGAACCATGATACCTACTGCTCAGTCTCATTTCCTGTCATACGGGACGGTGTACATGCACCCCAAACTCTACGGAATAAATCTAAACGTTACACGTGTGCTGAACCATTCACATGGTTGTCTTTCTCGTGCAGTTAATGCGCCATAAACGAACTAATTATTATTGAATTCATGTCGTTTACGATAGCGACTAGCATAATAGTTAATGCGCCATAAACCAACTAATTATAATATAGTTATTATATATTTCTATCTATACAATTGAACGAATATTTTTATGAATGGTAGAGTTATTTTCCAAAAACTACTAGTCCAATTTATTTTTTATTTTTTAAAAATAATTTTAATTTTATAGTTATGTATTTGAAAATATTATTTTTTAAATAGTCATAAATAGTTATTGCAGACATTTAAAATTGATTTATTGTTTATAATTGATTGAATATCACTTTTCATTCAGTTAAGTATTTTATTTTCGTCATCTTATAATTAAATAATATTTTATTATTTAAGTAATAGAATTATTATTCACCCACTATTCATAAATATTCACCCACGCTTATTTCTAATCTATATCATTTAATCATCTTTCTCTTAAATTATAATCAACTTAGATAAATAGTTCCAATTATGTATCTACCTAAGTCACATATCTCTTTCCCCAAAAAAAAAACAAATATATCTATTTATTTGATTTCATATTTTTTTTACTTTGTTCATAAGTAGAATAATCCACTTAATCCCCTAATTACCCATTTGCATATCCCTAATCCTAATCAACCAACCATCAGATCAACCACAAACTCCAATTTGTCAAAAATACATGGACCTTTTGTAGGCAAGAGATGTACTTTGCACATGCTACCATGTCACATGGGTCAAATTATTGCCCATCCTTCACATCAACTTTTAAATTCCCATAAGAATACTTCCACGTATATGTCCCATCTTTTAAATCCACATCTTCCAAGGAGAATTTCCATCCTTAATTCTTTTTTAATATCTTTCTCTCAATCTCTTGGAACCAAATGAGGGCATTTTTTCTCCTCTCTTTTTCCCACTGACTCATATGGGAAATTGATTTTATCTTTTAATTCTATGATTTTAATCAAATATTAATATATTTTGATGACATCTTCTAACTTAAAAGTAATAGTCATGTTTAATGTTTGACCTTATTTTACTTTTAAGTTAGATGATGATGTCAAAACATTTTAATGTTTGTACTCTATGAAATGATATTAAATTTTCTAAACTTATTCATGATTACTATGTTTAAAAGAAATGCATAATAAATGAGAATAACATCATTTGAATGAATATTATTTTTAAACATAATTTTTAAAATTTCTTATAGTTGATATTTTATTTTATAAAAAAGTTACTAGATGAATTCATGATCATTTGATTGTTTGTCCATTTATATCAAATTTTATTAAGAATACAAAATGCTTTAGGTCCATAGTGCCTCAACAAAACATGTTAGTTATAAACATGTAATATGTTGTTCAATTCGATTGTGTCATATCAAACATGTGTAAGAATATATGGCAAAAAAAATTAGTTTAATTGACTAGGATAATTGTATAGATTTCTAATGACTTAATATTCACATATTCTCTTTTAAAAAGATTCTTTCGAAAAAAATAGAATTTGTTCCTTGTTGATCACCTTTGTTTTCTTTTGTATTGTAAAATTGCACACATTTATTTGTTTGCTAGTCAGATTTATGTGTGAAAAATGGTTATGCCATGCATGTAGTTGATCCAATGTCACATGAACGTGGATATCGGATAAGGTTTGACCACAATGGTAGTGGTGTACTACATCTCTCTCTTATGCTTCCACCTTGAACAAAGAAATAAGATATTTAAGAAAAAAAAAAAAAAATGTTAAAAGAAAATAATTATACAATACTGATACTTTTTCAAATATATAAAAATAATAATTTAAAAACAAATATCACTAAAATTAATCAATTTTATATTCAAATTAACTCATTATAGATATTTGGAAAAAAAAACATAAAACCCACCTTTAAATCTGTTAAAAAGAAACTTCATATTCAAATAACTCATTATATATCTTTGAAAAAAATTACAAGCACTTTTAAATCTTTAAATTATTTATTAAGTTTGAAATATTATTTTACGGACTAATTATACCGTCAAGACTTTCATGCAATCAAATCAAATAAAGAAAGAACTTAATACAATGATAAGATAAAAAATTCCTAGTCCGATATTTAGTAATCATACCGTCATATTTCTATTAAACAATATTTGTTAATCCGAAAATAAATGAACATCAATTACTCTATAGCCCATCTGCACTCTTTCGATTTACAGAACATCTCTCTGCCCTATATTCACAGCAATGAATAGTTTCGATAAACCACACGTTGTGGCAGTGCCATTCCCAGCCTTCGGCCATGCTATCCCATTCCTCGACTTAGTTAAGCTTCTTGCCTCCCATGGCCTCACTGTTACTTGTGTCACCACTGCTGCCAATGCCGGCCACCGTCTGCAACAGCAATTGGCCCACGCTATTTCAGGCGGCCTCGATATTCGTGTCCTGGTTCTTCCTACGCCAAGCGTGG
Organism: Cryptomeria japonica; assembly: GCF_030272615.1. NCBI lineage: Eukaryota > Viridiplantae > Streptophyta > Pinopsida > Cupressales > Cupressaceae > Cryptomeria > Cryptomeria japonica. Next base: position 557,799,579 of record NC_081405.1, read on the forward strand.
AAGGCTTACCAGAAGGATTAGAGAGCTTCGATCAAGTACCCACTGAGCAGTGTTATCTTATCTTTGAACTGGTTGCTAAGCTTGAAGAGTCCTTCAATGTCTGGCTGGAGGATCAACTTTCCAAAGATTGGCAGCAAGGGACAGGACCTCTTGTTTGTGTAATGCATGATGTGATCTTGGGATGGACCATGGAGGTACCCCGGAAGCACAATATCCCCATAGTGGTGTTCGATACGTACGGTGCATTTGGGCTCAGTGTGCTGCATTCTGCATGGCTTTCCTCTTCGCGGAACGTAGTGGAAAAGGAAGGAGAGAGTATTGTTCTGAGCTTGGATCTGCCCAGAACTCTGAGATTAGATAAACATGAGATAGACCCTTTTTTGTTTGAGCCCTCGATTATTGCGTTTATGGGACGCTTAGAGTCAGTTTATGAAAGTTCTGGAATGTTGGTAAATACATTTGAGCAGTTGGAGCCTGAATATCTGCAACAGTTGAGAAAGAGAACAGGGAAAAAGGTGTGGTCCATAGGCCCACTGCTCCCAGCGAATGTTTTTAGTGGGGCAGTGAAGACATCTGCCCGAGGCAAAATGACGGACATTAGCGAAAAGGAGCTGTTAGAATGGCTGGATTCTCAGAGCCCAAGCTCTGTTGTGTATATTTCATTTGGAAGCCAGGTTTTCTTGTCAGAAGAACAAAGCAAGGCCTTGGCAAGTGGTCTGGAAGCCACCGGACAGCCCTTCATTTGGGTTATCAAAGCGTGCCCAAAGATCGAACCCGGGACGTCTGATAGACCATTAGATCCGCCTTGCATGTATCTTCCTGAGGGCTTCAAAGAGCGCACAAGGAACAGAGGGCTGGTCATATGGGGTTGGGCACCGCAGCTTCTTATTCTTTCACATCCGTCTCTGGGCGCGTTCATGAGCCACTGCGGGTGGAATTCTATGCTTGAAAGCGTCACTTTTGGTGTCCCGTTGATCACATGGCCTATGCATGTAGACCAACATTTCAATTCCAAACTGGCTGTCAAGTTAGGGATAGGAATCCAAGTGTGCGAGAACAGAGGTAGTGTTCCAGAGAAGCAACGAGTGGAGGAGGGTGTGACACGTGTGTTTAGCAGAGGCGAGGGGACAGAGATGAAAAGTGCTGCAGAAAAGTTGAAGCACATGGCAAGAAAAGCAGTTGCAGATGGAGGAACTTCCAATGCAAATCTAAAAGATTTTGTGAGTGATATGTTTAAGTTGCACAAGGGAAGAAAAGGTGTTGCCTGTGGGGATTCTCGAAAGCTCAACTGCAAGAAGATTTTGGGAATAAAATCCATAAGCTGAGCATCTCCGAAGCTACCTGGAGGTTTCCATTATGATTTGTGGTTGAAGGTTTTTTAAGTCTGTGTCTGGTTATCAATGGCAGTGATTTAAAATTACGGAGTTCTCATGGTTTCCGAAATCTTATTGTTTTTTATTGGTTTTATTGAAGAAGAAGATTTAGGAAAAGAACATGTTTTTATTGTTTTGATTAGGTAAGTGCGGGAAAGGACCTGGATCTATTATAAAGCTGTCATCAAAAGACAAAAACATAGTTTCTAGTTTCTTGTTTTTTGTTTTTTGTTTTGTTGTTTGTTATTGATATTGAAGAAGATATAAGAAAGAACATGTTCTATTGTGTTTTGTTTCCTTGTTTGTTATTGTTATTGTCCGGTAGTAAGGAATGGGGGCCAATGATTTATTTCCTATTTTAGATGATACACTCTAACTTCAATTAATACACCTCTAATTAATCAGCAAATTAATTCATCAAATTAATTAATATATTAATAAGCTTGTTAAAATAAGTTAGAATAAACAAGATAAATTACCACATGCTATTAATCTAATATGAAATCAACAATATAATAGCCTTCTACAATTAATTAGTAAATTAATGCAAGAATTAATAAGCTTTATTTTAGTGTCTTCGGATATGTAGTGTTGCGGTTTAAATACTTCGTTGGTGAAGCAGCCATCAAGGTTCAAATTTCTGCTGGGCCATTGTGCTCGTAAGGCCTTGTGCCTTCGCTGGGCCATTGTGCTCGTGGATTTGAACAAGTGAAGTGTGGGCAAGGCCTTGTGCCTTTGTTGGGCCATTGTGCTTGTGGATTTAAACACCGTTTGTGGCCTCACCTATTCACAGCTCCGGGTGTGCTTGCGGATTTAAACACCGTTTGTGGCCTCACCTGTTCACAGCTCCGGGTCAAAAGCGTTCACGTGAAGCCGGAGGGCATGTCACGTTAAAAAGTTTACCAGACATAGTTTTTATTTTTATTTTTTTAAAAGCTTTATTTTAGCAATATTAAGATAGTTAATAGGTTTAATTAGTTAGTAATAAATGAATCAAATATAGGTTAATGGGCTCATTATTAATTATTATTTTGACTATTAAACAATTATTAATGCATCCAATTATTTTCGTCTCACTTTTTGTTTGTATTCATTATCCCATTTATGATGATATTATTTTGTTTGTATTCATTATCCCATTTATGATATTCATTATCTCACTTTTTGTTTGTATTCATTTTCATTATCTCACTTTTTGTTTGTATTCATTATCCTATTTATGATGATATTATTTTGTTTGTATTCATTATCCTATTTATGATATTCATTATCTCACTTTTTGTTTGTATTCATTATCTCATTTATGATGATATTATTTTGTATTTAAAGAGTCGTGGACAAACATTATGAAATGCACTTTTATTAATATGTGTCACTAAATAAAGTTATTGTAATCAGATTTTCTTATCTAGCTATTAATAATTCTATAATTCTAAATTTTCCCATTTTTAAACATGGGTTGGAACAAACGGCGACGGGAATCGAACCGAAGACCACTCAGTTCCAATACTCGTGCCCTTACCAACACGCTATGTGGTGATCCCCGTTCAACGTACTATTGTTGTTTCATGAAGTTATTGCGTGATCGAGAGAAAGAAAAATCAAAGATAAGTAGATGCAAAAGATTGTGTTACACCTAACAAATGGAATTCGTGTAGTTAGGAAACAAGTTTCAATTGCACTAATTCAGATTCAGCCGGCAGAGATCAATTGGCATTTAATGGAGTAGAAACAACTGAAATAGGTCCAAGTGCATTTAATAGAGCCCCGAGTAGATGCACATCATCCCATACAATATTTTTGAAGAGAGAATTTTGTAAAATTTGATTCACTTATCCTATAGAAGATCAATCTCACCGCGTGCTTGCATGCTTTCTTTCAAAATCTGAAATCTAGTTCTCATACATATTGGTTAAAATGTGGAATGTTCATCGCTGATAGGTTTTTGAATGCATTGATATCTTTTAATACAATTTCTCTACTATTGTCCATTTATCATCCTTTCTTTGTCACCACCTTAGAACACGCCCAAAGTGTAGAAAATACACTTGAGTTCAATGAAGATAATTAGTGGACAAGTACATTTCCTTGTCAACTCTATTTCAAATGGCATTCAAATGATTTTACTTAGGTAGAAGAGTATGTTGAGAAAAATGAAGAGATTAAAATGGTGTTGTATCGATATGTTGAACTTGTACAATTTCTCCGAAGCATTGCTAGATCAATGAGATGAAAGAAACTAAATTCTTTACTCAATTATATTTTAATTATTTTATTGAAATGAAGAGAAGAAAGAAATTAAAACAAAACTAAATAGATTTAACTTGCCCCAATAAATATACAAACTAGGTTAGCACATGTCCAGAAGTGCCACATCTATGCATCACTCAAAAAGGCCCCTACAAGGGAAAACAGATGAACACATGGGTACTAATAGGTGTCCATTTTTTTTTTTTATAAAATACATATTTGTCGATCAAGCGAGGTGGTATTTAAGTGAAGTTAGAGTTGTAATTGATGACTATTGTAGATATGAGGGGTTTTGCAGGCCATTGGCTGCCCAACTAGCTAAACCTAGAGAATAGAACAAAAACTTCTAATTTGGGATGGTATCTTGCATAAAATTCCAAATAACTCTATGACAAGTCATTTTAAAAAAGAAACACAATTCAATTTTGGTCTATTAAAGGTTAGGCACAATTTTTTCAATTTAAGTTCCGTTTCCAATACAAAGATCAACATTACTTGTCTATTTCCAAGATAGGTTCATATAGAGAAAGTGAATTCATAAATGTGTTCCTAGATTGAAGAATATTGACATGTGAAAGTGCATCTTTTCCTTGACACTTCTAAGAAGTGAAGAAAGACTAAGAAAAAAATTCATAGTATGCACAACAATCTATTTAATTACATTATACAATGAAGGATCCTAGGGGACTTATGAGGAGGATCCTAACTATTGTTTATCAATATTAAATTCGGTTTTCACATTCTTTCATTTGTGCCTTCCAATATATTCTTTAATGTATATTTTACTATCAGACTAACCATTGCACCTTCTTTTAGTGCAAGTGCTAATTATATTGATCTTTTAACTCTCTTTATTTTGACTATGTTGGGCAACACAACTTCTTATTCTCTCACATTAATCTATGGGTGCTTTCATGAGCCATTGCAGGTGGAATTCTATGCTTGAAAGAGTAACTTTTGGATTCCTATTGATCACATGGCCCATGTATGTATGAAGGCAGAAGTAGAATTTGAGAAAAGCAATGAGTGGAGGAGGCTATGACACATGTGTTGATTATAGGCAAGGGGATAGAGATGAAAAGAGCTGCTGAAAAGTTGAAGGACATGGCCCAAGAAAAGTAGTTGCAGATGGAAGAAATTCAAATGTAAATTTTAAAATATTTTGTGAGTGATATGTTTTCGTTGCACTTTCTCATAATTAAAATAACTTTTTAAATTCATATTTAAAAAATAAAAAATATTTATTACTATTTTTAAATTTAGATTTACATTAAAGTTCATAATACTTCTTTGCAATAGGGACATCTAAAGTTTGTTCCTAAATTACTTCTATTGTTTCTTAATTCTTATTTCATATGTTCTTGAGATAATGTAATGCAGGGTGATTTACCTATAATGAAAATGAAATACTTGTGATGAAACCTAATTGTAGGGGTGGTTGTGGGTAATTTTTTTAATTGTTGTTAATTTTTTTTACAAAAAAACTAACATTTTGGTCAGTTATCATGCAAATATAGGTGTTATTCATTTCACACATATTTTCCTCTTATTGAAACAATATAATAATTTTGATTTTGTTTGACTGATTTGGTGATGTTACTATATAATATGGGACAAATTCATTTTTTAGTCTAGGCCAATGAGGTTTTAGTCTAATAATATTAGATGGGAAGCAATGTAGTGGAGAAAAATATAGAGCATTATTATTATGTCAAAACTATCACCCCTAAATGGAAGATTGCATGTTTCAACTTTCACAACTATTTCACATTAATGAAAGAGCATTGACAAAGTATTTATGGTATTTCTTATTTTACTATATTGCCAATTTGAGTTTCTAGAATCCAACTTTGTTGTTGGTTGATACCATATATGAAAGTGAAAGTTTGTGTACAAATACTGTATAATATATTGTATTATAAATTGTATTGATCATGGTACAATTATAAATGATTTCATTTTATGAGTAATTAATTTTAATATTGATAATCTAATCGATTCTACTATACATATGCATGTGTTTGTGAATGATGATACTTTTTATAGTATCAAAAATATATTACCTACCAACAACTTAAAATTTAAGAATGCAACTTCTTTGATGATGAGTACTAAATAAAAAGTTTAAAACATCCTTTTTTAGATTTTATTAAAATAATTATTTAATATATTGTAGTGGATAAAATTGATATTTATTTTAAAATAAATTAAAATGGGTATTCTTCATCATGATCAATTATATAAAATGATTTGATTTTATATTGACAATATAATCAATTTTATCATGCATATATTTGTAAACGACCTTTACTTGATACTGTTTTGACTTAAATCAAAATTATAACATTCGACTATGTTTGTAAATGACTTTTAATCTATATAAATTTGACTCTCATGAAAATTACAACTTGCCAACTTAAATTGATCAATAGAACTTTCATCACTACGACCACCAAATGAAAATGCGATTTAAAGTTCTTTTCTTTGTATTTACTAGAAATTTATATATAAAAAATTATAATGTACCAATTCGATCCAGATAATATTGCTTCCAAAACACACATTCACACAGGCCTCTCCCCACAAACTCAAATAACAATGACACAAAGATTGCAACAAAACTACTTAATTTTATTCAATTTCATTTCAAAATAAACTATACATATGCAACAAATTAATTACAAAATTTGTATTTCAATCAGCCCCACTCTCTCTACATACAATATCCTTCTATACAAAATTCAACTATTAAAATTATAATTTGCACCTACCCTCACATAAGCCTTAATTGTAATCTACAATGCTCTACATCCTCAGTAGGATCCTCTAATTCTCACAACTCCCCACGTCTATCTCTTGCCAAACCCATTTTTTTCTTATTGAGACAATATTCCTCACTACTCCACCTCTTGGCCGCAACCCACACTCCCTTTTCTGATAACTCTCTCCTATTATATCACATACTTTACTTTGCAGTTTCTATCATTTTTTATGCATTGATTCATTTCTACCAATCAATAGTTCAATCGACTCTTGATTGATTGACTTCTCATTTTTTCTAATTAATGTCCATGTCTTTTCAATTTTCAAACTTCTCATTTCCATCGACCTTTTGTATTCACTCTATGTTATTCATCTTATGGGCTTCAAAACAATGTTTTAATTAAAAATAGAGGCGTTCATTTTTAAACTCCCCATATTTGATTTGAAAATTATTTCAAATGACAAATTGGCATTTGTTTGAAAGTTTATAAGCATTTCCTACAATTGTTAATGTCCATACATGTAGTGATCAAGACCTTGAGTTGAACTGATATAAAATTCGACTATATGATTGCATCATGCCACAAGCCAAAACACTAGCGCTAGATTTGGAAATTTCTCCATGCCCAAAACATCCAAGTCAACCTTTCTTACCCAATGATGTATGTTAATAAGGAATATAAAACAATTCATAAGCCTTGTCTATATTTTCACATTTTGTATACATATCCATCAGGGCAATTACAATTTGAACGTTTGACAAAGTTTCTCATCCCTTATTCTTTGATGGATAATCGTACCTTGTTCTAAGGCTCCAACAGAAACTATGACGATGCTAAAAAAGGTTGTGGAGACTAGTTTTACACTAGCCAATTGCATTTTCTTAAAGGTTTCTAATCATCATTCTTTATGAGACAACATTTCTTTGAGGCATTACTGTGAAAAATATTTTAGCCTCATTAATCATGTTATGCATATGTTTTTGGGTGATGTCGATTGCTTGTTCACATGATCGCTTCTGCATCAAATTTTTTTATATTGTTTGTTCAAATTCTAAACATTTATAGTTTAAATAAACTATTCCATAAATAATTCCAAAATAGAAAATTTCTTACAATTTATTTTTTTCTAATTATTAAACCTTTATTTTCAAACTATTTATCTGTTAAAATATTGTTTGCATGGGTTTTGGATAACTTTTTAAACTTCTTTGCTTATTTGGATTCAAAATGTATTTTGTAAAATCTGGTAGTAGTTGGATGTTGTCTTATAACCATTGGAATTCTAACTGACAATTAGGTTGCATCTATAGTTTTTCAATTTCTTTTGAAGGTACAGTAAAATTGTTTTTATCCTTGAAACTTTTGAAAAGGTTATTATGTGTTAATGGTGAAGCAAGTGTGGGCTTTTTCTACATGCATGATTACCTAGATAGTCCAACATTCTTTTAAAAATAGACATCTCTCGAGTTAACATTCTAAAATATAAATATGCTAGTTAGTTATTAATAGTTATATATTTCAATTTTTTTTCCTTATTCAAGATTTTTTTTTTTTTTTTTAAAATAAAGATTCAAACTTTTGAACTATGACTATGTCAAAATTAATTATTAATATAATTTAATTAGATAATTATATTTTGATCGTAAACTTACCATTTAATAACCATTTTTCTTCTATCTTTCCATAATTTTTAATTCTTTGTCATTTGCATTCAAAAGTTCCATCTTGGAAAACGAATTAGTAGATGAGATATAAGTCATAAATATGCTTACGTTTCTGCTAAATTCTACCATAGAATTCCAAATTGCATACAAGTTTCAATTTCTATATTAATCAACTAACTAAGAGCATATTGACTTCATCTCAATTGCCTCTAGCATAACACCTGGTTTATTTAGAAACAAAAATAGTTATAACATTTGGAGATAACCAAAGGGGACTTCAAAACTATTCAACACTATTGTCCATTTTCATTACCTTAATCATGCCCAAAGTGTAGAAAATACACTTGAGTTCAATGATTATATAAAGAATACTCACATTTAAATAAAAAACAATCATAGAGTAGTAATTGGTGAATATCGAATTAAAGAATAGTAGATAGAACAACAAATTGAAGAATAGTAGATAGAACAACAAATTGAAGAATAATAGCAAGAGTACACCTTCCTTACATATTATTCACACTTTATCAATATTTTTTTTCTAGTTTATATTTTGGTTTTCAAAATGTTTTTTTTTCTTCATTATGATGTTTTTACAAGGTTTTAGTTTTTTATAACATTAAATTGTTGGAAATTGAGATCTTAGTCTATGGATGCAAACAAAGATCTTAATTGTCCACATAAGATTATTAGGAAGCAATGAATAAGGTTTGACTTCAATCGTAAATATATATTTTTACTATTTTTATAAATATATATATTTTAAATAAATTTTAAAATTTGTGTCTATTGAAATATAACTCTTTCCATTTTACATTACCTTTTGTTTTGGTTATTTATCTAATAGAGAAAATTCTTATATCATTTTGACATAGATTGTTTTGTTTGATGTTGTTTCTAGAATAGACTTTGTGAGTTTTTTTTTAATCAACGTTTCATATCACACTCTATGATCCATCATCAGGATGAAAGATAGTTGAAAGATGCATAAAATATTTCAACTCTCTTTCATCCTGATGATGAATCACAGAGTGTGATCCAAAACTTTGACTAAAAAAAAAACACTCACACAGTCTATTCCAAAAACAACATCAAACAAATTTATAGATTGTGAAAATCTTATACCATTAATAGATTGTTTTCTTTATTACATCATATTTAAAAAAAAAAAATCAAATAAATTTTAATATTTTCCCTTGAGAAGAAAATCAACTTTATATTGCAATGTTGATGACCTTCTTTAATAAAAATAAAATATTAAATATAAAAAATAATTAAAATATTAAAAGATATATATTTTAGAAAAAATCACTTATAGATTTACAATAGGTACTTCTATATTTTTAAATAAATATTATTTATAAGAGTAGGAGTTGTTAAAACATCAAGTTTTTCAAATAATTTTATTTTTTTGATAATTGAACCCAAAGTGGTATAAAATATACATTTAGTAGACACTTCCAATTCAAAAAGTTGTGACCCATATCTAACTTAACTAGAATGAATCTAGTTAGACCATATGTTTTACCATAATTATTTTTTAGTTAGAAATACTTAAATTAACTTGAGCTAATAAGCTGACTCTTTGTGTGACCCATTCTAGTCTCATCTTCTCATTTATTTTCTTGGCATAATTTATTTGCTTAACTAAGTAAACCCTTCATTTTACTTCTTCCAAATCATCATGTCTAATATATCTATGTTGTCATGTATCCTTGTTCCTTACACCATACAAGAACTAAGGATTGTGATGCATTAATTTTTTTCTCATGAAAAATAGTTTTGATGAGCAAGGAAATTCATGCAATGAGCTATCCTTTATCCCCCCTCTAAGAAGTATACTTCTTTTATACCAAATATCGCACACCCATGGATTGTCGAAGTAATGATGAATGAGATCAATATGAATTCAAACCAAACTTGTGTACAAGACACAAATATAGGGCTCAATAGTGTTTTGAATTCTTATGGTTTATCTTTGCCCCAAATTATGTACATAGATTCATTATTGTATTTTGTATCACATGCCTACCATAGAATCCACTTGTGTAGGTTGTGTGTGTAAATTCACACTAAAAATATTTTTTGTCATGTTTCATGGACTATAATCTCACATTCTTGTAAAAATAAATATTCTCTTTACTTTCGATTTGATACTTTTATTTAGCATCTTTTACTATCACTATTTAATCTCTATGAGTGGAAGATTCCACCATATTATTTCCTTCTCCTTTGGAATCAAATAATGAAGCTCCTAGTGGTGCCACTATATGTTGACATAAAATTTAGAAAAAAAAGGATCACTAAATCTTTATGTTGATACATTGAGCCTTAATTCTAGAGCTAATATGTCAAATGGATTATATAGATTATTAATCTATCAAATACTTAGATATATATTTTTTTTCTATTTTAATATCGTAATATATCCTACATACAAATAATTTGAGTAGTTTTCTAAATGAAGAGGACTACTATGAAAAATTACACATTGATTATCTAAAAAAATCATTGTGGCCTTACTTATTAGTCTCCAAATTATAAACACATTGTATTAGTGACTAGGTTGTTGACTCATGTATGCATGTGTTTATTGAACTAATATTCTTAGTTTAAAAAAAAATTGAAGCCAAATATTCTCATTATTTAAGAACTTCCCAAAAATGTCTAAAAACCTTATGTTAATTCCTAGGGGCATCAATAGTTCTAGATAATATCATACTATATGATTACATAATCAAATATTTTTTCCTAATTTTAAGAGAGAGGAGACAGATATACTACAAGGTATTAGGGTCAATGATGCTAACATAACAATATTTTTCTTAGGTGTTGGTGTTAAGAGTGTGGAATGGTTTAAAGCTTGTCTAAAATATAGGAAGTTGTAGAAAAAAGTTAGATTTGTATCTCTTTATTTGGGGCTTCGTGAGGCTTAAAAAAGGAATTGGATATGTTATTTATATAGGAAGTGATGCTCTGCAAAAAGGATTAGAAAATCTATTTGATGGCAACACACACAAGAGCACAAGAAACAAACGTTAGTGTTAGCAACAAAAGATTATCCTAAACAGGCATATCAAGAGAGATATTAAGCATAAAATAGAAAGCATATAAACATAGAATAAAATAGCTAATCAAGATGCTCATAGTTGCTCCTCCCTTGTTCCTCTCCTCTCCAAGTCCCAAATGAGTGTAGCTCTCAGCTTTTAGCACTAGCCATGGATGCCATATGGAGATTCAAGATGGTTGAATATGATAAGCAAATGCTATGCAAGTGTAGATAGTGATGCCATGAGAAAGCTCTATGCTAATGCCAGTATAACAACAATACTCTAATGCTTTTTTTTGCTTGAGGAGAAGGGTTCTATTTATAGAAGAAATGGGGAAATGAAGGGTTAAGATTGAATGGTTTAATCAAGGGCCAAGTTTGAAAGTTGGGGATCCATGTGCACAATTGGCACCAATAAAATGGTGACAAGTGTCAACATAGGATTGGGTTGAGAGAAGAGGTTGGAGGCATTAAAGGCCTGAGAAGACCTCATGGTTATCTAGAGGCTAAGGGTCAAGTCCAAATTAAGATTACCCACTGGATTAAGAGTTAATCCAAGGATAAACCTTTGTGCAAATGTTTAAGAGATAATCATGGTCAAAGCATTAATGGCCAGATGAGACCTTTGGGTTGGGTAGAGGTTGAGTCAAAACAAATGTTTTAACCATGTGGGAGGGTTTGAGGTAACCATTAATGGTTATTGGAGACTTTGGGGATTAAGTGGTTGAAGGTTGAAAGACTTCAATGGTTATCAAAGACTTTGAGCCATTTAGTGGTTGAAGGTTGAAAGCCTTTAATGGTTATCAAAGACTTTGAGGGTTTGAGAAGTGACTTCCCTTTTGCTTAGGAATGTGACAAAGTTTAGAGAAGGGGTTAGGTTATTTAGAAGTGATTAGAAAATTCTAGAAGGGGTTTAGGCATGCAAGTGGATTTTGTAGGAAAATGCAAGTGGGAGAAATTTTGGTATTTTCAATTAAAATAAAATCATTTATTTCAATTAAATGGTGTAATTTGCATTTGGATAAATATCCAAATAAATATTAATTTATTTAAATGAGAAAAATGAAGATAAAGCATTAAAATGCTTGAAGACTTTGAGGGAAACCATTAAAGGCTTGAAGACTTTAAGGAAAACCATTAAAGTCTTAAGAAGACTATAGAAGGAAGCCATCAAGTTTGAAGACTTTAAAGCCATCAAGTTTGAATACTTTAAGGGAAACCATTAAAGGTTTCAAGTGGGTGAGGATAAATAGGATTTTAAATAAATAATTTATTTAAAATAGTTGTGCAACTTGCTTTTGTAGGAAAATACAAGTGGGTGGATGATAAAGGTGATTTAAATAAATTATTTATTTAAAATAATTGTGCAACTTGCATTTGTAGGAAAATACAAGTGGGTGGAGGATAAAGGTGATTTAAATAAATGTTAATTTATTTAAATGTGAGAGGTGGGATTTTGGGGAAATTTAAATAAATATTAATTTATTTAAATGTGAGAGAATATTTAATTAAATAAATATGATTTATTTATTTAATTAATGGTCTGAATTTGGTTAAGTGAATTAAATCAAATAAATTGAATAATTTATTTAATTAATAGGAGAAGAGGGTTAAGATGAATTAATTAAATATTAATTTAATTTATTATTAATTGATGGTTAAATAATCAAATAAATACTAAGTATTCATTTAATTAAGTGGACCGATTTATGTGACTACAGGAAGTACACGTAGAATTGATTATTTTCAAGTGGTTGTAACTTGCCTACTTACACTTTATAAGACAATATATGAGGTAAATGAGGAATGACTCCCATTGTCAACACCCATCACTTGATCTGTGTTTCTTTGCTAGCTTGCCTTTTTTTAATAGTTTTTGATTTGGAACTATAATGGGTTAAAACCTTCCCCATTTAAAATATCGAAAAAACATCCATCACTTGATAATTTAATACATCAAATTCATGTCTCACATGGCAATAATAAGATTTTTTTTTTTTTTATTAATAGATATCTTCTTTAAATGATTGCAACATGATAATGATAAGAAGAATATTTAAATTTTGATAGCTAGATATGAAATTGATGAGAAATTAATATTCAAGTTTTTTATGATTAATGCTATTTATAAGTTAAAATCTGTTATCTAGAAATTCCTTTGACATGTTTCTCCCAAGAAGGAGATTGATTATCTAAAAAAGTTATTGTGACCTTATTACTCTCTAAATTATAGACACATTGTATTAGTGACTAGGCTGTTGAGTGATGTATGCATGTGTTGATTGAACAAATATTCTTAGTTTAAGAAAAAATTGAAGCCAAATATTCTAATTATTTAAAAAATTACAAAAAAATGTCTTATTTATTAATATTGAATGAAATGCCTTATTTTAAATCCTAGGAGAATCAATAGTTCTAGATTATACCATACTAAATGATTACATAATCAAAAAAAATTTCCTGTTATTAAGAGAGAAGAGATAGATATACTACAAGGTATTAGGGGTAAAGATGGTAATGTATACTAATATTTTCCTTAGGTGTTGGGGTTAAGAGTGTGGAATGGTTCAAATATCAATCTAAGATGTAGGAAGCTATAGAAAAAAGTTAGATTTGTGTCTCTTTACTTGAGGCTTCATGAAGGTTGAAAACAAAATTGGATATGTTATTTATATAGGAAGTACACATAAATTTGACTAGTTCTAAGTGGTTGTAACTTACCTACTTACACTTTATAAGACAATAAATGAGGTAAATGAGAAATGACTCTCATTGTCAACATCCATCATTTGATCTGTGTTGCTTTGTTGGCTTGATCTCCAAGCCTTTTTTTATGGTTTTGGATTTGGAACTCTAATGGGTTGGGCCCTTCCCCACTTAAAATATGAAAAAGGAAATCCATCACTTGATAGTCTAATATATCAAATTCAGGTCTCACATGACAATAATAAGAAAAACAAAAAAGTTAACCTTTTTTTATCATTCCTTTTATAGGTTAATAGATATCTTCTTTAAATGATTGGAACATGATAATGTTAAGAAGAATATTTAAATTTTGATAGCTAGATATGAAATAGGCAAAAAATTAATATTCTAGTGTCTTTATGATTAATGCTATGTAAAAGTTAATTTATTTTTTGATCCAAATATATAAAATTGAAAAAGACAATGTATTTATATGAAATAATTATTTTTAAAATTATATTTTTCATTTTAAACATTTATTTCAAAATCTTGAAATATAAAAATACTTTTTAATGTACATTTTATTATTATCTCCTATAAAAATAGATTCAAGACTTTTCATTTAAAGTTGAAGATAATAATAATAATAGTAGTAAAGAAATGTTCAATTGCAAATATAAACAATATAAACATAAAAATATTTTTAAAAAAAATATAGATACCTAAATCAATTACGTCGGCTGCAGAAACTGAATGCGATGCCCCTCGCCACGTTCATGTTAGAACAATATAACGTTACGGCATGAAATTGTCTTAAATAGTTAATAATGTTTTTGATGGGAACTTCAATTGATCACTATTATTTTTCATGAACCTGTCATATTAAGCAACTTGTTATATGTCAACAAATCATCTGATTACCTCATGTCTAGCCCAAATAGCTACCATTTCAGAGGAAATTTGTTGACAGGAGTTGAAATAAGAGGAGTAATTTAAAGCACAACGGTACGTTTACTTTTAACACTAATTGAGATTGTTTTCAATGAAAGCTCATGGATGGTCCACACGGAGGATCTCACAACCTCAGAACTGAAGTCTTCTACACGTTTCTCAGTGACATTTTGGACGGCATCAAGTACCATCTTATAGAAAATTAACAATAGATAATAGTAGGAGTAATATATTATAGTGCAATGGTTACGTCGATAAGGACTTGTAAGTTTGAACGGTAGACTTATAGTAAGAAAAGATCTGGGTGGAGAAGAAGAGGGAATAGAAAAAATGAGGTTCTTATGAAGCTGAAGGAAACGTAGAGAGGTAAAAGGATTTAGTCAAAGAAACCTAGCTATGAGAAAATGAAAAACGATGAATACTTGAGGACTACAATGTTAGAAGGAGCTGTGAAATCCTTTTGTAGAAGCTAACAAAAGACCAAAAGTCTCTACCCCATAAGAAGAGAAACAAGTGTATGAGAGCCCTCAATTGGTTTTCAATATATACTTGTGTCAAGCGAAGGAAGGAAAGAATGAGGGGATTTCTAAAATGCTTTGAGAATAAATTGGAGGATTTTGAAAGAAAAATAACAAGAAGATTGAATAAATATGTGACATTACAATTAGTAGCCCTTATAAATGTGTTATTAGAATATCAATTTTTGAAAGATATTTTTCAAATCATTAAAAGATTTTTTGAAAACACGAGTTAATATATATCGATATAGATATAGATATATCTATATATAATACCTCATAGACATAGTCAAGAAAATTTAAAGTAAAAAACTCTTCCTACATCTACTATCTTTTAAAATTCTCCTACAAATCACACAATATTAATTGGTTTTCGAAATCTATGTGTTATATGAGACCATTCGTTACCTTATCATAACACCCAAATTAGAACAATGCTTTATAACTTTTAAATTTGAGCTTTTCTAAATAACCTCCCTATTCAATATCTTCTTACAATATTCCAAGCATTACTTCTTATGAAACATTCTATCTATTCAAGGGAATGAATAATCAAAGGATAAAGGTTCCCCTCACATGGGCATCCCATTTTAACCATAACATAATGGATAGCATACATTATTTATTCTAAACATTATTAAATACAATTACTTAAGACTTAAAATTTTAAACGTGAATAAAATGCCAAATTCTATTATTCTTTATGTTATTTATATTATAAAAAAAAATTACTTGCTAATTTTTACATTAAATTTTAAAAAAAATTTAAATAATATAAAAAAACAACATAATTAAGTAATTTTAAACAAGAAAAAAAGTTATTTGGTGCACCTGGTACAACGTCGGTCAAATGGCAGGTTGTGTCAAGTGCTGACGAGTATTACTAGCAAAACATGCAAGGGGGGGTTCGAACTAACTACCTGTGGAGCCAAATTCTGACAGTTGAAAATGACTCTTCAACTGTCACTTTCGGTTTATATAGGGGCACGTAAATTTTTTTGATTAAATAGGGTTCGCTTGAAGGGGGGGTTCGAGTGAATCCTATTTAATATTAATAAAAAATGGGTTTGAACAAACCCCTAGGGCATGTTCGCTCAAGCCTACCCAGTTCATTCAAGCACCTTTGAAATTTTTTTCCCTACATCCATGATTTTCCTTCGTGGACAAAAGTGGGAACTACTATTGTGAGTTCACCCAACAAAGAATTTAAATGAATGAATTATAGCTTAGAAGAGATAAGGTGCATAGTCTCACTACATTAATACAACTTGTATATGATAAGTAGATTAGTGAAAGAATTTATAACATTATTTAAAGTTTCATTCTTCGTAATCATGTTGTCCACCCCCTACCATCTTGAAAATAAAGTTATATTAAACATCATTATTCTTCATTAATGCAATGAGTATGGGCATGCTACATAATATTATTTGTTAAATAGATAAAACTCTAGAACTATCACATTTAGTCTTGACCTATCTCTAGTCAGAGTAAATACCTAAATACAATCTT
Source organism: Cryptomeria japonica (assembly GCF_030272615.1). Lineage (NCBI taxonomy): Eukaryota > Viridiplantae > Streptophyta > Pinopsida > Cupressales > Cupressaceae > Cryptomeria > Cryptomeria japonica. Next base: position 557,816,346 of record NC_081405.1, read on the forward strand.
TGTAATCACATTTCCTTCTTATAAGTATAACCATGTACTTTTCTTATATAGTGGATAGTATAATAATGAATGACTTCACAAGACACATTTAGCTAACTACACCTTCAAAAAGAGTTAACAATAACTAATTATAGGCCTTCTACAATCCAAATTATTATACTAATGTACATAAAAAATTCATGTATATAAAAAAAAATTACACATCATCATTCTTATGATAAAATGTAAAATAATTAGAAGTCCCTCATAAATATCTTAAAAACTATTTCCACATAATTATAGTGATATTTACTAAGGTTAGATATAGACCTCCTAAAAATTCTCAATAATTAAGTAGTGTTTGTTCTTGTATCGCCTCTAATGCATACATTAGACTTCTTCAAGCTCTAATGTGCTTAAAAATTTATACACATCCTTTAAATCATCATTTATACCAGAACACCAATCTAAAGATAATTAGGTTCTTACATGTAAAGTAATACTCCAGGACTTATACTATAGTATTATAAAGCACTACAAAATAGTTTAAACATGTTTTAAATATATATATTGTGTATGAAATCTACACAAATTTTTTAATTGACATATTATAAATTTTAAGTTATATCAGAAAATCAATGAATTGTTCTAAATAGCCAATCAAATACATGTATACTTTGACAAATTTTACAATTGTATATATTTTTACAATTGTATAAAGGAATCTACATGAAATAGTTTAACAATACATGATATTTGCAGTCCACCACCTGGATACGATGGCCGCTACAAAGTTTCATACTATCACACTCTATTACCAAAATACAAACACGAAGTTCTATAATAAACACAAACTACATAAAACTGAAAATTAATACAATCCCCAAGTAAGCAAATCCTAAATAACATAAACAAATAGTAGCCAGTAGGCGAGGATGCACCTGCAGTTATTATCTCCCTTCTGCTTCGGTGCGGTTATTCCAAAGGTGATGAAACATCTATACAGTTTTTAGAAACACTCAACTGATGGATTTCAGGCACAAAGTCTTCTTGTATTTGAGGTTTCAAATACGCTCGCAGTGCAACAGCCTTTCTTGCCATTTTCAACTTCTGAATCTCACCCACAAAATCTTGTAAATTGGCTTTTGAAGATCCTCCGTATCCAACAGCCTTTCTCGCCACGCTCTTCAACTTTTCCGCAGCTCTTTTGATCTCTTTGCTGTTGTCATCAACCAAAACTAGATTCAGAGCTTCTTTCACTCGATGCATGTCTGGAATTCCAGTTCTATGTTCGCAGAGTTGGATTCCAATACCCAACTCCACTGCCAGCTTAGAATTGAAGTGTTGATCTGCATACATGGGCCAAGTGATCAATGGAACTCCCAGAGTTACGCTTTCAAGCATAGAATTCCATCCGCAGTGGCTCATGAAGGCACCCGCAGATGGGTGGGAGAGGATAACAAGCTGTGGCACCCAACCCCATATGACCAACCCTCTATTCTTTGTTCGTTCCAGGAACCCCTCAGGAAGATATGTTCGTGCCAAGTCGATTGGTGCGTCAGATGCGTCAGGTTCCATCTTAGGGGAAACTTTGATAGCCCAAACGAATGGCTGCCCGCTGGCTTCGAGCCCACTAGCAAGGGCCTTACTCTGTTCCTCAGTTAAGAAGGTCTGGCTTCCAAACGAAATATACACAACAGAACAAGAGCTTTGTGAATCCAGAAACCTCACCAGCTCCTCTTCGCTGATGTCCGCCATCTTCCCTCGGGAGCTTCCTTTCACTGCACCGCCAAAACAGTTAGGTGGAAGCAGTGGGCCTATGGACCATACCATCTTCCCCGTCAGATTTCTCAAGTGTTGCAGATAATCAGCCTCCAGCTCCTCAAAAGTATTCACAAGCATTCCGGATCCTTGATTAATCGACTGCAGACGGCCTATTATACTCATCATGAATGGGTCGAACAATCCAGCATCTATTTCGTGTTTCTCCAATCGCATGGGAGCGGGAAGATCTAAGCTGAGCACAAGAGTCTCCCCTTCTTTCTTCAAAACATTCTTCGACGCAGAAAGCCATGCAGAATTCAGCAGACTCAGTCCGAATGCCCCGTACGTATCGAACACCACACTGGGGATATTGTGTCTCTTACTTACTTCCATACTCCACCCCAAAAGTATATCATTTATGATACAAACAGGAACTCCTCTCTCTTCTTGCCCTCCATTCTCAAGCACACCCTCAAGCCAATGATCAAAGGAGTTCTCTAGCGCAAGGGCCAGATCAAAAATGAGGTTGCACTGCTCCGTAGGAACTTTATCAAAGCTCTCTATTCCCTCGGGCAGGCCTTCCACTGCGGGGGTTGGAAGGACTACGAAGCGAATATCAAGGCCGGATGAAATAGCATCGGACATTTGGTGTTGCAGGCGGGGTAAATTAGCAGCCGTGGTGACACAGCTTACGAGGAGACCATGCGAGGCCAACTGCCTAGCAAAGTCGAGCAATGGGATTGCATGTCCGAGTGCTGGGAATGGCACTGCCACAACATGCGGTTTCTCCAAAGCGCTCATCATCTTGAAATGGCTTGGATGATTCAAACACAGATCCTAATGGATTTATAAGATGGGTGGTTTGAATGATTCAAACACGTTGATGCCAGCGAAGAGAAGCATTTTTTTATTTTTGCAAATCAGAATTAGAGGCTATTTAAGAAGATATCACATGGGATCGCTACAAATTTAATGGTAGCGCGGAACATGGGTTTGTCTAGCTTGGAAATGGCGGTGCTTGTGTGAAACACGATACCAGTCGACTAAAAAATATTAAACGCGAAAACAACCACTTTTAAAACAATAACGTTCAATGGCATGAAGATTGTATCGATGAAGTTGACAATGATCTTTGATAATTGATTATAAATAAATCTAGTATACAGCTAAGCTTATTCGCTATCCAGACCAAACTGCTAGCATTTTATTACGAATATGAGTGGAAAACTCTGTTACGGCACAAATCTACGAGATTGTTTTAATTGAACGTCCAGTGATTTTAATGAAAATATTAAGACTGTGTGAAAGGGATGTCCCGTGACGCCCACTGAAAGGGTGGCGAAGAATGCGCTTGAGGACAGACTTTAAGGATGGCTACGCATGCAACTCAATCAAATAATAGAGTTGTTACAGATTGGTAAAGAATATTTTGTATGTCTTATATGGTGCAGGAACTATTCGGGGGCTAATAACGAAATTACGACGCAAAACATGTATGGCAGTCCGTATTTCTTGCTGATATTTTGAAATTTGGAATTTAAATATTAGAGTCCCAATTGAAAGAGATCAAGTGGAAGAAAAAAATTGAAAGAGGAAAATAAAATAATTATTATATAATAAGTTTATTTTTGTCTTTTAAATTAAGGTTGATGAAAGGAAGTTGAAAGAGAATATTGATATATAATTATGTTATGGTTTTAAGAAAGTAAATCTTTACGATGAATAAGCGCTGAAGACTTCTTTAATTTTTATAATGAATAAGTTCATTTTTCAAAAGTTAAATTTGTCAAGGATGTTTTTGATTAAAACAAAAAGCAGCGTTAAAGAGGGCGCTGACCCTTTACAAAGCCAAAGGCTAACAAAAAGACCAAGCAGGGGAGCAAATCCCAAAAGAAACAAAGTCGGACAGCCAAACTGACGTGTCAGACCATCAACAACCCATCCCAAATCAAGAGGGGGGAGAAAAACCCAGAACTTGACCAGGGGGGGCAAGGGAAAGGGGGTTAGATCTTCCTTTCCTCACGCGACAAACAACCGTCCGAGCAACACTATCATTAGGAACTATCAAAGAAGAATTCAGCGGGGAAGACCCTGCAGGGTCACTGCCAGATTGCTGATGCAGAGCGGCAACAAGCTGTTGCAGCGGAGCAGTAGCAAGAGAACAAGCGCCAGGAGCAGAGTGATGGTGAGGAGCAGGAGCAACAGGAGCAGGAACTAAGGGGGAAGGATCTGCCACCACAGTAATATCAACCAGGCCTTCTTCAGCAGTAAGCTCATCATGAGATGAAACTGAAGTAGAATCTGAAGCATTAATCGTCAAGTGGTCATCCGTAGCATCTTTCCACCAAGTAGAAACACCTTTGCGACGAGAGAGTGAACAGTCAGAAGCAAGGTGACCCGTTGAGAAGCACCTTCGACAGCGGAAAGGGAGAACTCCATAATCCAGCGGTTGGGTCCAAGGCCCATCTCCAACCATAAGAACCACATCCCTAGGGAGGGCCAGAGATAAATTAACATAAATTAGAAGGCGAGCAAAGGTAGAATGACCCATGGAGAACGTGGCGTCATCAAGGATGTTATAATACATTGGATACATAATAAAATGGTCAAGGATGTTATAATACATTGGATACGTAATGATTTTTTATTTCAATTTGTTGTTGTGGAGTCTATAAATACCTTTATCTTTTGGTATAGTGTTATAACTATATTCAAAGCTATGAAGCTCATTCCCACTGGTTACAAAAATTCTCAAGCCAAAAACAAGACTAGTGTGCTTAGGAGAAATAATGCATGCATCTTCTATATGACTATAATATTTCAAGTACTTGTTGCATTCTTCTTGACAATGGTTCTACTTTATTCAAGTTGGATTTATCTAACATTTGTAGTTATCAGCCCTAATGTCACCATCAATATCTCTTTTGATGGGTGGAGGTATTCATAAAGAAGGAATTAAAAGAAAAAGAGTTCATATCAATAGTAAATTCTTATGAGAAACACATATTTTAGTTATACAAGTGCTCTTGATCCATTCAATTCAAGTAACTTCGTATAATATTGAAGAGCCTTCAATACATACTGAATATGTCCAATTTTGTATGTACCTATACCATCCTAAATTTTACTCACTTACAATTTTGTCTTCAATTAGGCCTCACTTTGGTGTTCGTCCTCTAAGGCCTGACTGAAGCACTATTTCTGCTCACACCAAGTATCAAACACAATTTTGGCGAGGACCTCTTGGGCAAGGACCTAAGGATAGGTCTAACATAGAATATCACGAGCAACAACGAACAATGCCACAACACTCGAAGAACACAAAGATATCTCTGGACTACAAAAATATCACATCCATGATACAAAACTATATCCAATAAAGATAACCATAATAAACAACATCAATTGCACTTATTAGACCCAAACACTTCTAGAACAACCAATAGAACAATTGAAACATCAACATAGCAAGATAACTCTACACCATAGACATTCCTAACCAATCCAGAACAACAACTTTGACATCAATGACAACCTAACCAACACATACTTCCAACATGTTCTTCAGACCCTTCTTGTTATACCAAAGGCTATTGAAATTGAAGGTACTTTTGTTGCCCAAATTATATGGTGTGCCTAGAAGCTGTCAAGCCTTAGCTCTAGTGGGTTGACTCTAGCTTTCGAGATGGGTTATCTTTTAATCAACATAACCTCTAGTGGTCTCCTCTCAATCATGTTTAGGGTACCCCCTTGGCTTGTTTGCCTTGGGTCAATGCTTTGTGCTTTCATAGGAAGGGCATTTGCACTCCTTAAGACTTCTTTTTGAGAGCTACTATGAATTTTCATACTCGGGAAGATTCAAGACTCTAGTACCATGTCATTCAGCTAGATTGGCAATAATTTGACATGGTTGTGTCATCTCTGCCTATAAATTTGCTATACAAGTTTTCCATTCATTGTGTCAAGCTTCGGTGGAAGGATTGGCATTGGCATCCCAACATAATTTTTAGTAACTACAAACCACAACTGGGCTACTATTGGTTTTCTCCTTTCCTTCCTATGGTCATGGCATTGAATATTTGATGACACTTGTAGTTATCTTTTCCTATTTGGCAAAATTTCTTTAATAATGTTAGGTCAATAATAATAGAACCCAAGATTATTCATTTATCTTGTTGTATTCTTTTCCAAGTCTTGCCCATGGGCTCTCAACTTATACATATGGGGGTTTTGGACTTCTAGCATTGTCGCCATTTCCAACACTTGTGGAGTTGGATTCATGATTTTTTTCATCCTTTCCACCTAGAACCCTTTTCATGGCATCTGGTTCTTTTGGGGGATTGGCCTCACATTCCTTTCAAGTTTACCCAATTTTGGCATTCTTTTAGGGTAGAAACCATCTTTTCTTTATGAAAAAATAGAAATATTATTATTTTTCCTCACAACTCCATTGATAATTTTGTTCCTCTCTATTCTTAAGCCATTATTTGCAATAATGTTATGTTGCAAATTCAAGTGCAAGTGGATAAAGTGGATGTAGAGGTTTCCTGCCTTCATGAGCTACTTACACATTGCAGTAATGCCCCTTATATTGTTGCTAGGGTGCCCTTTGATAGTTCTATCTCCCAAGGCTACTCTCCATCTCATGGTTGTTGGCATTGAATTTTCTCTACCCAATGCTCTCACTCACCAAGGCCTCATTCGTCTCATTTCCGTTCTAATAGTTGGGGTGGTTTGGCTTAGTAGTGCTCTAGTTCTCCATCCAGGGTTTTGCCTTTGTTTTGCCTCCAAGTGGTGTAGGGTCATCTACCAGTGGTGGTAGTGGGTGGGCTTTAGCTAGTGGTGGTGGTAGGTGGCCAAATTCCTCAAAGGTATTTCCTCGGTTGTATCTAGCTATCTCACGAAAGTGAACCAAAAATAAAGAAGAGAGAGATGTAAATGCTAATGAGGAGTGGTCCTTACCTAACATCACCCCAGACCTTGTTATTGTATAGGGAAAGTAGGATGGCAGTGATCCTCCTCCATTGCCCTTTGGTGTTGCTCTTGTTGCATAAGTCAATAATGGTTTTATTTTACCTTGGCTTAGCCCTCATGACTATTATTTTGTCTAACTGTTTCCTTTCTTTTTAGGCTCTTCTCATGTGACTCTAACTCTTAATTCTAGGCTCTACTCATGTGACTTTGTCTCTTTATTCCAACCTTTGCCCATATGACTTAAAGGGATGCCCGTGCATTCCCCTAGATTATTTTGTGAATGTGTAATATATTTTCAATCTAATAGATACTGATGCACATATTTAGAAAAAAAGCTACCTCATAAAAAAACCATAGCCTAACATTCTAAATGCAAATTGTCGAGGTCAAGGATGTTATAATACATTGGATACGTAATGATTTTTTATTTCAGTTTGTTGTTGTGGAGTCTATAAATACCTTTATCTTTTGGGATAGTGTTATAACTATATTGAAAGCTATGAAGCTCATTCTCACTGGTTACAGAAATTCTCAAGCCAAAAATAAGACTAGTGTGCTTGAAATAATGCATGCATCTTCTATATGACTATAATATTTCAAGTACTTGTTGCATTCTTCTTGACAATGGTTCTACTTTGTTCAAGTTGGATTTATGTAATATTTGTAGTTATCACCCCTAATGTCAACATCAATATCTCTTTTAATGGGTGGAGGTATTCATAAAGAAGGAATTAAAAGAAAATGAGTTCATATCAATAGTAAAATCTTATGAGAAACACATATTTTAGTTATACAAGTGCTCTTGATCCATTCAATTCAAGTAACTTCGTATAATATTGAAGAGCCTTCAATACATACTGAATATGTCCAATTTTGTATGTACCTATACCATCCTAAATTTTACTCACTTACAATTTTGTCTTCAATTAGGCCTCACTTTGGTGTTCGTCCTCTAAGGCCTGACTGAAGCACTATTTCTGCTCACACCAAGTATCAAACACAATTATGGCGAGGACCTCTTGGGTAAGGACCTAAGGATAGATCTAACATAGAATATCATGAGCAACAACGAACAATGCCACAACACTCGAAGAACACAAAAATATCTCTGAACCACAAAAATATCACATCCATGATACAAAACTATATCCAATAAAGATAACCATAATAAACAACATCAATTGCACTTATTAGACCTAAACACTTCTAGAACAACCAATAGAACAACTGAAACATCAACATAGCAAGATAACTCTACACCTTAGACATTCCTAACCAATCCAGAACAACAACTTTGACATCAATGACAACCTCAACAACACATACTTCCAACATGGTCTTCAGACCCTTCTTGTTATACCAAAGGCTATTCAAATTGAAGGTACTTTTGTTGCCAAAATTATATGGTGTTCCTAGAAGTCGTCAAGCCTTAGCTCTAGTGGGTTGACTCTAGCTTTCGAGATGGGTTATCTTTTAATCAACATAACCTCTAGTGGTCTCCTCTCAATCATGTTTAGGGTCCCCCCTTGGCTTGTTTTCCTTGGGTCCATGCTTTGTGCTTTCATAGGAAGGGCATTTGCACTCCTTAAGACTTCTTTTTGAGAGCTACTATGAATTTTCAAACTTGGGAAGATTCAAGACTCTAGTACCATGTCATTTAGCTAGATTGGCAATAATTTGATATGGTTATGTCATCTCTGCCTATAAATATGCTATACAATTTTTCCATTCATTCTGTCAAGCTTCGATGGAAGGATTGGCATTGGCATCCCAACATAATTTTTAGTAACTACAAACCACAACTGGGCTACTATTGGTTTTCTCCTTTCCTTCCTATGGTCATGGCATTGAATATTTGATGACACTTGTAGTTATCTTTTCCTGTTGGGCAAAAATTCTTTAATAATGTTAGGTCAATAATAATAGAACCCAAGATTATTCATTTATCTTGTTGTATTCTTTTCCAAGTCTTGCCCATGGGCTCTCAACTTATACATATGGGGGTTTTGGACTTCTAGCATTGTCGCCATTTCCAACACTTGTGGAGTTGGATTCATGTTTTTGTCATCCTTTCCACCTAGAACCCTTTTCTTGGCATCTAGTTCTTTTGGGGGATTGGCCTCACATTCCTTTCAAGTTTACCCAAATTTGGCATTCTTTTAGGGTAGAAACCATCTTTTCTTTATACTAAAGCCATTATGTGTAATAATGTTATGTTGCAAATTCAAGTGCAAGTGGATAAAGTGGATGTAGAGGTTTCCTACCTTCATGAGATACTTACACATTGCAGTAATGCCCCTTATATTATTGCTAGGGTTCCCTTTGATGGTTCTATCTCCCAAGGCTACTCTCCATCTCATGGTTGTTGGCATTGGATTTTCTCTATCCAATGCTCTCACTCACCAAGGCCTCATTCCTCTCATCACCATTCTGGTAGTTGGGGTGGTTTGGCTTAGTAGCGCTCTAGTTCTCCATCCAGGGTTTTGCCTTTGTTTTGCCTCCCAGTGGTGTAGGGTCATCTACCAGTGGTAGTAGTGGGTGGGATTTAGCTAGTGGTGGTGGCAGGTGGCCAAATTCCTCAAAGGTATTCCCTCGGTTGTATCTAGCTATCTCACGAAAGTGAACTAAAAATAAAGAAGAGGGAGATGTAAATGCTGATGAGGAGTGGTCCTTACCTAACATCACCCTAGACCTTGTTATTGTATAGGGAAAGTAGGATGGCAGTGATCCTCCTCCATTGCCCTTTGGTGTTGCTCTTGCTGCATAAGTCAATAATGGTTTTATTTTACCTTGGCTTAGCCCTCATGACTATTATTTTGTCTAATTGTTTCCTTTCTTTTCAGGCTCTTCTCATGTGACTCTGACTCTTAATTCTAGGCTCTACTCATGTGACTTTGTCTCTTTATTCCAACCTTTGCCCATATGACTTAAAGGGATGCCCGTGCATTCCCCTAGATTATTTTGTGAATGTGTAATATATTTTCAATCTAATAGATACTGATGCACATATTTAGAAAAAAAGCTACCTCATAAAAAAACCATAGCCTAACATTCTAAATGCAAATTGTTGATGTCAAATTTTCATATATGCATAGACACTGCCATGATTATGGTAATGGAATCATTTGTTTTGGGTATGGCTGAATTTTACCATCAACTGTATATGCGCACAAAACTGGTGTTGAAATTAGAACATTTAGTGTTCAAGCACTTCCAAAAAGTAAAAATAAAACTTTTTTATTAATTTGATTTTAATATTGGGTATTTTCTTTATTTTGAAGGTGTATTACACTCATATATGGATGCAAAAATGTCCGTTAGAAAAAACAAACTAGAAGCATTTAATTTGATGTGTTTGTGAGACTTAAATGCAAGGAAAGCAAAAATATATATTTTATTGTTATTTTATAATTTTATATTTTTTGAATTATGTAATGCTAATTATATCTTCATTTCCACCTTTCAAGTACCTCTCACTCTGAATTTAACTGATAATCAATTATGTCTATCTCCATCATACAATAGTTAACTTCATAATTATCCCAATGTAATATTATTGATTATGGGTGATTGAAAGTGTCCCTAGATGATGATGATGATGATGATGATGATGATGATGATGATGATATAGTAGACTTTTTTGCTTTTTTATTTTTGTAAAGACATTTGTGAAAATATAAAAAATAATAATATAATCATATCTTAATAATAATTGAATATTAATTACAATAACATACTATTTTAATCAATTAATGTTAATTATAATATAATATTTTTTAAAATGAAATAATGAACAAATATGATATTCGGCAGTGGCTCAAGAAAGCGCCCATATCTGTGTGAGAGAGAATAAGAAGCTGTGACACCCAACCCCACATGATCAGATCTCTATTCTTTGTTCGCTCCAGGAACCCCTCAGGAAGATATCTGCGTGAGAGGTCGATTGGTGTGTCGGATGCGCCTGGATCGATGTTGGGGGACACTTTGATGGCCCAAAGGAATGATGTCATCGGAAGACACAGGCTTACGTTGATGGCAAATATTATACGCATGGCAGCAAAGAGAAGTATATCTGTAGTTTTGGCAAATTGGAAGTAAAGGCTCTTTTAAGAGAAAGCACATGGGATCGATACAAATATAATGGTAGCGTGGAAACTACGTGAAAACAACCAATTTATTAAAACAAAAAGTATTGGTGATTTAATTAAACGCTCTTCAATTTGTATTGGTGATTTTAATGAAGTGTTGACTTTGTGAAAGGCATTTTGCGTGCCTAAGGTAAATAAATTATTATATAATAATTTTATTTTTGTCTTTTAAATTAAGGTTGAAGAAAGGAAGTTGAAAGAGAATATTGATATAAAATTATGTTATGGTTTGTAAGAAAGTAAATCTTTACGATGAATAAGAACTGAAGATTTCTTTAATTTCTATAATGAATAAGTTTATGTTAAGAGTCAAGAATTTTTCAAAAGTTAAATTTGTCAAGGATGTTATAATATATTGGATACATAATGATTTTTTATTTCAGTTTGTTGTTGTGGAGTCTATAAATAGTTTTATCTCTTGGGATAGTCTTATAACTATATTCAAAGCTATGAAGCTCATTCCCACGATTGGTTAAAGAAATTCTCAAGCCAAAAACAAGACTAGTGTGCTTAGGAGAAATAATGAATCCATCTTCTATATGACTATAATATTTCAAGTACTTGTTGCATTCTTGTTGACAATGGTTCTACTTTATTCAAGTTGGATTTATGTAATATTTGTTGTTCTCACCCCTAATGTCGCCATGGATATCTCTTTTGATGGGTGGAGGTATTCATAAAGAAGGAATTAAAACAAAGCGAGTTCATATCAATAGTAAATTCTTATGACAAACACATATTTTAGTTATACAAGTGCTCTTGATCCATTCAATTCAAGTAACTTCGTATAATATTGAAGAGCCTTCAATACATACTGAATATGTCCAATTTTGTATGTACCTGTAGCATCCTAAATTTTACTCACTTACAATTTTTTCATCACTTAGGCCTCACTTTGGTGTACGTCCTCTAAGGCCTGACTGAAGCACTAATTCTACTCACACCAAGTATCAAACATAAGTTTGGTGAGGATCTTTTGGGCAAGGACCTAGATCCCATGTCGGTCTATGTCAGAAATTCAATTTGTTTTTCAACTAGCAAATATAAAAGGAGGTCTACCCCTCTCATTTTGATATAGAACACTTATAATTTGAATTCATCATCAACTCGAGAGAAAATGAGATTTTACATTCAAGTGAGAAATCAATTAGTCTTCTATCAAGCATTGGACCAGAAATAAAGTCAAGATTCAAGCATTGGAGATGACATTCATGTTCTATGTTTTATGAAGACTATCTACATGAAACCCTAATTCCTTGTGAAGACAAACAAGACTTCTTTAAAGGTATATCATTAGGTTTTCATTCATTTTCAGCCTTTCCCTAAAAGGGAATGTATTTTACTATAGTAATTAATTTTTACATTTCAATTCAATTTCATGGTTAATTCCAAAACCGGGCTTTGACCTAAGGCAAACCCCTATTGTCAATAATTTTTCTCTTTTCACTATGTGCAGGAACAGGTACAAAGCTACATTTTAGAGAATCAATAGGGTTCACAAAGATGAACAAGATCACCTTCTGATTGTTGAAAATTTGAAGGACCGGGGTGACCACCACCATGGTCCTGACAAAATAGGCCAAATTTCTTGGAACATATCTGAACCTTCATCTTCTTCTCAAATACAAGTTTGTGGCTCCACATGATGACTGTAGCTTATTGTTTCTATCAAATTTCTTCAATAACTCAATATTCTACCCTAATCTTTAAATAAATTCAATTCAATTAAATGTTAGGAAAATAAGAGCCCCATTTAGGAGACCTAGAATCTGATTAGAATCTTGGTATATTAGGCTTAGATATATCAAATTATAATCTCTCCCTAATGTAATGGTAATTAAGCAAAATTAATGGCTTTATTATATGATATGGCAAAACCCTAATTTTTTATCATTACAATACCATACATTCAGCTATATGAAGAAACATTACAATACCATACCTGGGATGATAGTGCACATGGTCAATTCTACCATCCCTAGTATCAATGGTTCAACCATTCCCCTGGGTCATACCAACATGACTAGCAATTCCACTACCACTTCCACTATAAGACATACCACTTCTTTCAGCACAGGTCTAGGTGCTGGTGCTATCGCCAGTGGTGGTACTACTCCTCATGTTAGTGTTGGTGGAGGTGGTTGTGCACATGGTGTCCCTCCTCCTCCTCCACCTGCTAATCCTATCCTGATACCATATTGTAGAATATGGGATAATTACAGTTACAATTCACAAACCTTGTGTCCACCTTTGGCCAATCTTAGATGCCCATCTATTACCACAAGAACCTGCTTGATATCACCATCCTTAACACTATCCTTCCCTAGGGGACTAATTCATTGAATTTTGATCGTTTCAATTGTGATGGAGATCCTAATATGCACATCAATTCATTCATGACTATGTGTAGTGATTACCTTAGTTTAGACTTTGTCTTGTTCAAGCCATTCTTGCATTCTCTTAAGCGAACTATGTTGGAATGGTATAGCTCATTGCCTAATCACTACATCCATAAATTTGATTAGCTTATGGATTTGTTCCTCAAATGGTCCTAGGTTAACATTGGTAGTAGGGTCACCATCGCTAACCTTATTCACTATAAACAAAATTTGAATGAGAAAGTTATGGATTTCATTTTATGGTATCAATATATCTCTACCAGGATCGTCTTTTCCTTGCAAGAAAGTGACTTGCAAAATTTTTTTTATTAGAAATCTACAACCAACATTGAGGGAGAAGTTATCTCTTAATCACTATCAAAAAATTTCTAGTCTATGTTTTGCGCTCTTTGATTACTAACATACGATGGCTCAGTTTGGAGAATCTACTTCAAACTCTCATACTGGTTCTTTCACAAGTATGTCCATAGAAGGGTCTGAAAAGAACAAAGTTGTGGCTAATATCATAGCTATACCTCTGATAGCTACTGCATAGGAACCACAATGTAATATGGTCTTGATCAAGTTGAATGAATCCTAACTAAGCATAATGAAAAAAATGATAAAGGACAATCTCATAACCCTTCTCAAGATTAGGCGTCTAATTGACAAAATACCATACCCTCATTGGTATGATGGTTCTAAATTCTGCTAATATGACCATGTGCCTAGTCATGACACTAAGCATTGTTATCATCATACACATATAGTCAAAGACTACATCAACAGTGGAGCTATAAAGGTCGGTGATAGAAAACATGAATCTAACAAGTTTGTTGACAAGATAAATAATGAGTTTCAAATTTACACAAATTCGTTCCCACCACATCCATCTAACTTTATCTCTACATCAGACTCAAGTCCAGTATTGGATGGTGGTCCATACATTAATATGGTTACTATCACCCTGATCCCACCTCCTAGCTAGAAGAATAAAATCTCTGACATGTCATTCACCCTTATGGATGCCCCATATTGTACATCCCTGCGAAGCTTAATGGAAAACTATTATGGGTGTGATGGTCGAATCTTCATGCAGAGTCAATTTCATCACAGAAGAGACTTTATTTGTGAATGGATGGAATAGGGCAAGATATGATGAGTTGCATGCTACTTTGATAATGCATAATGGGTTGTCTCTTTCTCCTTTGGGCAGTATCACCTTGATGGTCCTTGTGGGACCTAGAGCTATTTTATCCATGTTTACTATCATTCTTGAATCAAACCTTTTTAGAGTTAAAATAGGTATTCATTGGTCAATTGCTATGGATGTGTTTCCTTCAGTAATTCTCATGGGGGCTTCACTGGCTAGGCAATATTATATCATGTGCATTCATATTGGGGGGTTTAATATCCCAAAAGTGAGGGTGCAATATATTGCCTATTGGTGAAAATAGGGGGCTTTTAATTCAGGGTGTGTATTGGGAGGGGGTGACAAAAAAGGAGTCTAGGGATTTTTTTTTTGAAAATAGGTGGATTCTTTAGTATTCCATGAATGCACATGCTATAACGGAGGCTCACTAAGTGAAGCCCTTGTGGTAATTCCTAAGTGCCTGAATTTTCCTCATGAGGGTTTGGTGCTTGTCATTCAGGATATTGGATATTGACCCCTGGTAGCTCATGGGGATTTTTTTATTAGATCATTTCTAGTCTTCTTTTGTGGGGCCTATGCTTCCCCATGGTGACTTAATGTATCGATCATATTATTAGTACAAGATGGGGGATTCAACCCTTAAGTCAGTTCAACCTAGCTATATTTGTTGTCTCTTCCTACATCAAGCTCTGCACCATCTATTCCTATGTTAGAGTAGGTAGTTCCTTGTGCCCCTTCATCATCGAGGGTTGAGGTTAAGCCCACTCCTTTGAGTAGACCTCCTCATCTACCCTAAACTATATAGCCTATAGTGGTGTCTTTTAAAGAGAAAAAGACTTGAAATCATTAAGAAAATTTCTTAATTTCCATGCAAACGAGTTGATGATGATCAAAATCTTCTACCTATTGATACCATCATTCAAGAGCTCAGTCTATTAGTAAGTATGGTAATGGATAAGGAGGACTTTTCACTTCCTTCTGATGATAATCTAATAGATTTTTAGTTGATCCTAGACAATTTAGAATCTCTTCTTAAGAAACACAAAAAGGTATGTGTTAGTATTGGTGATTCAATCACTGGAGCTTATGCTATCTCTAGTCGTATCAGTGGACCCGATGAATCACCTATGAAAGAGGCCCTCAGAAAGTTCGTGCATTTTTTGAAAAAGAATTTTGATGAAGATGAAGAAGTGTCACTTGATACTTAGTATTTTTCTATATCAATTTTAATGTTGTTGATTGCATTTTGTTTTTGAAAATTTACATGTCTACTTATACATATGTAATTTTCATGTAAAGAAAGTACAAGTCCTAAGTCAAATAGGATTGTACTTTGAATAAGTCAAGTTAGTTGTAGGCTTCCTATTTTTTCTCATAGCCTCTCCTCTATATAAAGGAGGGCTCTCATTGTAAATATCATCTTTTGGCTAATACATCAAAACTTTACCAGATTAGAGAGCTATCAAAGACTTTGTACTTGTACTGAAAATCTAAAATTTAATCAATAAAGAAAGAAATTTATTCTCCAATATTTATCTTGGAAGTACTTTGTTGTATGTGGGAGTGTTCTTTCTATACTATCTTTAAATATTGAATTGTGCATTGTGAAAAGCTATTGGATTGAAAGGTATTAAAGTGGAGTATTATAGACTTTGTGCTATAGTAGTTTATTGTGGATCAATTATCTCTTCTTGGTAATCAAGTGTAGAATTTGAGTTATACCAAATTGTCTATTTAAAGTAGAAAGGATTGTGACATATGTGTAAGAATTTGAGCTACTAGTATATTGCAATATAAGTTTCAAGAATCAGTAAAGGAAAGATCATATTTAAGACTTTGGGCTTACAGGGGTCTTATTAATTTGTACAAAATTGTTGGTATGTCTTCAAGTTATTCTTTTGTTTAACTAGAAGTTTTATCAGTTATTATTGATTAGATTATATCTTGTAATTGTTATTTTTTGTAAAGAAAAAATTCTACTCTAAAATAAGAGAGGTAGGATAACACTTATTTTGAAAAAAGAAAAGAGAGAGGATATTGTGATTGCAACACCCTGTAATAGTTTAGTAAAAAGAAATTAGATAGATACTAGTTGTCTTGTTGAAATAATAAAGTATCCTCCCCTCTGTGAGAAGAGATTCAATCTCATCATATTGTGGCTGAATTCCACATTTTGTAAACTTTCCTAGTTTACAAAATTTTCACCCAACAAACTTTAGATTTATTTTCTTGATTGTGTACATATTATTTCTTTATATAAAGTATGTGGTTCACATAAGGCTTTTAGAATCTATTTTTTGAAATTAAAGGATTTACGAGATGAAAAAATAACACCTATTTTCTAATTCATTTTCTAGGTGATTTTAGAGTATGGATAAAAATTTCATCTATTAGCTTAAAAAAATATTTTGGCAAAATATACTTCATTTATAATTTTTAACATTGATCATTTAAAAAAAAACAATTTAACTAAATTTTTAACATTAACTATTGTAAAAAATTATGATATCATGAAATTTCTAATTAAATTTTATTATTATTATAAATTCATGGGGACCACCTAATTCTAGAATTATGCTTCCTAGAATACATTATTTAAAAATATCCTTTTTCACTCTCATCAAGGAGAAACATGTGAGGTAGGCTCTTCAATGGGTGGACACTTTTTTCCTAGCTTGTAGTTCTACCATTTAGTGGCCTAAAACATAGTATCATCGCCAGTCTCTCCTTCTCACACCTTCCTAGCTTCATGGGTTTGGGTGGAAATGGATTGGCTACAAGGAAATATTTCACTTTTTGGGCATTCCCTTTCCCTTTCTAGTGTCACTTGTTTAACTTTAGGATGTTGTTCTTGCAAGAGTTGAGAAGAAGATCTCATACTAGATTTCTAAACCTTTGTCATTGGCTAGTAAATTCTAGGTTTTTTCTAAAATTTTTGTGGCCACCCATGTGTATTAATATTCATGTTGGGCTCCCTCTAATATATCATATCTAAAACTTAAGAGGCTTCTTCATGAAATTTAATGAGCCTATTATGAGGATCACAAAGGTTTTCACCACATGGCTTGGGAGTTCATTTGTCTCTTGGAGGATTCTAGTGGGTTGGTCTCTCCTCTCTACTCAGAGATAGGGTTTATCCCTTTGTGAGATAAATGGATTATTTGTGCCATTTTTGGGAATGAATCTTGGAAGATTCCTTTTAGTCATTGCATTTTTCTAGCTTATACTCATAAACTAGCTTGGAAACGTATTGGTTTATTGAACCCAAGGCAGGACTGAGAGGGAGGGTGAATCAGTCTAAAATAGAAACTAATATAGCACATAAAAAATTAAACAATAACTCACATTCAACACGTGAACACCAATATTTCCTACATGGAAAACCCAAACAGGGAAAAACCAAGATGAGCACCTAGCCCAAAAAATGCATCCACTATGTATATCAAATTACAAAAAGAGCTCCCTTTTCTGAACTTGTAAATCAAGGCTAATTTATCATGGGGAAAGATACAAAAGAGGACTTGCAGACCTAAAGCTAACTGCAATAGGGAAAGATACAAAAATATATGAAAAGAAGGATCTCCTAATTATGAAGCTATCCTCGAACTCCACATCAAGCAACCAACATCAACTCACACAACTCAGACCTCAACTACCAACACTCTGTCTCAAATATGTGTCATAGTCTCAGCATAGATTGCATATCATTCTAACATAACACTTATTCACTGATCTTCACGGAACCTCATTGACTATGTTTGTATCATACATCTACATTCCACACCTCATCATTGTACACTTAATTCAATCATACTCATCCTTATATACAAGATCATCAAAGCTTGAGCCAAGTTAGCTTGAAACTAAATATACGTCCCAAACCAAAAACACACATGTTGATCCACTCCAAGAGAAAGAGAGGACCAAAAAACATCTTCCAAAGATCAACTCATCGATCGAAAATCACCAAAATATAACCAAAAGCATATCAACACACCATGCATCTATATAAGAAATTAACAGTCAAAACATACTCTCCAATGCAAATAACTTAAATTAGGATCTCCACACACTATGGTGAGACCCATAACGCATAAAAAATATCCCACAAATCATATCCATACCTAAGGATAGGTCTAACATGGAATATCACGAGAAGCAACGAACAATGCCACAACACCTGGAGAACACAAAGATATTTCTAGACCACAAAACTATCGTATCCATGATACAAAAATATATCCAATGGAGATAATCATAATAAACAACATCAACTGCACTTATTAGACCTAAACACTTCCAGAACAACCAATAGAACAACTGAAGCATCAACATAGCAAGATAACTCTACACCATAGACATTTCGAACTAATCCATAATAACAAGTTTGACATCAATGACAACCTCAACAAAACATACTTCCAACATGATCTTTAGATCCTTCTTGTTATACCAAGGCTATTCAAATTCAAAGAACTTTTGTTGCCAAAATTAAATGGTGTGCCTAGAAGCCATAAAGCCTTAGCTCTAGTGGGTTGACTCTAGCTTTTGAGATGGGTTATCTTTTAATCAACATAATTTCTGGTGGTGTCCTCTCAAGCATGTTCAGGGTCTCCCCTTGGCTTGTTTTCCTTGGGTCCATGCTTTGTGCTTTCATAGGAAGGGCATTTGCACTGCTTAAGACTTCTTTTTGAGAGCTACTATGAATTTTCACATTTGGGAAGATTTAAGAGTCTAGTACCATCTCATTCAGCTAGATTGGCAATAATTTGACATGGTTGTGTCATCTCTGCCTATAAATATGCTATACAATTTTTCCATTCATTCTGTCAAGCTTTGATGGAAGGATTGGCATTGACATCCCAACATAATTTATAGTAACTACAAGCCACAACTGGTCTACTATTAGTTTTCTCCTTACCTTCCTATGGTCATGCAATTGAATCTTTGATGACATTTGTAGTTACCTTTTCCTATTTGGCAACATTTCTTTAATAATGTTAGGTCAATAATAATAAAACCCAAGGTTGCTCATTTTTCTTGGTGTATTCTTTTTGAAGGCTTTCTCATGGGCTCTCAACTTATACATATGGGGGTTTTGGACTTCTATTATTGTTGCCATTTCCAACACTTATGGAGTTGGATTCATGATTTTTTTCATCCTTTCCACCTAGAACCCTTTTCTTGGCATCTGGTTCTTTTGGGGGATTGGCCTCACATTCCTTTCAAGTTTACCCAAATTTTGCATTCTTTTAGGGTAGAAATCATCTTTTCTTTATGTGAAAATAGATATATTGTTAGTTCTCCTCACAACTCCATTGATAATTTTGTTTCTCTCTATACTAAAGCCATTATATGTAATAATGTTCTGTTGCAAATTGAAGTGCAAGTGGATAAAGTGGGTGTAGAGGTTTCCTACCTTCATGAGCTACTTATACATTGCAGTAATGCCCCTTGTATTGTTGCTAGGGTGCCCTCTGATAGTTCTATCTCCCAAGGCTACTGTCCATCTCATGGTTGTTGGCATTGGATTTTCTCTACCCAATGCTCTCACTCACCAAGGCCTCATTCCTCTCATCGCCAATTGGTAGTTGGGGTGTTTTGGCTTAGTAGAGCTCTACTTCTCCATTCTGGTAGTTGGGGTCATCTACCAGTGGTAGTAGTGGCTGGGATTTAGCTAGTGGTGGTGGTAGGTGGCCAAATTCGTCAAAGGTATTCCCTCGGTTGGATATAGCTATCTCACCAAAGTGAACTAAAAATAAAGAAGAGGGAGATGTAGATGCTGACGAGGAGTGGTCCTTACCTGACATTAGCCCAAACCTTGCTATTGTATAGGGAAAGTAGGTTGAAAGTGATCCTCCTCCATTTCCCTCTAGTGTTGCTCTTGTTGCATAAGTCAATAATGGTTTTATTTTACCTAGGCTTAGCCCTCATGACTATTATTTTGTCTAATTGTTTCCTTTCTTTTCAAGATCTTCTCATGTGACTCTGACTCTTAGTTCTAGGATCTACTCATGTGACTTTGTCTCTTTATTCCAACCTTTGCCCATATGACTTAGAGGGATGCCCGTGCATTACCCTTGATTATTTTGTGAATATGTGTAATATATTTCTAATCTAATAGATACTGACACACATATTTAGAAAAATAAAAGCTACCTCATAAAAAAACCATAGCCTTACATTCTAATTGCAAATTGTCCATGTCAAATTTTCATATATGCATTAACACTACCATGATTATGGTAATTGGAGAATTTGTTTTGGGTATGGCTAAATTTTACCATCAACTCTAAATGTGCACAAAACTGATGTTGAAATTAGAATATTTAGTGTTCAAGCACTTCCAAAAAGTAAAATAAAACCTTTTTATTAATTTGATTTTAATATTGGATATTTTCTTTATGATGAAGGTGTATTACACTTATTTATGGATGCAAATATGTCCGTTAAAAATAAAAACTAGAAGCATTTAATTTGATGTGTTTATGAAACGTAAATGCATGGAAAGCAAAATATATATTTTATTGTTATTTTGTAATTTTATATTTTTTAAATTATTTAATGCTAATTATATCTTCATTTCTAGCTTTCAAGTACCACTCACTCTAAATTTAACTGATAATCAATTATGTCTATCTCCATCGTACAATAGTTAACTTCATAATTATCTCAATGTAATATTATTGATTATGGGTGATTGAAAGTGTCCCTAGATGATGATGATGATGATGATGATGATGATGATGATGATGATGATGATGATGATGATGACGACGTTGACGACGACGACGACGACGATGATGATGATGATGTTGATGATGATGATGACGACGATGATGATGATGATGATGATGATGATGATGATGATGATGATGATGATATAGTAGAAATTTTTGCTTTTTTATTTTTGTAAAGACTTTTAGGAAAATATAAAAAATAAGAATATATTAATAATATTATTATAATCATATCTTAATAATAATTGAATATTAATTACAATAACATATTATAATAATTATTTAATGTTAATTATAATCTAATAATTTTTAAGTGAAATAATGAACAAATATGATATATTTCGATGTATTTAATCTATATTCTCTTAAAAAATATATACTGATATTATAATAATTTTTTAAGCAAAATAATAAACAAATATGATATTTTTTTGGATATACTTCACCCATATTCCTCTAATAGATATACGTGATATACGTTTAAATTGCATTCATTTACCTGGATAGAAATCGAAGATAAGCTTGGAAACATTTTCCAGTCAACGAGCATTGCCATCTAGACTAGTATAGAGAGAAAATCGATAATAAACACGAGCTACATTAAACTGAAAATCAATACAACCCCCGAGCAAGCAATCCTAAATAACATAAACAAATATTAAGCGAGGAAAGAACTGCACTTATTATCTAACTTCTTCTTCGGTGCGGTTATTGCAAAGGTGATGAAACATTTATACAGCTTTAGAAACACTCAGCGGCACAAAGTCTTCTTGTATTTGAGGTTTTGAATACGTCCGCTGTGCTATAGCCTTTCTTGCCAACTCCAACTTCTGAATCTCACTCACAAAATCTTGCAGATTGGATTTTGAAGATCCTCCGTATTCAACAGCCTTTCTCGCCATGCTCTTCAACTTTTCCGCAGCTCTTTTGATCTCTTTGCTCTTATCATCAACAAAAACTAGATTCAGAGCTTCTTTCACTCGATGCATGTCTGGAATTCCAGTTCTATGTTCGCAAAATTGGACTCCAATGCCCAACTCCACTGCCAGCTTAGAATTGAAGTGCTGATCTGCATACATGGGCCAAGTAATCAACGGAACTCCCAGAGTCACGCTTTCAAGCATGGAATTCCATCCGCAGTGGCTCATGAAAGCGCCCACAGATGGGTGAGAGAGAATAACAAGCTGTGGCACCCAACCCCATATGACCAGCCCTCTATTCTTTGTTCGCTCCAGGAACCTCTCGGGAAGATATCTGCGTGCGAGGTCGATTGGTGTGTCGGATGCGCTAGGATTCATCTTGGGGGACACTTTGATAGCCCAAACGAATGGCTGCCCACTGGCTTCGAGTCCACTTGCAAGGGCCTTACTCTGTTCCTTACTTAAGAAGGTCTGGCTTCCAAACGAAATATACACAACAGAACAAGAGCTTTGTGAATCCAGAAATTGGACCAGGTCCTCTTCGCTGATGTCCGCCATCTTCCCTCGGGAGCTCACTTTCACTGGGCCGCCAAAACAATTAGGTGGAAGTACGGGGCCTATAGACCACACCATTTTACCCGTCAGATTTCTCAAGTGTTGCAGATAATCATCCTCTAGTTCTTCAAACGTATTTGCAAGTATTCCTGATCCTTGATTCAGCGACTGCAGACGTCCTATTACCTCCATCATGAATGGCTCGAACAATCCGGCATCTATTTCGTGTTTCTCCAATCGCACAGGAGCAGGAAGATCCAAGCTGAGCACAAGAGTCTCCCCTTCTTTCTTTAACACACTCTGCGACGCAGAAAGCCATGCAGAAATCAAGAGACTGAGTCCGAATGCCCCGTACGTATCGAAGAACACCCTGGGGATACTGTCCCTCTCGCTTACGCCCATACTCCACCCCAAAAGCATATCATGTATTATACAAACAGGAGCTCCTCTCTCTTCTTGCCCTTCTTTCTCAAGCCAACGATCAAAAGGGTACTCTAGAGCAAGAGCAAGATCAAAAATGAGTTTGCATTGTTCAGTTGGAACTTGATCAAAGCTTTCCATCCCCTCGGGCAGGCCTTCAATTGCAGGTGTTGGAAGGACTACGATGCGAATATCGAGGCCGGATGAAATAGCATCTTTCATTTGGTGATGTAGGCGGGGTAAATTTGCAGCCGTAGTGACACAGCTGACGAGGAGACCATGCGAAGCCAGCTGCTTAGCGAAGTCGAGCAAAGGGATTGAATGACCGAGTGCTGGGAATGGCACTACCACAACATGCGGTTTCTCCATGCTGTTCATCATCTTGAAATGGCTTTGGTGATTCATGCACAGGCCCCAATGGATTTATAGGATGGATGGTTTCTCCATATTATACGCATGGCAGCAAAGAGAAGTATATCTGTAGTTTTGGCAAATTGGAAGTAAAGGCTGTTTTAAGAGAAAGCACATGGGATCGATACAAATATAATGGTAGCGTGGAAACTACGTGAAAACAACCAATTTATTAAAACAATAAGCATGCAAATTGTATCAAATTGACAATGATTTTTAGTAAATTGATTGCAAAGCGACGGGATTGTTTTAATTAAACGCTCTTCAATTTGTATTGGTGATTTTAGTGAAGTGTTGACTTTGTGAAAGGCATGTTGCGTGCCTAAGGTCACTGTATGTCTGTCCAATACAACACGCAATTCGGGGGTAAATTAGAACAAAACACCGCAGAGCATGTCTAGCAGTCCGTTTTTCTAGCTGAATATTTTGAAATTTGGAATTTAAATATTAATGTCCACTAGGAAATGAAGTAGATTAATAAATTTGCAAGAGGGAAATTAAGATTATTTGTGTCTTTTAAATTAAGGTTGAAGAAAGGAATTTCAAATAGAATGTTACATTAAAAAATTGGTGTTGACAATTTTTAAGAAAGGAAACTTTGTAGTTGGTTATCATTTTAATGAATAGAGTTAAACATCATGTTGAAGTCAAGATTTCTTTTAAAGAGAAAATTGATATGGATGTTATAATACATTAGACATATAGTAACAAAAAAG
Organism: Cryptomeria japonica; assembly: GCF_030272615.1. NCBI lineage: Eukaryota > Viridiplantae > Streptophyta > Pinopsida > Cupressales > Cupressaceae > Cryptomeria > Cryptomeria japonica. Next base: position 557,840,504 of record NC_081405.1, read on the forward strand.
TTTTTATCTCTTGGATTAAAGTGTTATTTCTATTTATAGGTAAGGAGCTCATAATAACAATTGGTTTGAAGAAATTATAAAGTTAAAAGCAAGTCTACTGTACTTAGATAAACTAGCACATGCACCTCAATGAGGCGCAATGGTTACGCCGATAGAAAGGTATAGTATGGCAATATTTTGAATGGGAGGGGTAAAAGCTACAAGAAATGTCATAAGTATGTTATGATAAAGGGTTTGACAACATTATTTTAGCAAACAGTGGAGGGCAATTGAGTTTAAAGGCAGGTGGTTATTAAGGACATTAATTTCTATATTAAACATTTAAGTGATATTTTTTTTAATCATCTAGCTAAATAAATTCTATCTTCTTGAACTACAAACGATTATTATATAAATAAATTTTGTGATAAGTTGGGGAGCATATTTAGGGCTAAAGAATCAAACTACCCTTATAAAAATCCCAAAGTAGCTATAGTGTGCTTCTTTTAAATGGTATTGGTTATTTTATATGGAATGATAGTTTATGTATAATACATTTATTGGTGCTTCATGTCAAGTTTTTTTTGTCATATATGTCATTTGTCTTTTAGACCCAAAGAACAAAAGCAATATGTTGCCTTCATATGGTTGAGTGGACTACAGTTTGTGTCGTTGATTGATATGTATGCTTGGATTTTGATATTGTCTCCTTGTAGCTCATTTTGCAATGGACCGGAATAGATACCCGCAAGAGGAGTTTGTAACAATGGTATTAATATTCAAAGAATAGTTGGAAGAGATGTGGGGGAGAAAGGAGTATTAGTATAAGACAAAAATGTTCTTGACAATGTATTAGATGGAGAGGTGGATCCATCTAGCGTTCACTATTGAGCATATTTACAGATTTATGGTGTTATTGGAGCTTCAAAATTATTTGTAGGTTGAAGGCTAAGGGATTCAAATTTAAAGGTTTAAAGTCACAATTTCATCATAAAATACATGTCTAGGACTTGGAGGTGAAGCGCCCAATTTTTTGTGGGCATTTGGAGACATTGACATCACTCTATCATGGGCAAAATTGTGTTTCAAAAATCTTCAATTTTATTTCAGACTTATGGTCATATGGTTTCTGATTATTTTTGGAATTTTATTGGTACATCTTGTACTTAGGGCTTCATTGCTTCATTCCTAGGCCCAACTGTACCTTTGGTTGTCATCGTAAAGGGTGTTGTGGAAGATTTTAGGCTTGTCCACATCATTTAGAGTTTGTAGAAGAATCGGAACTTGTCCAACAGAGTTTGAAGGCAATTATATTAGCCATACATTGCACTGTTTGTGATCATATTGAGTCCAAATGAAGTATTAAGAAAACAGGTATGTTGAGAATACAATCTACAGTTTGTTTTCTTATTGTAGATTCATTTTATTAGTATTATCAGTCAAAGAACTTCTATAACAGACCTAATAAGTAATATATCCAGTTCTGATATATTGCTAATAAAGTGAGATTGGATGTGAAAATTCTTTCTATTGGTTCATGCATTCTTGTTTTATCATTTCTACATGACTATATTTTGGCATTGAAAACAAACAACAAACACAAGCAAAAACTCAGAAATCAGACTTCCTTGAGTTAGCATGCCAAATGTTTGATGAAATGTCAAACCTTCAAAACTGAAACATTAGAGACTGAATAAGAAAGGGTTCTTATACTGGTTATGATGATTCACTATAACATCTAGCAATCTTTACATTTAATTCATTGAAAAAGTATTTTTCTGACATGCTTCATTTATGAATAGAAAACACAAAAACAAAGTAGTGTGACTTAGTTTTCACTCATATCTATGTACCAAAATCAACATTAATTCAATATTTAACATAATATAACAATTAGAATGATAATTTATCATAAACCTTTCTTAGGTTTGTTGCTCATGGTTGTCCCTTAGTTGTTTTTGTGCTGTCCCTTTGCTTCTTTTGGCTTCTTGTTGGTATTTAATGTTTTATCTTTTGATTATCTCTCTGTAAAAAGGTTTTAGGGTCCATTCAAAACCTGCTTTTCACTTAATCGAAAACAACTAGAATGATAATGGGTTGGGGGCCTTCCTCACTTATTTTAATCAAAAACATAATAGAACAATTATACAAAACAAATAATCAATAATTTATAAATCATGTAAACTAAGAATTTATAAAAACATTTATGTAAATTCATGTTATAATTTGAAAAAAGTATGTAAATTCCAACGCCCGACTCCACTGCCAGCTTAGAATTGAAGTGTTGATCTGTATCCATGGGCCAAGCGACCAGTAGAACTCCCAGAGTTACGCTTTGAAGCATACAATTCCATCCGCAGTGGCCCCCACCGATGGGTGGAAGAGAAAATTTATAGTTTTGGCAGATTGGAATTAAAGCCTCTTTAAGGAGAAAGCACATGGGATCGATACAAATTTAATGGTAGCACTTGGCGCGGAACATGGGTTTCTCGAACTTCTTCCGAAATTTGGCGCTTCTGGAATGAAAGCTTGTGTGGAACATGACATGAGTCGACTTTAGAATATCAAAAGCGAAAACAACCACCTTGTTAAAACAACAATAAACATGCAAATTGTATCAAAGATTTTTAATAATCGATAGTAATTTTTTATCATATACAGCCCAGCTTATCCCTATCCAGACGAAACCGCTAGTATTTTAAAACGGATATCGGCTTGGAGGAGTTAAAATCTCCGTTACGACATAAAGCGACGGGATTGTTTTCATTAAAGGCCCTTCACTCTGTATTGCTGATTTTAGTAAAATGTTGACTGTGTGAAAGAGATGTCTCGTCTTTAAGGGTGATGAAGAATGCGGCTACACATGCAGCTCACTCAAATAAAGCAATATTACTTTTATGTAGTGCAGGAACTTCGACTAGGTATATCTGTCAAACACCGCAAAACATGCATGGCAGTCCGTTTTTCTCGCTGAATATTTTGAAATTTGGAATTTAAATTTTAAAATCTACTAGGAATTGAAAATAGATTAATTTGAAAAAAAAAACATTATATAATAAGTACTTGTCTTTTAAATTAAGGTTGTTGGTCGTTAGGCTAGTACTATTGCAATCAGTTGCACCCAATTTTTTTAATTTTTTTTTTATATGGAGGTCCAAACCTGCGAGCATGACAGTCCAGGAAGGGCATGAAGCCCGCGAGGGCCTCATGCCTTCACAAAGTATTTTTTGCCAAGGGGCACAAGTCAATATACTGAACCTCTAGCCAGTTATTATTCAATTGATTTTCCACCAATTATATCTATTGAGTTCTATCAAGAATTCTAGGATATTATCAAATTGAACTTATTGGAGGTGGTCTAGGAGTCCCAAAGGAATAAGAAGATGCTTCACGCTTTGAATGTGACTTTCATTACGCTCATCCCCAAGTGTGATGGGGTTGACTGGTTAGGCCAGTTCCGCCCTATTTCTCTCTGTAATGTGATTTATAAGATCATTTCTAAGTTGACAGCAGAAAGGTTGAAGAATTGGCTTGGGGGTGTCATTTCTGAGGAGCAAAGTGGGTTTGTAGAGGGTCGTCAAATCTTGTATGGAGTGGTCATTGCTCCTGAGACCATTCATTCTATGGAAGTCTCCAAGGAAAAAGCTATGTTTATCAAGATGAATATGGCGAAGGCTTATGATAGAGTTCATTGGTCCTTTCTCCAGAAGATTCTTAGGGCTTTTGGTTTTTCTAATGAATGGATCCAATGGTTTATTGTGTTTTGTCTACCTCATTCTCTGTGCTAATTTTTGGAGATCATAAAGAGTTGTTTGGTGCGTCTAGGGGTCTTCGTTAGGGGGACCCTTTTTCCCCATACTTTTTCATTCTTTTGGCTGAGGGTCTAGGGAGGTTGATTAAGTATAATGTGGTTCTGGGTATTATTCATGGTTGGAGTTGGGGTAATGACATACCTCCTCAGTCCCATTTGCATTTTGTGGATGATACGACCCTGATGGGACTAGCTTGGATCAACGAAGCTATAAATCTGCGTAAAGTCTTGGATGTCTACCTTGCTGCTTCTGGCCATCTGATCAATAAGGATAAATCTTCCATTCTCTTCTTCAACACACCTAGAACTATTCAGATGAGGATTGCTCATACCTTAAGATTCCAGGTTGGTTCTCTTCCCTTGACTTACCTGGGTATTCCTATCTCTACTGGTAATCCTCCCAAGGACTCTTGGTAGGGTATTCTGGACAAATTTCACATGAAGGTTGAACATTGGACACACAGGTGGTTATCCTTTGTTGGGCGAGTTCAACTGATTCAGTTGGTGGTTCATGAGCTCCTCCGATTTATAGGTGTATGCTCCAAGTGGTCCCAAAGTGGTTTGTGAAGGGATTAAATTCACTGGCAAGACAATTCTTATGGACAGGAAACATGTCCTCCTCTAAATGGTGCCTTGTCAAATGGGACTTGGCATGTAGCCCGAAACAGTTGGGTGGGCTTGGCTTAAGGAAGTCTACTTATTTGGGGAGGCTTTGGCAGCAAAATTGTACTGGAGGTGGTGTGTTAAACAGGATCAAGGTTGGGCTAGGATTTTATCTTACAAGTATATGCAGAGGATCCGAAAGGAGGAAATCCCAAGATATCCGCTTGCGAGGAAAGGCTCTACGATTTGGAGTACTCTCAAGAAAGGGGCTACACTAATAAAAGGAATTTTTTGGATCTTTAAGAGGGGGGGAGAGGTGCTTTTTTGGTTTGATTCTTGGAATGGCTACCCCCCCATTATTGATTAGTTTCCTAACTTAGGGAATTTTTGCCAGAGGTTCCTGGAGTCAGGGTGGTCCAAAGTGAGTGACTTTAAGTCTATTTATAGGTGTGGGCAATTGGAGATGATGCGGTAGACGGTTCCTAATGAATGGTTGACTGTTGGTATGGATGAAAACTACACTAAGCTTCATGGCATTTTGGCGAGTAGACACTATAGTTCCCTTAAGGATAGGGATAGAATTGCTTGGTCCAAGAATCCTAAGGGTGTTTTTACTATTGCCAGTGGGTACCAGGAGTTGTTGTCTCATAGATTGGAGGGGAGGGAGGTGCACTGGTGAAAATATGTTTGGAACAATTTCTCTTGGCTGAAGTGTAACTAATTTGCTTGGACTTTGGCTTTGAATAGATGTATAACCTGGGACAATATTCACAAGTGTGGGTGCCACGGGCTTTCCATCTCTGTTTTGTGTGGGGGAGGAGGATTCTTGACACCTATTCTTCAGATGCCCTTTCTCGTTGTTGATCTGACACTATTGGTGGGGGGTGTGGAAGCACGCTTGTGTTCACGCAGATTCTCTGGTGGAGTTTTGGAGTACTTTGGGCAGACCTCCTATTTTGTCCTCTTTTCTCCAAACTGTCTGGCACATTGGGCCCATTTTCATACTTTTACAGATCTAGCTTGAGAGAAATTGGAGGATCTTTAGGGAAGTTGGGCTATTAGTTCAACAAGTGTGGAATAGAATCATTGGAATGATCCGGGAGATGGTGGAAGCTAAATGTGAGGTCAATTTTCCTCTGGATAGAAGAGAGGTTGATATTGTGAGTAGGTTGTGTTTGTAGGAGATGTCTCTTGTCTCAGCTTGTGTTAGGAGAGGTAGACATTCTATGAAGAAGGTTCATAGGGTGGGAAGATTGTTGACCCCTCAGGATGAGTCAATCAAGATTAACACCGATGACTCCTCTAGGGGTAATCTAGGTCCTGATGGGATTGGTGGTGTTGGTAGGGATCATATGGGGGATGTGTTTTTCTTCTTTTCAGTGCATAAAGGGCAATAGTCTAATAATTTTATGGAGGGATTTACAATTTTCTATGCCTTGGAGCGTTCTTTTGAGTTGGGGTGGTGTAAGGTTATCTACGAATCAAATTCGTAGATTATTGTTAACCTGTTGATTGAGCAAAAGGTGAGTGGGATTAATTGGCAGCTGGCAGGGATTGTTCACCATATTTTGCAAATTAGTGCTATGATGGAGAAAGTGTCTTTCATCCACATTCCTCGTGAATGGAATAGAGCAGTTGATTGTTTGGCTAAGTGGGCCTCGGAACATGGTGATGATTGGAAAGTTGAGGGTTGGGAGCATCTTTCCCTGGATTACTGTCAGGACTTGCATAAGATCTTTGCTGAGGATATGGATAGTTATGAAGGTGGTTGATTTTTGGTTGGGCTTGTTGTTCTCTTCTGGATCTTTGAGGCTCTGTTTTTCTTATGTAATTCTTGTTTTTTATTATTAATAAAGTTTTTACCCCTTTATTCAAAAAAAAGAAAATAATAATATAATATTTACAATAATAATGTTTTAGTTATTATAGTATTAAAATTATTTATTTTAGTTGGGTAGGGAACAATTATAAATAGAATATAATTGAATAATATTACAATGTATCTTACCCTTTCTATAACAACATCATTGGTTAAAATCAAATTACAATACATGTAATTTTAACCTACAATGTATATAATTGAAAGTTACAATTACATTGACAATTTCTATTTCTACTTTATATATACTTATATTGTCACATTTATTACTTCTATTACAATATTAAAATGAGAAGTACTGGCCACTACGTGGCACTTGTTTTTTTATGAATAGAGTTAGATATTTTTTATCTCTATAGTAAATTAAATCATGTTGAAAGTCAAGATTGTTTTAAAAAGAGAAATTTGTCAAGGATGTTATTATACACTAGACACATGGCAACAAAATAATTTTTTCATTTTGGTTTGTTGTTGTGGAGTCACAAATATCCTTATCACATGGCATAAAGTGTTGTAACTCTATTTAGAGCTAAAGAAGTTCCCATAGCCATAATTGGTCTAGAGAAATTCTCAAGTTCAAAGCAAGTCTAATGTACTTGGGAAGAATAATGCATCTATCTTCTATGTGGATATAATGCTTCAAGTGCTTGTTGCATTTTTTTTGACAATGGTTCTATTGTTTTTATTTAAGTTGGATTTATGTAAGATTTGTAGATCTCATCTCTAATGTCTCTATGAACATCTCTTGATGCATGAGAGACATTCACAAAGAAGCAATCAAGAGAATGTTAGAATGTGTCCCAAGGAATAGTGAAAGATATTTTATATGAATCTTCAATGATAATCTAAAATTGATTGTATCTAAAAAACCCATCCATTATTGATAGGATTTCACGTCTTACTATAAGATTAATGACCATACCTATGTTGAACAATAGAAAAATATCTTTGAACATAATTTGTTAAGCTTTCTAAAATACATACAAAGTTTTCATTAAAAAATACTAGTTAAACTTTTCTAATATTCATTTTCTAATTGATTAATTTAAATAGCACATCAAGTTATTTCCTTGTACATCATTATATATTTAAATTCCATACTTTTAATTGGAGAAGAACTAAATAAAGTATTATGAAAGTTGGATTCCATTGCCCCTGCTAGCTCTACATTGACCGAGTGCCAAAACATATGGTTTCTTTAAAGCGCTTATCATCTTGAAATGGTTTGTATGATACAAACGCACCGGCTAGTATTGAAAAGATTGGCGTACGTAATCTCAATATAGAAGTTTACGTCGAAGCCAAATATTATATGGTGAAGAGCAGTATATGTGTAGTTTTCTTTTCAGAAGAAAGCACGTGGGGTCGATGGGGTCGATGGGATCGATGCTTCTCTAATCAAATCAAATCAAATCAACCTTTTTGTTAAAACAATAATGGTGAAGGGCATGGCAATTGTAACGGTAGTTGTTCATACATATAATTCTATAGAAATGGATAGCATATTTAAGATTTTTTTAATATGGTATAATTATCTTAAAAATTTAGAATTTATTTTTATAAATAAAATATTCTTCTTATTCATCATTTAATTCAATGATTGAATACCCATTAGCTATTTTGCATTTCATTCATTATTAAAAAGTGCCATAATATTTATTAAATATATGTGGATGGAAGATCTGATTGCATTTAACTATTAGTTGTGCCACAACTGATTGTATTCATTTGATTGTATTGGTTATAGTTATTTCAATTTTTTTGCTATTGACTACAAGGTCTAAAAATCTTTATGTTTAATTCGTTGAAAAAGTATTTTACTTGGCATGTTTCATTTATAAATAAAAACATAAAAATGTAGTAATGTGACTCACTTTTCATTCATATTGAACTCTACCAAATTAACATTTTTTCAATATTTAACATAATATAACAATTATACAAAACAAATAATCAATAATTTAAAAATTATAAAAATTTAATAATTTATTTAAAAATTATATTAAATTCATGTCATAATTTGAAAAACTAATCTACCATTTTTAAGTAGTTTTTTTTTTTTATAGGTAATTGGCTGAAGCCTGAATAGCTTTTGAGTGGAGCTATGCTTAGAATTCCACTTTAGATGTCCCTATTGAGAATTGAAATTGGGTCTCCACAATGAGAACCCAGTGTTTTAACTAGTTAAGCTCAACCCCTTGAACGCTATTTTTAAGTAGTTAAACATCTTGCATATTCACTTAATTTTCAATATATAACAATTTCTATTATATATTTAAATTGCATTCTTTTACAAGGAGAAAAATGTAAATTTTGGTATCATTTTCAACACAAGGACTGTTCCCATGGCCTCGAGTGGTACAAAGAAAAGAATATTTATAAAGGAATCCACATAATACATTTTAAAAATACAACCTTAAAAGGCAAAGAGTGGACGATAAAATTCAGTCTGGCAGCAGGATACTACGACCAGTACAAAGTTTCATAAAACTCCCTCCCTCCATTGCCAATAGATGAATACTTGAATCAATAATAAAAATCACCTACATAAAACCGAGAAATTACTGAGAGCCCCAGGCTAGCAATTCTAAGCACCTTAACCAGATTCTAAGCAAGAAAACAGATGCACTCATTATTTCCTTTTTGCTTCAATACGGTTATCACAAAGGCGATGGAAAAATATTCAGATAGTTTTTGAAACACTCAGCTGATAGATTTCAGGCACAAAGTCTTCTTGTATTTGAGGCTTTGAGTATGCTCGCCGTGCAATAGACTTTCTTGCCATCTCCAACTTCTGAATCTCACTCACAAAATCTTGCAGATTGGCTTTTGAAGATCCTCCGTATTCAACAGCCTTCCGTGCCATGCTCTTCAACTTTTCCGCAACTCTTTTCATCTCCTTTCCTTTCTCCTCAACCAAAACCAGATTTAGAACCTCTTTCACTCGATGCATGTCTGGAATTCCAGTTCTATGTTCACAAAGCTGGATCCCATTGCCCGACTCAACTGCCAGCTTAGAATTAAAGTGTTGATCTGCATACATGGGCCAAGTGATCAATGGAACTCCCAGAGTCACGCTTTCGAGCATAGAATTCCATCCGCAGTGGCTCATGAATGCACCCGCAGATGGGTGAGAAAGAATAACAAGCTGTGGCACCCAACCCCATATGACCAACCCTCTGTTCTTTGTTCGCTCCAGGAACCCCTCAGGAAGATATGTTCGTGCCAGATCAATTGGTGCATCAGATGTGCCAGATTCCATCTTGGGGGAAACTTTGATAGCCCAAATGAATGGCTGCCCGCTGGCTTCAAGCCCACTAGCCAGGGCCTTACTCTGTTCCTCAGTTAAGAAGGTCTGGCTTCCAAACGAAATATACACAACAGAACAAGACCTTTGTGAATCAAGAAACCTCACCAGCTCCTCTTCGCCGATGTCCGCCATCTTCCCTCGGGAGCTCCCTTTCACTGCGCCACCAAAACAATTGCGCGGAAGCAATGGGCCTATAGACCACACCATTTTCCCCGTCAGATTTCTCAAGTGTTGCAGATAATCATCCTCCAGCTCCTCAAACGTATTCACAAGCATTCCCGATCCTTGATTCAGAGACTGCAGACGGCCTATAATGCTCATCATGAATGGGTCGAACAATCCGGCATCTATTTCATGCTTCTCCAATCGCATAGGAGCCGGAAGATCCAAGCTGAGCACAAGAGTCTCCCCTTCTTGCTTCAAAACATTCTGCGAGGCAGAAAGCCATGCAGAATTCAGCAGACTCAACCCGAATGCCCCGTACGTATCAAACACCACGCTTGGGATATTGTGCCTCTTGCTTACGTCCATACTCCACCCCAAGAGTACATCATTTATTACACAAACAGGAGCTCCTCTCTCTTCTAGGCCTTCTTTCTCAAGCACACCCTCAAGCCAACGATCAAAGGGGTGCTCTAGAGCAGAGGCCAGATCAAAAATGAGGTTGCATTGCTCCGTAGGAACTTTATCAAAGCTCTCTATTCCCTCGGGCAGCCCTTCCACTACGGGCGTTGGAATGACTACGAAATGAATATCAAGGCCAGAGGAAAGAGCATTGCCCATTTGGTTTTGCAGGCGTGGTAAATTAGCAGCCGTGGTGACACAGCTGACTGTGAGACCATGCGAGGCCAGCTGCTTAACAAAGTCAAGCAATGGGATTGCATGGCCAAGTGCTGGGAATGGCACTGCCACAACATGGGCTTTTTCGCTCATCATCTTGAAATGAGTTGGGTGATTCACACACAGCTCCTAATGGACTTCTATAGGCAGGAGTTGGGTGATTCAAACACGGCTGCTAATAGACTTATATAGAATTGGCTGATTGACTGGCGCAATCGCAATCTCAATACGCAATTTCAGGTCGATGCCAGCGAAGAGCAGCATATGTGCAATTTATTCCGGTTCTATTTAAGCAGAGAGCACATGGGATCGATAAAATATAATGCAATTTTCAAAGGTGTAAGGAAAAATTAACAATGATTTTGAAGGAGACAACACTGAACAATTCAGCTGTAATTTCTGTCAACAACTTGTCGTATCTAAGCAATTTGTAATCATGGTTACATCAACTTGTTACAGCTAGGCTTCACATTCCCTTGCCCTCCATTTTGGAAGGAAAACATCGATTTGTTCTTGCAGTTGCGAGGAAGTTTGTTGGAAGGTAGAAGTGGTGAGTGATTGGGTGCTGCGTAAATGTCGGAACAGATGAAAAATTTGGGGGTTTTTCAAATTTACAGATGTTGAAGTAGAATTGTAGTAGAAGACGTACACAAAGTGAGTGAAGTGGGTTGAGTTTTAACCCTAATTTGTTCAATAATAGCACTGATAACTACTATTAGTTAGGTAGAAGCTCTCATCCTCAGCTCAAGTGTCACTCAGTAAGCATGTGGCGGTCCATTGACACATGGTGGTCCATTCACACATGGTGGTCTATTCACACAGGGATGCACCGGGCCATGCCTTGAAATGGTAAATATTATAGTGCACAGACTTCGAATTCTAATTAGTGTCTCTCATATCCAATAATACACTCTAGAAATGCTAAAGTTCAATTTAATAATTACGAAGTAATAAGATGATTTTTTAAAATTTAGTAATGAAGTAGGGTTATAAAGTCGGTGCATGTGAATGACTAAAAGTATATATGAAGTTATATATAATTTGATAGAGTTTTAAATTATGTATCTTATTTTTTAATCAATATTTATTATTGCAAGATTGTAAAGTTACGATGACAAATATATCGTAGAAGATAGTTGAGGAGAACAATTAGATTTTTAAAGTGATTTAATGGTGAATGATGTCTTCAATGAGGAGGAGGGAGGGAGCGAGAGAGAGAGAGTAGACATTTGCCATAAAAAATGTAGTTGATTGCACTAAGATATAATTTAGGATGATACTAAGTAAAAATAAAGATCCACTTTCATTGAATGATATGTATTACCTTCAACAAATATAGACCTCCTCGATTTCAGCATGGTTAAAATCTTGAGGCAACCCTACGAAACTGGACTGTTTCGTACCTCACGTCCTCTAGGAAAGGTTGATCGACTTCGTCGGTTAGTCACCTTTTGCTTTTCGTCGTTTGTTTTTGTCATTTTTGAGTTGTTAGATTTTGTAGTTTAAAGTCCGAGCTGCAGGTAAACTGCAAAATCTAACAACTCAAAAAGGACAAAAACAAACGACCAAAAGAAAAAGGTGACTAACCGACGAAGTCGATCAACCTATCCCGGAGGACGTGAGGTACAAAATGGACTAGTTTCATAGGGTTGCCTCATGATTTTAGCCGTGCTGAAATCGAGGACAACAAGTTGCACGTAGAAGATCTAAGGCGGGAGCATCCAAGCTCACAAGCAATCAATCCTATATCACCAAAAAAAATATTTCTTTTTATTGTTTAATTTTTTTATTTTTGGTGTAGATTGGAGGTTCAAGAGAATTTTGTGGATTGTTGTAAGGATAAAATATTCATCTAACAATACTTGGCTTTCATTTCAAAAATCAGAGCAAACAAGGTATTTAATGTGGTTTCAAGGTTTGAAGGGTTGGAGAGGTCCATTGGCTTGATAAAGAGAACTTGTGAAGAATTATTAATATTTGTTTTATCAATTTTGATTCCTAGATAAGTTTTCATAAGACACGTGACTTTTGGCATTTCATTCTTGTCTCACTCTTTCAATTTGGGTGCCTAGAATGTAGGAAAAAGCTAGTGAATTTTGGAAAAATAATTAATTTTTCAAATCCCAAACGAGCATATCTTGGTTCTTGTTTTTAATAATTTTTAAAATTAATTTAAAACAAAAAGGAATTGTATATGGTGTAGAAATCTTTTGAAAGAATTTAATGGGGAATTTCAAGCAATATAAAGGAATTTCAAAAGACAATTAGAGGGAAATGAAAGAGAATATTTAGGTGCCCCATTGTCATACCTCATAAGGGTTCTAATCTCTATACAATGTAGCCTTCAATGGCGTTGAGAAGAAATAATCAACAACAAATAGGTTGGAAAAAGAACTTGCAGGTTGCTCCAAAAGATTACATAAGAAAGAGTGTAAGAAATCGGCTTGAAAAGAGAAGAGGAATAGAAGAAGAGTAAAGAATGAATTTGTAGGTGTCTCAATGGTGTTGAAGGAAGAAATGAGAGTTGTAGGATAAAAATAATCAGATTCTAAAAGATAAATGACGTCATGAAAATATGAAGTCATAAAGGTTTGGAAATTTAAAGGCATGGAGTGACTAGAAACTTTCTAAAATTTTGAAATTTTGTTTATTGATGAAATCCTTCAGAGATGTAATTGTTCTTGAGTAATGTTTTTTTATGAATGTATATAGAAGAGTTTCAATTAAGATATGTTACAGAGTATTTTTCCATGCAATGGATTAGATAACACATTAAGGTTGCAAGATTGGGCAGTTTGATAAGACCCCTTGATCTTGAATCCATCAAAATATTTCTAATATATGAAGAATGTGATGGAAGAAAAGTAAGATTATGAATTATAGACCATATTCATTAGTCTCTATTGAATTTTTTAATTATTTCAATATATTATTGAAGTCATAGGTATAAATATAGATAGTTGCATCTGAAAAACATGTGTAGGATAAGATGAATAAGTACCAACTAATATGGTAGTACAATTATGAAATAAATACCATCAAAGAGTAAAATGAATTACTCAAGTTTTTCCTTAAGACTCCATAGATGGGTCTAAAAAAAAATACATGACATTTACCACATAAACATCATAATGTAGTAAATAAATTATATACAAATAGTATTGTTATAAAGACACTTAGTGCCTTCAAAGAAGTAACTCAAAAATTTGTAGAAGTAGTAGGACATGATGTAATATTAGTGCATTAATTTATAACTCAATAATTAAAATAAAAATATTTCTCATCCAATGATATATTCACCTTGGTGGTGTAAAATATGAATAAATATAGATGGTGACTCTAGAGGAGGATTGGTTTTTGGTTTTAATATCATCCACATGAAAGGTTCTCTAAGGGAACATCACTATCAAATTAAAGTTAAAGATATTCATACAACTGCCCAATAATGGTCATAATAGTAAAATGCACAGAGTATATCTATGTACTATATAATGTCCTTAAAATAATTAAAACATATTAGGTCTTAAACCACTATTAAGATGTTGTAGTATAATAATGAATCTTTTTGTTCAAGATCACCTGTCTTAAGAAATGTGTTTAAAGAGATGGGGCATGAGATCGTAGTCAAGGATTTGATTCTTTATTTTTTATTACCTAGACAAACAATTCACCTAACCAAGCATGATGGTAGAAGTTTAAACAATGTATACTTTAAAACATGTTTTGTACCACCCCATTGAAAATATCAATGTTAGTTCATTGTTCACATCATCTCCATTAGTGATCTACATAAGAATGCCTAGACAAGTAGAAAATTACACTATAAACTAAGCACATTTTTAAAATCCCTACACATTGAGAGGAGCACTTGGACAATTTAAATCAAAAGTAAAATAATGATCACAATTAGATAGAAAACACCTCTCTAAAATAGGAATAGTGAAAATATATTTTCAATGCTTATAAGAAATAAAACATATGACACCTAGTACAATAGTTATGCATATTTGAAGAAATGAACCTCTTAATGTTATTTTAGTGGCATGAGTTCACTTGATTGTTTTAATTAAGGTATTTGGATTTTTGGCAAGGCCCAAACACAATTACAAAAAAGATAGAAGAGTCACCCTAAAGGTAACCAAATTTAGGACTCAACAAAATTTAAAAAAACCCTTAGCCATCTTTACATCTTTCTTCCTTTGTAAAACTACCCAACCAAAATTGTCATTAGCACTTGAAGACCTAGGTCAAGGGGAAGGTGAAACAACTTTAATAGTTCCAATAGGTGGGACAACAAACAAAAAGTGAGGCAAAATAATAGTATTAGGACCAAAACAATTGTCAAAAGAAGTAGAATTATTCTAACAAACAACAAATGGAGAAATAGCAAATGAATCTTTAAAACCAATATGAATCATAGAAATAACCACTTTAACATTGGGAGTACTGTTTTTATAGAAAACAACAACTAGAGAAGTAGTCAATAAATATTTAATACCAACATGATGCAAAGTGATATAGTTAGATTCAGAGGAAGCTAAAGCATGAGAGGAGGGATCTATTATGAAGCCTTTAGATAATATGAATTATCAAGGAATATTGTAAGGTGTTCAATATGATAATTTTTCCACTAAGAAGAAGAGGACTTTTGAGGGCCACGAGAACAACTAGAGGCCAAATTTCCCATAGCAAAGCACCATCTGCAATGAGAATGAATTCCCTCATAATCAACTAGATAGATCATGTCCATGAATGATCATTCACTTGGAAAAAAATTTCACTCAAAAGAGCTTTAGACAGATCAATCTCCATCAGAATTTAGGCAAAGGAGGTATGGTAAAAATTAGTAGTAGCAATATCCACCCATAGAAAATGACCCAAGGAATTACCAATCGCCTCATAGGTAGATTTACACTAGAAATGTAAGGAAAGATAAGGAAACCTCACCCAGATAGGTGAAATCTCAATTGAATCCTTAAGATGGTTAGAAGAGGATATCCAAGGGTAAAGAAATGGGGGGTGTAAACCACACATCCAAGCATTAGCCACAAGAACATATAAGTTGTCAACAAAAGAAGGAAAGCCAACAACAAAGAAACCACTAGCATAGGGGTAAATTTCAATCTTATTGTCCACCATAAGGAGCGACTTGGTAGAGACCCAATTATTCTAATCAAGCAGAGATGACCATAAGAAGAAAAACCTATAGACTAGGCCCAATTCAGAGAAAAAAATCACATTGTGTTTCACTTCCTAGCCTAACACCACCTTGGGGGAGGCAGGGGCACAAGGAAAAGTCACTAGCTTATGTATAGGGGCTTGAGCCTAAGAGGAAGCTAATGAGATTCTCCTCAATAGGTCAACATCAATCCAAGGAAAACAAGGGCAAAAACTTCAGCAACACGCACAATAGGATGAGAGGGGCACTATAGCGAACACACTTCCCAAAAAATATATATTAGGGGCAGAAGCTTCGGCTGGAGAAATAACATGCAAAGTAGTGCCATAAGAAATATGTTGGATATTTGTGAGATGTTTTCTAGAATAGTGTCTTTGCATTGATGTCGACATATTCTTCTTTGTATTCCAATATTGCAGTTTGGTTAAATTAGTTGTTTAGTCAGTGTGTTGCAAATGAGCTAATGCAGTCTAATGGGTTTTGAGATTCTTATCTCTAGTTTATTCAACATAATTTTCAGTGGTCCACATGATGATTTGATCAATCTATGAGATCTGATATTGTGGCTAGTTACTTAGTTGTTCAGTATTGGCGGTTTTTGTGAATTCGTAGGTTGTGCTATGAAATCGTAATATCTTTAGTTGCGGATGTATGGGATGTGTTCTGGATGTTGATGTCTATCCTCAGTTTGATTGGTTCATGTTTGAATATCCACAAGTGAATCTTTCATGTTGACAGTCAGTTTTGATGATGTTCTTGAGCTCCGATGGTGAGATGATGATGTTTCTGGTAATATGAGTTGTTAGGGTTGTTGTGGTGCAATTGATGTTTCTTGTGAATATTTCTAGATCATGTCCTATGCATATTGGTGGTCTGCATTAATAGTTGTGCGTGTTATTGAAGATTTCCTTGGTATGATGATGTTCTCCATATTATGTGACATTCTTGGTGATTGTAGCGTGTTGTGGATGATCGAGGCATAATTATTGGAGGTGTTGCGTGTTTGTGGTATTGATTTGGGTCTAGAATATGTCTTAGCCGACATTTTTTTGGTCTTCATATATTGTTGTAGCGTGTGAGTTTATTATCTTGTAATTTGTATTGAGGGTTTAACCAACCTTGAAATATAGGTTGATGTCTTGTATAAATAAATTTAATAATCATGTAAGATGTATGCCTATGATCCTGAGTGTGTATGATCGAATTGTATGTCTAGGCAAGTGATTTGATCTTTCAGAAGTGTGAAGGAGAAAAGAGAAGTGTTGCAAAGTAGACTGTGTGCTTAACTAGAACTGTACTTAGGCATATGCGGATGCTATTTATGCAGTTCATGTAATCTGGATTATTGTCCGAATGCTTTTGTAAGTCAGTGTGACTTCATGTAAGGTAGTGAGCCTTCCCTAAAGGTTGTAGCCTTTTTGGGTTTCTTATTTGTGTAGTGAGCTCTAGGCAGTGTGCCTGAATGCATGTGCATTCCACATTGTAATATTACATTTACTCCTAATAGGGTATTATCTCATTGTGAGTAGGTTTCCACCATGGTTTTTCCCTTGATCGAGTTTTCCACATCAAAAATCTTGGTGTCATGTGTGATATTGATGTGGTGGTGTTTTATGCTTTAATTGTTAATTATCAGATCTGATTTGTGGTTTAAGTTGCAAAAAGTTTTTGTGCAAACTGATTCACCCCCCCCCTCCCCCTCTCAGTTTGTTGCATTGTTGCCTACAAAATCCACCCATCACTTCTAGGATTGGCCAAATGAACAATATAAGTTGTGAAATGCCTCCAATAAAAGCCAAACGAATAGCCACATCTCTGTCGCAAACCACAACAAGGGGCATTGTGACTATATCTATAACAGAAGAAACATCCTCCCTTGTAGGCCACATGTCAACCACCAAGTCCAACACAAAAGGAGTCATTGGGCAGGATGGTCGATTTTGAATTGGAGCAGGCGAGATAATTCATGGAGTGAGCAGGAACCATGATCTCATATCCTAATCATTTAGTTATGAGTTGACTTGATGTTTATGCTAGTGTAACTAAGTAGTTAAGTTGTCAAATTCTACCTATAAACTAAACAAGGCAATAGGTGCCAACTATTTAAGTTACATGTGATTTTTTTTTTCTTTGCTCATATAATAAAAATTCTCAAAACTAATGTCACTAAATGAAAAAAATAATCATTATTACTTAACAACTACAAATACCAAATTTACATCCAAGGAAAATGTCATGTTTACCACCCTTTTTCTTTTCAACATGAATATTTTATTTTATCTTTAAATAAACTTGTACTAAAGATGATTAAAATATAGATTATTTAAATATAATTTAAATTAAAAAGGGCTCTTCAATTATTTTTCATGTTCTAGTAAAAAAAGTGCTCCCCCTCCCCACTCCATGTACAAATTTAACGGAACTAACACTTACCTATCTAACAGCAACTGAAATGACTGCTACAAACTCTCTAACAAACAATTAGCTACATGCCTAATCATTTTTTTTAACCAAAAAAATGACCCTACATCAAATGAATCTAATTTCAAAGGTAAGCACATGACACAAAAAGTTTAGAAAACATGTAAAAAGGAATATAATAAAAAAAAAACCTTATAAAAAATGGTTCAAAAGGGGACACGTACGTTTCACGACAGAATTAAGGTCGCCCAAACCTGCGACTAATTCTAACTCTACAATTTGCACAAAATAATATTAAACTTTTCTTATAAAGTTCACCAACTTCGAATAATAATAATAATTATTATTATTATTATTAAAAAAAAAACAAAAAAAAACTTATCAACGAAAAACATGGATGAAAGCCTTTTTTTTTTCGGTGCACAGAAAATGTCGTGTAAGTTGATATTTGTAAAGTCGACTTCCTAATAATATACGACAATTTTACTTTTATTTTATTCAATATTTACTTAAGTCTCGGCCCCCTCACATGGGAACCATCAATGCTTTCTCATTATTAGCCGCATTTAAAGATACAAATGCTTGCTTATAATCTTGTAAAACAAGCTTTCCTTTTGGTTCATTTTGCTCATCGAATGAAATGGAATCAATTATAATTAAGAATAATTAGTGGAAAATAAATAGTGATTATAGATGGGATGACAATTGTACATTTGCAACAACCCTTTTATAAAGTAAGTGTTGACAAGAATGATGTTTAGTTTTTTGTCAAAGAATTTATGTTACTTGATGATGAAGAATCTAGAATATTTTCTATTTCTATTTTAAAATTACAAAGTCTATCAATTGAATGTCTTAGATTTTATATTGATCTTTTATCTAGAGATGAGTCTGATATTTTGGATTGGTCCTACTTCATATTTCATCCTATCATGTTGCTTTCTTAGTAAGTCTTTGTTTAATTCATTTCTTTTGCTAATCAAAATTTTATCTCAAAGCACCATCATTGTATTGCAAGGAGATTGGTTCTGCTAGGTCAACCCTCGAAATATTCATTACTTCCTTTTGTAAATCAATTCAAATATTTTCTATTGATTGCTCCTCAAACGCTTTTAAATGAGAGAGAATGCTTGAAAAATTGGGGATATTTCTTTGATGACTAAAATGAGTTTTTTTTTAAATATTAGTGCATGGCATCAAATTTTGTATTTAATGTGTATTTAATCAATTTAGTGTAGCAAAATAAAAGGGGTTTGTTAGCTAAACTTGAATTTTATAATTTGGAAAAGTAAGGGTTAAGTCAGTGGCTATAGGGTCAATCATGCAATCATGGAAATGATCCAAGGACTACAAAAATGACCTAGTGTATAGGCAAATAGTTAAAACTAGGTAGTTAGTGACTATATGGAGGTAGGTGTATGCATAATTATGATAAATACTTAAACTAGATGGATATCTTGGAGTATGCACGTATAATAATAAATGCTCCAAATGAATGAATTTCATGGAGTATGTGTATATAATAACAAGGTGAGGGTTAAATTCATGAAAATATGTGCGTATATCTAGGGATAATTAGAGTCTAAATTAATGAGCCCAACTTTGCATAAGATTATGTCCAAAATTGTCAATATGTACATACATCAAGATACTTCGTCAAAATGGATAGAATTCTAGTATTAATTTTTTCTTCAACTTTAATGTGCCTATGAATCCTATTGTAAGATCACTAATCTCAAATTATATAGCACTCACAAACATGCATAAAAAGTAAATTATCAAACACAAAGGCGTATCAAAAAAGGGAATCCATATAAAGTAACAACAAAATGTGATTAGGCAAGTTTGTCCTTTTGTATGTGTTCTCTATAGATACTTGCAAAATAGCGAGAGTGTATGTATGAGTGGCATCTAGCTTACTAGGGATACTTGGATAAAAAAATATGAGGTTGGTAATTGTTTATGATTTATAGGAAAATAGGTAATACATAAAAAGAGACTTTGTTTGTTCAAAAATTGTAAGGATGTATTATGCTTGGTATCCACTTGAGATGACATTGAAGTACATGAAGCACATGGCATGCCACATGATATTGATTATGTGGTTATGCCAATATATTTGTAGTGCTTAAAACTACTTGAAATTTCAACATAGGAATGCTAATGAGAATATATGTATTCCTTGAATATGTTGTATCTATATAATACAACAAAAATGAAGGATGGAAAATAATGCATGCAAATAAATGTGTCTCTATAACTTGTATATCATGTGAATTATGAGAAATAATGAATAAAGGATGAATGCTCATATAAACACTTAAGGCATCATAAGAATATGTGGTTTGGAGATAGCATCAAGGTAAAGTGGGTGATATAGGACTCAATGGCCAAAGATGCCCATGTAAGTACATAAGGCACTTTGTGTGCAATGCATATGTCACAATTTGATATCAAATAGAATAAACACAATATCACGCAAGCAAGGTGATAAATAACTACTATATGTTGGTAGGAAACAATAACATGTGGGTGAAAGCATGATGTCCCCATTAATGTAGGTATGCAAATGTTAAGGGAAAGAAGATGTATTATGTCCTCAATATGGAGGCATAGAAATGGTATGCAAGAGGAAAGGCATGATATCTATGATGTGAAAAATAGGCTAATGAGAGTAAAAAAGTGGGTTTTGTTACATCTATGGAAAAGAGCTTATAAATTTGAATATAACTTGAGACTAAATTTTGGTGGCAATCTAAGATGAGGACCATGTCATAATTTAGACACCCAAGCTAGTGACCAAGCCATTGGCTTGAAAATAATTAAAATTTTCCACAAAAGTATGTAACATATTATTGAAAAGTTCATTGAAAATGGACACATATAAAAAATGAACTAGAAATGATGATAAAGAGAAAATACATGTTGCTAATCTAATTTTGAGGTAACATAAATTATCTAAGAGTATTGTGTTAGATAGATATGTTATATTTGCTGGTAACTTTTGGTAGAAATTGTGGAAAATGATTAATAATTATTTAAAATTTAGTTCAACATATCATCCATAGACTTATAGTTATACATAAACTATATAAACAAGAATTTGGAAAACACATGAGATGTTTAGCAATTGAAATGACACGTAGTTGGGACTTGGCATTATTATAAGTTGAGTTTTCCTACATAATGTAGTGAACAAGAATATAAACACCATTCTATGTTATATGTAGAAAAAATCTAAGAATTTTTTCAAAATTAAAAAAAATTACCACAAGTTGACATAAGAGAATCCAAGATGTAAGAGTTGCCTTGCATCACCCAAAATACCTGATCTCTAATGTTTTTTTTTTCCGAATTTCCCAATATTATTTAGTGATCATACTCTTGCCTTTAAAGACAATTCATATTACAGAAAAATGAAATTGTTCCAATAGTCATTTGAGTACATTAAAGATTAAGATATAGATTTTATTGTATAGCACTATACATTGTTCTCATACCTTCAAAACAAGTAACATAACTTTAGAATGGTCTGGTTCTACATTAATATTATAGGCTATTACGCTTGTCTTGTATAGTGCACCAACTTCGAATAATAATAATAATACATTATTCGTGGGATAAATTAGAAATAACACTGAAAAACATGGATCAAAGCGATTTTTTCGGTGCATAGAAAATGTTATAAATTATGATATTTTTTTGTAAACTCGACTTCCTACTAATATTGTGAGTAATAGTATTATTATATAAAACATACTACAATTTTACCTTTATTTTATTGAATATTTAAATGAGTCTCGCTCCCCTCACATGGAAACCATTAATGCTTCCTCATTATTAGCCGCCAAACACAATTATTGAAGATTCAAATGGTTGTTTATAATATGGTTAATTTGGCTCGATTAAAGAAATGGAATCGATTGAGAATAATTTGTTTAGATTAATTAGAGATTATAGTTGAGATGGATAAATTAGACCGTTGTAATAGCTAAGTGTGTAATTCAAAATATACAACAATGCAATAGAAAATAATATATAAATAAAGATTTTTATTCTACATCTAGTTATAATTCTGATTGAGAAAAGGTAAATAAGAAAATGACAAGAAGGGTGAAGTGCACACTCTAATACTAAGAGGAGGGGTGAGTCAGTATTACTATGAATTTTAACACTTTCATATTTGTAAATATAACTTCAAAATCATCAAGCAAACAACACATGCAAGGACACAATTGTTATGTGGAAAACCCCTAAGAAAATAAACCACGTCAAAATATTGTGTTTATTAACTTCTTAGAAACTATAGGCAACAACCCACATAAGACATTGATCTTACAAACGTGAGGTCCAACTCACTAGAAGTACCAACTCCCTCTAAGAACCAACACTGTATGCAGCACTGACCTCCAATAAACTCAATTTGAAAAACTTCATTGTACTCTACTCAATCTTTATAAATCTATGGTTTCTTCTTTGCTCATCATCCTCTATCTCTTAGTCAAAATAAAAATCTACATGTAGCGATACATTCTCTTTTTTTGTTTTTAGCAAAAACTTCACTTGACAACCAAAGAAAGACACCATGCATTGAATCTTTCTTTTCATGTCACACTAAATGTTTCTTTTATGTCACATTGAATCTTTCTTTTTATGACATAAATCTGATTTTTAAAACCTTATTTTTTATGTCACATTAAATCTTTTCTTTTTATGACATAAAATAAATTTGGTTTTAATCTATCATATCCTCAAACATTCTTATTCTTGTTTCATTCTAAAAGTGGTCATCTTTATGTGATTTTCTTTCTTCTCATGGCAACTCTTATTCTCAAACATTCTTTTCTTGATGTAGAGATGTAATTTGGAACTAATTAGGTTTCACCAAGTAGGATAAGACTACCAATTAACCAAATTAGCCAATACATTGAAAGATGGGTGAATCCAATAAATCTAGCCTCGATTCAACTAATAAAAGGGCAAAAATTTCTGATTGGATTCACTAGTTATGGTTTGGTTCCCTCTTTCTAAGTTGAGTTGTGAAAATGTTGAAATTAGGGTAAAACAAGGAATTTCTTATGTAAATTGATAGAAACAATAAGCTATAGGTGTCGTATGGATCCACCAACCTGGATCTGAGCAAAAGAATATGTTTAAGATCTGTAGCATCGTAAATTGTACACCCTTGCTAGGGTGGTACAATTCTATGCTTAGTTTAGCACCTGTCTTAGTGTGTTTGCATCTCGCATTGTAATTTCCCTTTAAGCATTTAATTAATTAATTTAATTTAATCTAAAGTCATATTTCATCACTCCCCACATCATAAAATTGGGCCCCTTACCCTAAGTGTGCCCCTTTTCATTTTACTCCTCTAATAAATCATTAAATCATAAACCCTAATTATGTCTTATTTCGACCTTTAAGGCCTGATTTCGCATATCAAAATACCTCAAAATCAACTGTAGCTTTAAGATTCACTCTAATATCATCATATCTAAAGTCCTTGAAAATTTGGTGAAAACTTGGTCGGACTAGGTGCAAAGTGCACCTAGTCCCCGACATTTTTCCCAAAATTTTGGGAGCATAATTCTATGATATTATAATGCTTAACCCCAAGAAATTGGTGGGAAATTCAAATCCTAGGTCAACCTAAAGATGAAATTAAGATCTAGGGTTTCATACATAAGAGATCTCTTTCTTCATTTGAAGGTAAGGAAGAACTAGAAAAAAAGCCTTCTAGCGAGCACAAGGAGCCTTCTATGTAGTGAAAGAGAAGCTTGTGTGGAGTCTTCAACAACATTCATCAAGCATTCATCATCAATTAGGATCCTTGAAGACATTGAAGAATAATAGGAGATCACAGACTGATGATTGGCTTGTACCCCTCCCTTGGGGTTGGGTATGATTTCATTTTGTTTTCATGTCTTTGTGTGAGCTTGTTTACACTCATTTTCGCATTTACATTTATGATTTAGATAACTTAGCATCATTTATTTGAGCATTTAATTTGTCAATTACAAGCATTTAAGGTTTACTCTTTAGGGTTGCTCTAGATTGTTTGCATTCATCATTTTAGGGTCTTGCACACACACAAGATTCTCGCACACACTATTTTACTATACAAATTGGCTATTTGTTGAGGTGGAAATCACCAAAATAGGGGTCTGACTAAGGAAAAACCCTACATAGCCACCCAAACCCTCTCTTTTCAGTTGCAGGTGCAAAAACAGGTACCTGAAAGGCCTCCCGGATTAGCAAAAGGCACAAGGCCTCAAATTACCCCAAATCCATTAGGGACAAGGGCTTGGAACCTTGGTCCTGCCTAGGACAGGGGTGTGGCACCCTGGTCCCCCTCAATTTCAGTGAATTTTAACAAGGTGAAAGCTCAGGATCTCTAGATTGGAGGCCTATAGTTGTAGTTCTCTATCAAATCATCGGGGACAGGGGTGTGGCACCTTGGTCCTAGTCAGTTTGGCTCATATTTTTGCATCAGGTACGCATCCATATTCCTCCACCTTCTCTTCTTGCAGTATCTCAGGTTCAATCCTACAAGTGTACGTAATTTTGGTTCATATATGCTTCATTGTTCATCTCCTAGTCTAGTTGATCAATCTTTCACATCTTACCTTCATTTACAACAAGAGGAATAGAAACCTTAAGAGATAATCCTTGGCACTTTCTTTCTCACAAGAAGTATCCAAATTGAGCTATCTATCTAGGCTCTTTTGTATTCCCAATGTGTTGGCAAAAGTGGGATTAGGTCCTAGTCACCCGATCTGGTTTTTCCCCCTCTACATTTTGGTGAACCCGACGCGAATCCAATCTTCTTAAATTCTGATTTATGTGCTCATATTTGAGTGTTTTTTCTATTTCAAATTCAAATTTACATTTACAAGTTTCATTTCCTTACAAATTTAAAAAATTTAGAGGTCAATTTTGTTAAAACCCTAATTTTTTTAAATTCAAAATTGAACTTGTGGATAGCTTAATTTGGATCATTAATTTCATATCTGATTTAGGAAAATATTTCATTGATAAATTTTATTTTCTAAATCAACATTTAGAGTGCTTTCATTGGTTAAAATTTAACATTTCCTTCTATTTTGCATGTGTTATAATTTGAAAGAGGAAAATTGTTGTCACGATGCATTCATTTCATAAATGTGATAATGGGTTAGCTTCCATTGTTTCAGTTTTTCTCTCTCTTAAAGAACCTCCTCCTCTCTATGACAACATTTTAGTGCCTAAAATATTTGTTACCAACCCCTTCAAAACTCTCCCATTCTCTAAGGATGAAGATTTGAAGAGTGATTTTGACAATTCTCCTAAATTGTGCCCTTCTCATCTAGCTATCTGAGAGGAAGAGGCTGATATCATAAACACCTTTCTTAATGTTACTTTACCTTCTTTGCATGATGCATCTCTAAGTTAAAAGGTATTGATGGATATTGACTTATCTTCTCCTAAATTTGGTCTTACTAATGGGGGCATGTTAGTGCAACAAGAAGTTATGAGCACTTCTTTCAAAGATCTCCTTCCTAAGCATGAATCTTTGGAGAAAGATGTCCATCTCCCTCCTAAGGAATACTCCCCTCATGAGGATCACTTTGTGAAAGAAGATGGTATTGTCCCTACTTTTCCTAGTGATGGCATTTCCTCTTTTGACTTCAACAAAATTCTTGCTAGAGATGATGCATTAATGAGAAATTCTTCTCCTTGCCCTGAAGCTTGTCCTAACCATAAAGATGCCTTAGAAAAAGAAGACGATCAATCATAATCAATTACCTTAATTCTCTCTCCCCTAAACATCCTATTGAACACATTTTGAGGCAAGAGGATTATTTAATCACATGTAGTGAGTCTCTCCCTCCTAAGGATGAAGAATTAATGAACAATGTTATCCCTTCTCCCAAAATTGGCAATAACAATAAGGACATCTTTGTGCTTGAGATATTTCTAATACTTTTTTCAATGACCTCACTATTTGGGATGAACCATTAGAAGAAGGTGTTGATTATTCTCTACCATATGAGAGTAACCCCTTGATAGAATTTCACCTTCCATTAGTCTCAATCATCTTTTCTCTAAAGGTAAGGCATCTCCTTTTCCCCAACTAGGTTCTACTCATAAGGATACCTTAGCTCAAGAAGAAATTATTAACATCTCTTTCAAAGGTCTCCCTCTCAAAGGTGAAACTTTAGGGAGTAATGTTGATCCTTCTCCTAGAGAGTCTATTCCCCATGTAGATCCTCTGATGATAAAGGATGATGTGACCTTTCCTACTAATATTCTTCCTTCTAAAACATCAATGCCTACTCCTAGTCTACCTCCAAAAATATGATCTTATCCATGATAGCATTTTAATGCAAGAAGAGACTATCAACAATTCTTCCAACAATCTTGTCTATTCTTCTTATAAAATTCATAAGGACACCTTTGATATTCCTAAACCATCTTCAATCAATTTGATACATGTGAATGAAACACCTAATAAATCCCTCTTCATAGTTCAAGGTTCTTTTCCTTCTCAAAGTTCCCAACGTAAGCCTATCTTAGTGGTTCAAGGTGGTTATGTTAATGATTATTTTTTCAATCCTAAGAAACTGTTATTACTGTGCAAGGAGGTTATCTACTAAGAGCCCTTATGAGTATGCTAAGAAAATCACTAAAGAGAGTTATCATACAGTTTCTCATACCTACAACACAAGAAACAATAGGCAACCTAATCTTCCTCCAGTTATCCCAATTTCGCTTCCTCCCTCTCAACCTACTTTTCCACAAGCACCTCGTATATCACAGACTCTTAGTAAGGAGTATGATCTCATTGAACAACTTAAAGCTACTCCTGCCAAGATTTCTATTTGGTATTTGGTTCAAACTTCACCTGCTTATTATGGGATGTTACAAGATGCTTTAAAAAACTTAGATGTCCCACCTGCAGTGACACCTAATAACATGGCTTCTTTGGTTGATCCTACAAACAAACCTAAAGCTCAAATTGTATTCACACAAGATGAGTTACCTTCTCATGAAATTCAACATCAATATGATCCTCTTATGATTGTAGTTATTATCAATGATACTGCTATAAGACGAACCGTTGTGGACAATGGATCTGGCCTTAATGTTTGCGGTGTGGACTTATTAGATAAGATTAATGTGGATCGTTCTCTCATTGAACATGCTTCTATTTCTATTCAGGGCTTTGATAATGTTGTTAAACAATCTTTAGGTATCATAACCTTGCCTGTTAATGCAGATCCTATTACTTTACCTACACCTTTCCATGTCATGCCTAGTAAATTGGCATATAACCTTCTATTAGGGAGACCTTGGATTCATAGCATGCAAGTTGTCCCCTCAACTTTGCAGAGGCAAGTCAAGTTTATTTACAACAATACGACATACACCTTGTTAGCTGATACCAATCTTCAAGCTCCATTAAAATCTGGATCTTCTTGTTCAACTACTTCCCATTCTTCTCCTAATCTTCCTACTTCTAGTACTCCTGATGATCTTGTTCCTTCTAGTACTCCTGATTCTTTTACTCAATTAGAATATCCTCCCAAAGATATCTTTTCTCTCGAAGGAGTGCTCTCAGATGATGATTGGGGATCTCTATACTTTAACCCTACTTTTATAGGATAGTATAGAGTATCTTGGAAAGAATCTAAGACTGAGAAGGATAAATCTAAGGAGGAACCTAAAGAGAAACCCACTTTGTCTGAATAACTAAATAACCACTTTGTGGCTGCTTCTAATCCAAATAATTCTTCAAATCCTTCCTCTAATTCATATAGCACTAAAACCAATGAGCTGCAACCGTCTCTCTGATTTGGCATCCCTTTATGGTCCTAGTTTTCACATTTTAGCTAAGAGTGGCTATGATGGCAATGGTTGTGGTGCAAATGAACAAGGAATTAAAGTTCCTTTTAGAACATAAAACACACGAAGCTTCATTTGGACTTGGATATAATCCTTCTAAGCCCACCAAAGGTTCTAAAAGACCATCTCTCAATGTGAATGCTATATTTAATAGTGATGATGATCTCACCTCAATTAAATCATCTTCTACTTCTTTCAACACTCATCCACCTCATAAGGAAATCTTGGTGATGAACAAATCTATTTACGAATCCCCTCAAGAGATTTCTAATCCCACTTATGAGATCTTCTACTCATTCTAAAATCCCTTCTTATAGGAATAAGGCTCTAATTAATTACACGTATCCCTCTCCTAATATTTCTTGTGTGCAAGAAAAGTATGACTTAGTGGCCTATTCTTCTCCTATAAACTTCTCTTCCTAAACTTTTTTTAACATTCATCATCTTATACATGTTTTTAATCTCACTTATAGTAGAGCATTTAACATGTCAGATTCAAATACCTCATTCAATCTATCATGTCTTTAAATAACATTAATGGCTATTATGTTTCTCATCATTATGTGACACTGGTAGCTCACTTACTAGGGTCTCATTGTCATTCATGATGGTACAATTTCACATGCAATCATACTTTTGGAAGCAACATAATAGCCTATTTCTATCTCATCTCTTCTCCCTATATATATGGGGGGCAAGAGTGGTTTCAAACATCTTTCCTTCTTAAGATTAAAATTTCCCCTTTGTGAAGTAGTGTCTTCTATAAGGATTTCTTATTGATTGTAGAGGTGTATTCATATTTGAATTCCTTCTTTCCTATTGGAACAAGCATCCCTAATGGGGATCTTAAGTACATATCCTTAATTGGGACCTCCTCCTTGGTGTTGGAAGTCTTTGATCATTCATCAATTTCCTTTCTTCATTGAGTAGTATCTTTTATAATAAACCCTTCTATTTTGTAAACGTGCATGTGGGTATGTGTAGGATCATGGTGTGCCAAATCAGGCCCTTAAGTGGCAATGAAATTTCAAAAAATTAGAGTTATGCAACTTGACATGAAAAATTGAGTAAGTTATGAACATTATTTTTAAAATATGTAAGAAGAGAATATATAGAAAATTGAATGTAGTTTCTAAGCTACTAGTTGTTTTTTGGAAAAAAAAATCCTATTTGATGAAAATTTCAAATTTCAATGCAGTGGTACTAAAATTTCAGGAAAAAAGATAAGAAGTAGGTGTATGTCTGACCACCCTAATCACAATCAAATCATAATTATTTTTTTATAAGATTTATAATATAAGTATTAGACTCATGTCTGGATGTGACAAATATTTTTTTATAATTTTTTATTAAGTAAATAATTATTTATGAATTTTTTACTACATCTTTTTAGAAACTCAGAAACTCCTACATCTAACCACCTTAACTGATCAAAACCTTATGAAATTCAATTTTTTTTAATTTTTCTCTATAGTAGATGAAGCATAGGATGTGATGCATGTTTCGGATTCAAAAAATGTTATATTGTTTGAAAGTTATGAGTATTTTTCAATCATTCTATCAATCAGGACTTTTGTCAAAATTCAATTAGAAAATAAATAATAATTATTTATTAAAGTCAAAATAAGACAAGCCTTATATTGTTGGAAAGTCGAGAATGTCATTAAAAAACCCTTTTCGTTTTATCAATTTTGGCTATAAAAAAGTCATCAGCCACCAATGTAAATTCTGGAAAATCAAGGAATACTGAAAAACACGTTTTTTCAGTTGACTTTCTAGGCTTGTCACTTCCAAGCCAAATCCCAAAGCAAACCCGAATGAAAAAATGGAGGGAAAAATTTATGTTTTAAAATCGGATATCCGTTTCGAAAAAAATAAAAAAATATATATTTTGAGTAAATTGGGCATAACTTTTGCATTTAATATGGAAATTTTGATTTTTTTATAGGCGTTGGAAAGGTAATTTAGAGCTCTATGATATGGAATAGGTACATTTTCAATTATTTGTTTTAAAAATAATTATAATTCATTTAAATTCATCCTTCATTTTTAAAACATAAAAAACTCATGACTTTTTCATATGATTTCCCTATTGAATGATTTTTTTGTAACAATCATCTCAAAATAAACTAGATAAGTAATTAATAATATAAAATTTAGGAATTTTATTGAGTTTGATAAATTTTGATAAACCATGTTATCTATGTTTGTTCCTTTCTCCACCTCTCTCTCTTCTAAACCTATCACTCCACATGTTTGTTTCTTCCTCCCTCTCTTTTGTCCATATTTATACATCTCTCTCTAGACTTATATCTCTAACTATCATTGAATACCTCATTCATTCTCTCAAGCTCTACAAGGTGCTTATATTTCTACCTCTTCATAATTTCCTCCTTTATGTCACTCTCTCTGCATTTCCTTCTCATTTCTAGCAACAAAATTCAAAGGGGACAAGGAGAGGCATAGGGAAGTATCAAAAAAGGAGAGGGGGAGAGAGGTGATAAGGAGAGAGTAATTGGGGGGAAGAGAGAGCGTGAGAGAGAGATAGCTAGAGGTAATTAGGTGGTAGGAAAAGAGAGAGAGGGAGGGGCGATTGGGGTGAAGAGAGAATGAGAGGGAGAGTTTAAGATTATTAGGGGATAGGATGAGAGGGGGAGAGGGGAAAGTATAAAAAAAGAGAGAAGAGAGATGGGGACAGAGGTGAAGAGAGACATGGAGAGTAATTAGGGGGTGGGGAGAGGGGGAGAGGCAAGTATCTATAAACCCATAGGAGGAGAGAGGTGATCAAGGGTAATTGAGGGAAAGAAATAATGTGAGAGAGAGTTGGGTGTAATTAGCAGATAAGAAGAGAGGGAGAAGAGTAAGTATCAACAAAAGGAGAGAGGGAGAGATGTGGAGAGAGGTGAAGAGAGTGATAGAGAGGATAATTAGGGGGAGGGGAGGGGAAGAGGGAAGTATTAAAAAATAGATGGACTAGAGAGAGGGTAATCAAGGGGCTCTCTCCCCCCTTTTCCTTTGTTGATACTTCCTCCCCCTCTCTCCCCCCTTCCCCTTCCCCTAATTACCTTCTCTCTAGACCTCTCTCTTTGAACCTCTCTCCTCATCTCTCCCTCTCTCCCTTTGTCGATACTTTCCCATCCCCCCTCTCCTCCCAACCCCTAATTACCCCCAACGCTCTTTAAATCTCTCTTCCCCAAATACCATCTCTTTGTCATACCTATCCTCACCTCTAACTTTACCATATGACCCCTTAGGTGTCATTAGGGGTCATATTGTGTCCTAATAGGTCATATGGTGTCCTATGAACTCTGAGGGCACCATATGATGTCGTTAGGAGTCATATGGTGTGTTAAGGGGTCATATTGTGTCTTATAGGGTCATATGGTGTCCTGTGATCTCTTAGGACACCATATGACCCCTTAAAACACTATATGGTGTCGTTATGTGTCGTATGGTATCCTAAGGGGTCATATGGTATCCTATGACCCCTTAGGACACCATATAGTGTCATTAGAGTTCACATGGTGTGCTCATGGGTCATAAGATATCATACGACCACTGAGGACACCATATGACCCCTAAGGTGTTGTTAGGGGTCATATTGCTCACTAAGGGGTCATATGGTATCCTATGACCCCTTAGGACACAATATGGTGTCATCATGGATTGTATGGTGTCCTAAGGGTCATAAGGTGTTCTATGACCCCTTAGGATACTACATGACCCCTTAGGACACCATAGGACCCCTTAGGACAACATATGATCCCTTAGGTGTCGTTTGGGATCATATTATGTCCTAACAAGTCATATGGTGTCATTAGGGGTTGTATGGTGTGCTAAGAGGTCATATTGTGTCTTAAGGGGTCATAGGACGTCATATGACTACTTAGGACACCATATGACCCATTAGGTGTTGTTAGGGGTTATATTGTGTCCTAAGGGTTCATACGGTGTCCTATGACCCCTTAGGTGTTGTTAGGGGTCATATTGTGTCCTAACGGGTCATATGGTGTCTTATAAAACTGTAGGACACCATATGGCATCTGATAACCCCTTAGGATACCATATGGCATCTTTAGGGGTTATATGGTGTGTTAAGGGGTTATAATGTATCTTAAAGGGCCATAGGACATCATATGACTCATTAGGACACCATATGACCCCTCAGGTGTCCTTAGGGGTCATATTGTGTCCTAAAGGGTCATATGGTGTCTCATGAACCTTTAGGAAACCATATGATGTTGTTATGGGTCTTATGGTGTCCTAAGGGGTCATGGTGTTCTATGAGCCTTTAGGACACCATATGGTTTTGTTAGGGGTCGTATGGTGTCTTATGACCCCTTAGGACACCATATAACCTCCTAGGTATTGTTAGGGGTCATATTGTGTCCTAGCGGGTCATATGGTGTCCTATGACCCCTTAGGACACCATATGGTGTCGTCGAGGGTTGTATATTGTGTTAAGGGGTCATATTGTGTCCTAAGGGGTCACATGACATTGTATGACCCCTTAAACACCATATGATCCATTAGGTTTTGTTAGGGGTTATACTATGTCCTAAGAGGTCATATGGTGTCTTGTGACCCTTTAGGACACCATATGACCCCTTAGGGCATCATATGGTATCGTAATGGGTCTTATGGTGTCCTAAGGGGTCATATGGTGTTTTATTACCCCTTAGGACACCATATGACCCCTTAGGACACTATATGACATTGTTAGGGGTCATATTGTGTCATAAGGGGTCATATAGTGTCTTATGACCCCTTAGGACACTATATGATGTTGTTAGGGGTCATATTGTGCTCTAAGGGGTCATATGGTGTCTTATGATCCCTTAGGACACAATATGACATTGTTATGGGTCATATGGTGACCTAAGGGGTCATATGGTGTTGTATGACACCTTAGGACACCATATGGTGTGTTATGGGTCATATGGTCTCCTAAGGGGTCATATGGTGTCCTATGACCCCTTAGGACACCATTTGGTTTTGTTATGTGTTGTATGGTGTCCTAAGGGGTCATATGGTGTTCTATGGCCCCTTAGTACACCATATGACCCCTTAGGAAACCATATGGTGTCGTTAGGGGTCGTATGGTGTGCTAAGGAGTCATATGGTGTCCTATGATCCCTTAGGAAACTATATGACCCCTTAGGTGTCGTTACAGTTTATTTTGTGTCCTAAGGGGTTGCATTATGTCCTAAGGGGTCATATGGTGTCCTATGACCCCTTAGGACACTATATGACATCGTTAGGGGTCATATTATGTCCTTAGGGGTCATATGGTGTCTTATGACCCCTTAGGACACCACATGGTGTTGTTATGAGTTGTATGGTGTTCTAAGGGGTCATATGGTGTTCTATGACCCCTTAAGACACCATATTATGTTGTTATGGGTCGTATGGTCTCCTAAGGGGAAATATGGTGTCCTATGACCCCTTAGGACACCATATGACCCCTTAGGAAACCATATGGTGTCATTATGCAACGTATGGTGCCCTAAGGGGTCATATGGTTTTCTATGACCCCTTAGGACACCATATGGTGTCATTAGGGGTTGTATGGTGTGCTAAGGGGCCACATGGTGTCGTATGACCCTTTAGGTATCGTTAGGCATCATTTTGTGTCGTTAGGGATCATATGGCATCTTATGACCCCTTAAGACACCATACAACATCGTTAGGGGTCATATGGTGCCCTATGACCCCTTAGGACACAATATGACCCCTTAGGTGTTGTTAGGGGTCATATTATGTCCTAATGGCTCATATGGTGTCCTACGACCCCTTAGGACACCATATGGTGTTGTTAGGCATTGTATGGTGTGCTAAGGGGTCATATTGTGTCTTAAAGGTTCCTAGGACATCATATAACCCCTTAGGACACCGTATGACCCCTTAGGTATTGTTAGGGGTCATATTGTGTCCTAGGTGGTCATATGGTGTCATTGTGACACCATATGACCCCTTGGGACACCATATCGTGTCGTTATGGGTCTTATTGTGTTGTAAGGGGTCATATGGTGTTATATGAGCCCTTAGGATACCATATGACCCCTTAGGACACCATATGGTGTTGTAAGGGGTCATATAGTGTCCTATGACCCCTTAGGTGTCGTCAGGGGTCGCATTGTGTCCTAATGGGTCATATGGTGCTATGGATAATATGGTTTCCTAAGGGTCATATGGTGTGTTATAACCCCTTAGGACACCATATGACCCTTTAGGACACCAAATTGTGTCATTAGGGGTCATATGGTGTCCTAAGGGGTCATATGGTGTCTTATGACCCCTTAGGACACCTTATGGTGTCATTATGGGTCTTATTGTGTCTTAAGGGGTCATATTGTGTCCTAAGGGGTCATATGGTGTTCTATGACCCCTTAGGATACCATATAACCCCTTAGAAGATCATATGTACTAAGTTTCAAATAAAGAGAGATATAAGGGTGAAAAGAGATGAAGAGCTAAAGAGAGGGAGAAGAACTAAAGGACAAGGACATAAATAGAGATATAGATATTAAGGAGTATGAAGTGAGAGGGAGAAAGACTAAAGGACAAGGATGGATAGAAAGAGGTAGACACATATAGATATTGAAAAGGAGAGAGGAAACTAGAGATAAAAAATGAAGATAAAGGGAGAGGGAGATGAATAGATATAGATAAAGAGAGAGGTAAAGACAAAGATAAATATATAAAGAGACGAAGAAAAATGGATAGAGAGGGGTAAAGAGAGAGATAGAAAAAGGAAGAGATAGAGAGATATAAAGGAAGAGAAATATCGATAGATAGAGAGATATAGATAGTGCAAGAGAGTAAGAAAGAGAGATAGAGATTATAGATAGGGATAGATAAAGAGAGAGAGAGAGAAAGAGGGAGATATAGAGATATATAAAGGAACTATAGAGAAGGATGGGGGGAGAGATCTAGAGATATATAAAGAGGAATTAAATAAAGAGATAAAGGTAGAGAAAGGGAAATATACTTCAAGAGGGCGATAGAGGAAGAGACAAAGAAGTAGATTAATCATGTATAGAGGAAGATAT
This sequence comes from Cryptomeria japonica, assembly GCF_030272615.1. Classification (NCBI taxonomy): domain Eukaryota; kingdom Viridiplantae; phylum Streptophyta; class Pinopsida; order Cupressales; family Cupressaceae; genus Cryptomeria; species Cryptomeria japonica. The sequence continues at coordinate 557,875,463 of NC_081405.1, forward strand.
ATAAAGATAGAGGAACATATAGAAAGAGAGATTGATAGGGAAAGAGATATAGATGTGAAGATGAAGATAGAGATAGATATGAATAGAAAGTGATAGAGAGAATAAGACAAATGGAGTGAGAGATGGAGTGAATAAGTGAGATTTAGAGATAATGAGATATTGTTAGGTCCCAAAGACAACTAAGAGGTGGGGGGGGGTGAATCAGTTGTCAAATAAATTCAAACCAAAAACAACGTAACCAACCTTAATGCTTAATACTGGTAAACCAAACTTTATGCCAGTAGACAGTTTATCAGTTAATTATAGTACCAGTAAAGATTAATGCATGAAACAGAAAGACAATAACATCCACAACACATAACACCAATATTTGTATGTGGAAACCTTGTAAGGGGAAAAACCATGGTGGGAACCCTTACCCACAATCAGATGATACTATTGTAGATAGTATGTGTATACAAATGGGGTTTGCACATGCAGAAAGGCCAAGCACGTAGAGCTCACTGCTCAAACACAAATAGGAGTCAAACTGACTACAATTGGATGGTGAAATCCAATAAGAATGTACTGCTCAAAATAGCATCTTCATATCTTGGATTCAGTACCAGTGTAGTTATGATTGTCTTTACAAATAACTTGCTCCACCTTCAAATGATGTCTGCATGTATAGCTCTGCTTATTCTCGCATATACCTTCTTACAATTCCTTATCCCTATCGTATATCGATCTTACAAATAAGATCTTACATATATACCATAACCTAAGACCAATTTTAGTAGGTCGGCTCTAAAAGATATTACAATAAAACAATTACAAGTAAATCAATAGCCGATGCAATATCCGATTCAACAATGCGGATTAATACATTTACAATAACAACAAAATCATCTCCAAAGCATGCCATGCTGATCTGGAATAGATAAGCCTACCGATGCATAACCTAGACCTATTTGTCGGTAATAGCAAATATGCAAATACGAATATGCCAATGAACAAATCTCCAAGACAAAGTATCCAAACAATGTCTTCGACATAACTAGGTGTTTTCCATATCATTCCAAGTGCTGGTGAAAATTATATCCTACTGGTGTACCAAATACCGGTGACTGTGCATAAGTGACTTGCTTGCCAGTGAACATTGCTTATCCTCCAAGGCGCTAGAGTTGATAAGTGTTGATAGGTGTTGACATCAATGACAAAACCATACCAAAATACCAACAATCTCCCCCTTTGGCATTGATGGAAACAAAAGATGGAAAAACCATCAAAGTGCCAAAACAGAAATGCCAAATACCAAAAACCAATAATCTCCCAAAAGAGATCATAACCAAAAATCAAAATTCAGAATCAATCTCTCCAAAGTAACAATCTCTCCCCTTGAGAGTAACATGTGGTTTCCTTGTGTTTTTCCATATCAATCTCTCCCCCTTTGACATCAAATGCCAAAGCCAATAAAAAATCTAGGTTCAAATACAAAATACCAACCAATTCAGTATGCCAACTACTCCCCCTGAGAAGTAGCTCTCCTCATCAAAGCCGGAGTAAATGATTTCTCTATTAGTTCTGTCGGTTGATGACAATCATCAACTGTCTAAGTCTCTACTGGTGGGGGTATGACCCCAAGCTGATCTCTGAGATATTCAAAGGTCTCCTTAGGCAGAGGTTTAGTGAAAATATCTACAATCTACTCTTTAGAATTCACATAAACCAGTTTTACTTCTTTTGCTTCAACATTCTCTTTCAGAAAATTCAATTTGATAGAAACATGTTTAGTTTTAGAATGTAGTACCGGATTCTTAGATATATCAATTGATGCAGTGTTGTCACAATATATAGTTATAGGTTCCTTGCATTTTACCTTTATGTCCTTCAACATTTGCTTAAGCCATAATACCTATGTACAGTTAGTTGCTGCTGCAACATATTCTGATTCTGTTGTTGATAAAGATGTACAACTTTGTTTCTTACTCAACCAAGAAATTAATCTGCTTCCAAGAAAAAATGCTCTGCCAATGGTGCTTTTTCTGTCATCCACATCTCCTGCCCGATTTGCATTTGTGTATGCACATAATTCAAAGTTTTCATCTCTAGGATACCATAAGCCAAGATTTGTAGTACCTTGTAAGTACCAAAAAATCCTTTTTACTATTGATTCATGATTTTCTCTAGGATTGATTTGAAATCTTGAAACAATACATACTACATTCATAATATCAGGTCTTGTTTGAGTCAAATACAGTAGGCCTCCTATCATAGATTTGTACCTAGTCATATAAACAAGTGTAGATTCATCCCTTAGTGATAATTTGTCATTTGTAGTGATAGGTGTGCTTACCGGTTGAGAGTTCTCCATCCCAAATTTCTTTAGTAACTCTTTCAAGTATTTGGATTGACTCAAGAATATACCTTTATCAGTCTGTGAAATCTACAATCCTAAAAATAATTTTATCTCTCCAATCATAGACATTTCAAATTCTTGTTGCATTTCAATAGAAAAGTCTTTACATAATCCATCTTCTCCTCCAAAGATTATATCATCAACAAAAATTTGGATAACCAAGATGTCATCATTAGTCACTTTATAGTATAAGTTGTTGTCAACATTACCTTTAGAAAATCCAATCTTTAAAAGATACTTATCCAATCTTGCATACCAAGCTCTTGGAGCTTGCTTCAACCCATACAAAGCTTTTCTTAACCTGCAAACCATATCTTTATTATCTGTCAAAGAAAATCAATCAGGTTGCTCAATGTAAACTTCTTCTTCAAGATCTCCATTCAAAAATACACATTTAATATCCATTTGATATACTTTGTAGTTCTTGTGTGCTGCAAAAGCCAAGAATAATATGACTACCTCAATTCTAGCTACCGGTGCAAAGGTTTCATTATAATCAATTCCTTCTTTCTATGAATATCCCTTACACACTGTTCTTTCTTTATTTTTGATTACCTTACCATCTTCATTAAGTTTGTTTCTGAATACCCATTTTGTTCCAATCACATTTTTGTCTTTAGGCTGGGGAACTAATGTCCATGTGTTATTTTTCTCAATTTGTTCTAGTTCCTCTTCCATAGCTTTAATCTAGTGTTTATCTTCACATGCCTCATTAATTGATGATGGTTCAATTTGAGAAATAAGACATACCTCTTCATTTACCAGCCTTCCTCTTGTCATAACTCCTTGATACTTGTTCCCAATTATCTGATTTTCAAAGTGATTTAGTCTTACATACCGGGGTGTCTTTGTTTGTTGTTGTTCCTCAGTTACAGTGGAATTTTTAGATGATACCAGTGTAACTGGATCCTCATTCTATATTGGTGGATTCAATGTAGGTTCATTTGTCGGTATCTCTGTTGTCGGTTCAGAGTCTATATACGTTGAAGTTCCTCTAAACTGTTCATCAATCTTCACATTTGTACTCTCAACAATTTCCTGCAATCTCTTGTTAAAACATCTATATGCCTTGCTCTTAGATGAATAACCAAGAAATATTCCTTCATCACTTCTAGGATCAAATATGCCAATATACGCATCTCTTCTAATATAGTATTTACTACCAAATATTATGAAATATTTATGAGTAGGAGTAATACCAAACCATAGTTCATGAGGGGTCTTATCGGTTTCTCCTTTGATGTGAACTTTGTTGAATGTATAGACCGATGTGCTTACTACCTCTCTCCAATATACATGTGGTAGATTTGCTTCAGATAACATACTTCTAGCTGCATCCAAGATAATTCTATTTTTCCTTTCTACAACTCCATTCTGTTGTGGTATCTAGGGTGATGATAACTGTCTTATGATTCCATTCACTTCATAGAATGTATTAAATTCCTTAGATGTGAATTCTCCTCCTTGATCTGATCTCAAACATTTGATTTTCTTACCGGTTTCATTCTCTACCATTGCTTTGAATAGTTTGAACTTCCCAAGTGCTTCTGATTTTTCTCTGAGAAAAGTAACCCAACACATTCTAGAATAGTCATCAATGATTAGCATGAAATATCTATCACCTTGTAAGCTTTTAGTTCTGGCTGGACCACATAAATCAATGTGAATTAGGTCAAGAGAATTATTTGATTGTTCTGGAATACTTTTAAAAGATGCTCTAACTTGTTTTCCAAATTGACATTCCTTACATACCGAATTGTGAGGCTTGACAATCTTAGGTAAATCTCTAACTGCCTTAGTGGTACTGATTTTTACCATGCAAAATTTACATGATAGAGTCTCTTATGTCATAGCCAACTTTCATCAATGTGTGCAATCAAGCATGTCTTTTCACTATTATTTAAATGAAAGATGTTACCTCTAGTTTGATTACCGGTTGCAATTTCCAAGCCAGTTTTATTCATAATTTTGCATTTACCGTTCTTGAATTGTAACTAAAATCCTTTTTCAACTAATTGACCAACACTCAAAAGATTATGCTTTAAACCTTCTACATAGTAAACATTATCAGTATTATGCTTCCCATCAAGAGATATAGTACCTTTTCCTTTGATCAAACAAGCTTTATAATCTCCAAATCTTACCAGACCTCCATTATATTCCTGAAAGTTCAAGAATTTACCTTTATCACTAGTCATGTGATGTGAACATCCTGAATCAATGATCCATTCATCCTTAACTTCAACTTTAGCTACCAGGGCCTGTTCTATTGGTTGAATAGTAGGTGTTGGTTGATCTTCTGTTATAGAAACAAAAACCCATCCATTGTCTTCCAAATCTTCATCAAAATCATCAATGACTCCTTCATCAGCAAGATAACAAGATTTATCTTTATTCTTCTTAAATCTGTATCTTTGATATTTAGGGTTAGGCTTGTATGTTCTTCTAGCTTCTTCTCATAGTCTAGCGTGTCTATCAGGGCATCTTGAAGCCATATGACCAATCTTATTACAATTAAAACATTTAAAGGGTGCTTTACCTTCATACTTACTTCCAACTGGACCTTTAGGCATTTTCCTTGCAAATAGTGCTTCAAGTTCTTCAAATTCTTCATTTCCTCTCATGCTTTCTTCAAGTTCTCTTGCATTAGAAGGCTTTCCAATTAGATTTTTCAAAAGATGGTGCAGATGATGTTGATGCCTTAAAAGCTAAATCTATCTTTATAGTAGCAACAGGACCAAATTCCTCAATTTCAAAAGCTGAAAGTTTTCCAATCAATGTATCCCTAGTTACTGATGTATTAGGCATTGTTCTCAACTCATTTATAGCAGTAACTTTCATTTTATATGCCAGTGGAAATCCTCTTAAAAAATTTGAAATGATTTCATCTTCACTTAAGGTTCCTCCACAACATTTAATACCCAAAATAATTTCATTCTCTTTCCATAAAAGCAAAAATCCTTTCATCTTCTTCCATTTTTTAGATTTTCATACTTGACCCGGAAGCTTTTAAGTTTTGCAATTTTAACTATGGAATCTCCTTCATAAATGTTTCCAAATGATCCCAAATGGCTTTAGTAGTAGACCTATTTGATAATCCCATGATTTTCTGATCTGTTAATGCGCTCAAAAGTGCTTCTCTTGCTTTGCAATCATTTTCTTCATCTTTTCCTAAGGTAGGTGGATTAGGCTAACTGGTTGTAGGAGCTATATAGAAATTCTTTTTAACATCCCAATTTTCCTTTCCAATGCAATTTAGATGTGTCTCCATTCTGATCTTCCATATTCCATAGTTGGTTCCATCAAGTTTAGGACTGTCCTTCCTGAAATAGTTAGAAGACATTGGATCTCCTCAAGCTGTTAAACTTCTGTAAAAAGAGGACTAGGCTTTGATACCAATTGTTAGGTCCTGGAGACAACTGAGAGGGGGGGGGGGGGGGGGGTGAATCAGTTGTCAAATAAATTCAAACCAAAAACAACTTAACCAACCTTAATACGTAATACCAGTAAACCAAACTTTATGTCAGTAGACAGTTTATCAGTTAATTACAGTACTGGCAAAGATTAATGCATGAAACAGAAAGACAATAACATCCACAACACATAACACCAATATTTGTACGTGGAAACCCTGTAAGGGGAAAAACCACGGTGGGAAACCTTACCCACAATCAAATGATACTACTGCAGATAGTATGTGTATACAAATGGGGTCTGCACATGCAGAAAGGCCAAGCGCCTACAACTCACTGCTCAAACACAAATAGCAGTCACACTGACTACAATTGGATGGTTAAATCTAATAAGAATGTACTACTCAAAATAACATCTTCATATGTTGGATTCAGTACTGGTGTAGTTCTGATTGTCTTTACAAATACCTTGCTCCACCTTCAAATTATGTCTGCGTGTATAGCTCTGCTTATTCTCGCATATACCTTCTTACAATTCCTTATCCCTATCGCATATCGATCTTACAAATAAGATCTTACATATATACCATAACCTAAGACCAATTTTAGTAGGTCGGCTCTAAAAGATATTACAATAAAACAATTACAATAAATCAATAGCCAATGCAATATCCGATTCAAAATGTCAGCTTAATGCATTTACAATAACAACAAAATCATCTCCAAAGCGTGTCGTGCTGATCCGAAAAAGATAAGCCTGTTGGTGCATAACCTGGACCTATTTGCCGGTAACAACAAATATGCAAATACAAATATGCCAATGAACAAATCTCCAAGACAAAGTATCCAAATGATATCTTCAACATAACCAGGTGTTTTCCATATCATTCCAAGTGCTGATGAACATTATATCCTGCCAGTGTACCAGATACTGGTGACTGTGCATAAGTGACTTGCTTGTCGGTGAACATTGTTGATCCTCCAAGGTGCTAGAGTTGATAAGTGTTGATAGGTGTTGACATAAATGACAAAACCATACCAGAATACCAACAATAAATATACATGAAAATAGATCTATAGGGATATAGAGATAGAGGGGACAAGATAGGGAGAGAAAGGAGGTGACAGAGACAAGTAATATATAAGTATAGGTAGGATAAGGTAGAGGAGGGAGATAAATAAAGAGTAGAGAGATTATTAGAGAGAAATATAGAAATAAGGAGTGACAATGATGGAGTGGGAGAGGGAGAGATAGGAATAGAAAGATGGAGATATATGTAGAGATGCATGTAGCTTGGGAATTTATATATCTAGATGGGATGAGAAAATAAGTGACATAAGTAGAGAATAAAGAGATAGATTATATAAGTATAGATAGATAAGTGATAGATAAAGGAGGTGATAGGAAAAAAATGAGACTTTGTATGCAAAATTTGTGAGTATTTAAAGTTTTAAAATTAAAGGACTAACTTCAAATGATTATAATTAATTTTTGGTTTATAATATTATAAAATTACCTTTCCAACACTTGTAAAAAATTAAAATTTCGATAAGAAACGCAAAAGTTATGCCCATTTTACTAAACTATACTTTTTATGTTGAGAAAAATGGATATCCGATTTAAACGGATATCCGATTTGAAAAAGTATCATATCACAATAGTGATATCACAAATTGGATATCCGTTAATATCAGATATCTGATATTAATGAATATCCGATTTGGTTTGGTATTATCAAACCAAATTCAAATTTTGGTCGACCCAAACAAAAAGTCAAAGCGGATTTTGGCGTGTTTGGAAAGTTTAAAACATGTTTTTTCTCCATTGCCACTTTTTGGCCCCCCATGATCTTGCACATACCCATGTCCTTGATGAGGATCTCTTGCCTTCTTTTAGCTGAGTGTTTCTATAAATAATCTCTTTAATGTCATTTTAATCCTCCATTCTTTTCCAATTTTCTTAATGGAGTTGCATTTTTGGATTATATCTCTTGCATTTGTTGTTGTATACACCTAAAAATGGTCTAAAGATAATTAATTGAATAAGCAATTATTTAATGAATCCCCCTTCCTAATTTAAATGAATTCTTTAGCAATTTGATTAAATTCTCCCATTCACCTACTTATTAATAAATCTAAGGATTTATTTAATAGGTTCATTTCAATAGTCCCCTTTGATTGATTAATTCAAATTAATTAATCCTCCTCCCATTAAATTTATTTCTTCTAATCCCCTAATTAATTAAAATAAATCAATTTATGAGTTGTTAAAAATTAATTAGTCTTTTCCTATTATTTGAATTTTTAAATTCAAATTACCCACATGCCACCTAACCTAACCCATTCCACCTAACCTTGGGTTTATCTAACCCTATCCTATCTTGCGCATTCTAACCTCCTTATCCTAACCTCCTATGGTGTGGATATTCTCCCCTTGAGACACATGACACTTTGGCCACATGTCTCCTCTCTTGGACACTTGCCCTCTCATGAGAAAGGCTCCTGGACATTTGTCACCACAGAGATGACAAGTGTCCCTTCCTCCAACCTCTTCTCCAACCTCCTCCAATTTCACCCTTGATATCTTCAGACTCAATCTTGATCATTGATTCCTACCACCTCACCCCTAGCCTTGGAAATCCTATAAATATCCCCCATGTTGGAGCACAAAGAATCCCATCTCATATCATTTTAGGCATTGTTACTATCGGCATATTCATTCTAGCATATCATTTAAGCATTGTTATCATAGGCAATTGCATCTTAGATGCAGCTTAATCAATCTCTTTTCTAGCTTAATTGCATCATCATCATAGCTTAATCATGCATATTATTAGCTTAATTACATCATCATCATAGCTTAATCATGCATATCATTATCTTAATTAGACTCTTGGATCAATCTATCATAATCAATCTCATCTAGCTTGCATATCATATCATTTCAAATCCTCCGTCTAGGTGTAGTCAAGTCACTGGGATTGCTTATCTAGATCTGAAAGAAAATCCATACTCACATCTCTTAGGAGGTGATAGGTTGCTTTGTCACGATTTATCTTTCATTTGATTTCAATTTTCTAACCATGCTGGTAATGATATATTGAGTGTTTGTGTTGCAACTGCAGGTAGCACACTTCATAGGCGCAACAATTTCCATTTAAATCTTTCATCTTGTGTTAGAGAGATCTCAAATCCTCACACTCTTTGTTGTGTTAGAATTGAGGTTTAGTCCTCTTTCTTACCAAATAATTCTCCATTAGTTTTTTGATTTGTATCAAATCTTCTTGTGAGAATTTGTCATCAATATTTTTTCACAATTCGATGTGGTAAACATGATACCCTGTTTTAACTCACTAAAATTAGCAAGCTGAAACAGGGGGGGAATATAGCTACCCTCAAATTTTCATCACCTTCCTTAGTAAGCATTTAGGTGATTCTGTGATTTTATCTAACATGTGGTTTTGTAGGGTGTGGTTCCTAACTGTATACTGCAAATACCGCTAGGGGCTTCATCTGACAACTTGTGGATATATCCTTTTTCATGAATGTTTACTTTTCTTTACTTTAGCTTGCATATTCACATAGTGTCATATGACCGCTAAAGTGGGGGATAAATGTAGCATAGTAAATTGTACACCCTTGCTAGGGTGGTAAATTTTTGTGCTTAGTTTAGCACCCGCCTTAGTGTGTTTACATATTGCATTGTAATTTCCTTTTAAGCATTTAATTAATTAATTTAATTAAATCTAAAGTAATATTTCATCATTCCCCATATCATAAAATTGGGCCCTTTACCCTAAGTGTGCCCCTTTTCATTTTATTCCTCCAATAAATCATTAAATCATAAACCCTAATTATGTCTTATTTCGACCTTTACGGCTTGATTTCGCATATCAAAACACCTCAAAATTATTTGTAAATTTGGCATTCACTCTAATATCATCATATCTAATGACCATGAAAATTTTAGTGAAAAGTTGGTCGGACTAGGTGCACTTTTGGTCGGACTAGGTGCAAAGTGCACCTAGTCCTGACATTTTTCCCGAATTTTTGGGAGCATAATTCTATGATATTATAATTCTTAACCCCAAGAAATTGGTAGGAAATTCAAATCCTAGGTTAGCCTAAAGGAGAAATTAAGATCTAGGTTTTCATACATAAGAGATCTCTTTCTTCATTTGAAGGTAAGGAATAACTAGGAAAAAATCCTTCTAGCGAGCACAAGGAGCCTTCTATGTAGTGAAAGAGAAGCTTATGTGGAGTCTTCAACAACATTCATCAAGAATTCATCAAGTATTTATCAAGCATTCATCATCAATTAGGAGCCTTGAAGACATTGAAGAATAATAGGAGATCACCGATTGACGATTGGCTTGTACTCCTCCCTTGGGGTTGGGTATGATTTCATGTTGTTTTCATGTCTTTGTGTGAGCTTATTTACACTCATTTTTTCATTTACATTTATTCTTTAGATCACTTAGTATAATTGATTTAGAGCATTTACTTTGTTAATTACAAGCATTTAGGGTTTACTCTTTAGGGTTGCTCTAGATTGTTTGCATTCATCATTTTAGAGTCTTGCACTCACACAAGATTCCTACCCACACTATTTTACTATACAAATATGTTGGTATTTTGGATATGTTGATATGGTTTTTTCATTGATGTCAACACTTGTCATCACTTGTCAACACTTATCAGCACTTGGAGATCTTTGGTTATGTTCACCGGCAAGTCAGTGACTTATGCACAGTCACTGGTATCTGGTTCATCGCCAGGTTATATTGTTCACCGACACTTGGAATGACTTGGAGACTACTTGGTTATGTCGAAGACATTATTTGATCACTTGGTTTTGGTGATTTGGTTATTGATTTATTCAGGTTTGCATATTTGTTGTTACCGGCAAATAGGTCCAAGTTATGCATTGGCAAGCATATCTATTCTAGATCAGCACAACACATTATAGAGATGATTTGTTATTATTGTAAATACATTGAGCCGACATGATGCATCGCTTATTGATTCATTTCTAATTGATTTTATTGTAATATTCTTAGTGAGCCGACCTATTCAATTGGTCTTAGGTTATGGTATAAATGTAAGATCTCATTTGTGAGATTAATAGGCGATTGGAAAAAGGATTGTAATAAGGTATATGCAAAAATAAGCAGAGCTATACACACAGACATCATTTGAAGATTGAAGGAAGGTATTTGTGAAGGAAATCATAACTAAACCGGTACTGAATCTAGCATATGAAGATACTATTTTAAGCAGTACATTATCATTGGATTTAACCATCCAATTGTAGTCAGTGTGACTCCCATTTTGTGATTGAGCAGTGAGCTCTAGGCAGCTGGCCTTTCTGCATGTGCAGACTCCATATTGTACACACATACTATTTGCAGTAGTATCATTTGATTGTGGGTAAGGCTTCCCACCATGGTTTTTCCCCTTACAGTGTTTCCACGTACAAATATTTATCTTATGTATTGTGGATGTTATTGTCTTTCTGTTTCATGCATTAATCTTTACCGGTACTCGCAATTAACTAATAAAATTGTCTACCTGCATAAAGTTTGGTTTACCGACATTAAGCATTAAGTTTTGGTTAAGTTAATTTTGGTTGAATTTATTGGAGAACTGATTACCCCCCCCCCCCCCCCCCCGCTCTCATTTATCTCCAAGACCTAACAAAATCAGCTTTTTGTTGAGGTGGAAATCACCAAAATAGGGGTTTGACTAAGGAAAAACCCTACATAGCTACCCAAACCCTCTCTTTTTAGTTGCAGGTGTAGTATTAGGTATTCGGAAGGCTTCCCATATCAGAAAAAGGCACAAGGATGGTCCCAAGGCCTGAAATTGCCCCAAATCCATCAGGGACAGGGGCGTGGTGCCCTGGTCCCCCTAGATTTCAATGAATTTTAATAGGGTGAAAGCTCAGGATCTTAGGATTGTAGGCCTACAGTTGTAGCTCTCTGTCAAATCATCAAGGAAAGGGGCATGGCACCCTAGTCCTAGTTAGTTTGGCTCATCTTTCTACATCAAGTACACATGCATATTCCTCCCCCTTCTCTTCTTTCAGTATCTCAGCTTTAGTCCTACAAGTGTACACAATTTTGACTCATATGCTTCATTGTTCATCTCCTAGTCTAGTTGATCAATCTTTCACATCTTACCTTCTTTTACAACAAGAGGAATAGAAACCCTAAGAGATAATCCTTGGCTCTCTCTTTCTCACAAGAAGTAGCCAAAGTGAGCTATTGCCCTAGGTTCTTTTGTAATCCCAATGTGTTGGCAAAAGTGGGATTAGGTCCTAGTCACCCGATCTTGCTTTTTCCCCTCCACAAGATCTATTACCAGAAGTTTGACCTGATTTTTTAGAACTAGGGCACATCAATTCTCTATCGTCCTTTGCATTTATGGCCATCAAAACTTGAATCTGTTCATCTTTGTGAACTCTATTGGTCCTCTCAAACACTACTCTTTACTTGTTTCCTACACACAGAAAAGAAGGGGGTAATTGTTGGGAATAGGGATTTGCCTTGGTCAAACCCCAGTTTGTAATCAACCTTGAATGAGATAATGCAAATTCTAAAATAAAATATGAATAGATATACCTTATATCTACAAATGTTGTTGATGATGTAATGCTCTTTGAATGTAATGGCAAATGTTGTATGAAATGACATGAAAAACATAAAACCGTAATCACACACACTTGCTTGCATAGAAATTGACATGTCTTTTCTCTACAATGCTTGATGATGTATATGAAGCCTTTAAGACCTCTAAAAATGCTTGATTATGAATGATTCACAAATGCATGGCTGGTCAATGTATATTATAGGATCTAAAATGAATTGATAGGATGTCTTTATATAGGGGCTTCTAGGTGAATTACCAATTTAAAGGTTGACCTCGAATGGTCATGCAGAGCCATGAGGATCAAATCTTACTAATGAGATATAGCCCCAAACTTATTTCGAATTGGGGTCGTATTGAGCAGGACCGTTGCATTTTGGGGCACCATGGTCTAGACCAGGACGTTCCCTCCACAATCAAGATTAAAAAATGTTGAAAGAGGGTGGGTATCCCATGGTAGGACCCCCAAAAGGCTAGTCATGGCCTCAAATCTAGAGAATGGGCACAAAAAAACCTTGAAAGGGGATGAGGATAGGACATGTTAAATTTGGGGCACAAACATGGGGTGTAAATTGGCCCAGTGATAATTTACGATGCTACATTTAGCCACCACTTTAACGGGAGTATGAGATTATGCAAATACTCTTTGTAAAGTAGATAATAGGTGAAAGGGAGAGAGGAGAAAGATTACAAGAAATATAAGACATCACTAATTTTGAGAAACCAAGCCCCTAATCTTAGGATCTTAACTCATGCAATCAAATGCAAGGACACACAACACAAAAACAAAAATCCAACACAAGACCTCAAATCAACTAGCCGAAGAGACCTTGATAATTAAAATGTCTCAAACACTAATATCATTCTTGGAATGCCATCACAAGGACATAAGCAATCACATAAAAGAGCAAGAGCATGCATCAAATCATGAACTATAAATATCTATGAGCTCATAATAAGAAGAAAAGAGAGGCATGGATATCACATTCTAGTTGTGTTTTTCTAGGTGATCCATGAGAAGAAGAGTGAGATATTGTTAGAATCAAGGAACACTGAGAGGGGGGGGTTGAATCAGTGTTCTGCAATCTTTAACATTATTAATCTGATTCTTCAACCATCTAATGAAAATCAATAAAAGAAAGATATAAACACATAATGAAAGCATCCACAACACCAAATTTATATGTGGAAAACCCAATTAAGGGAAAAAACATAGTGGGAACATACCCACAATAAGTTAATACCCTATTAGGAGTAAGTGAAATATTGCAATGGGAATGCACACGCATTCAGGCACACTTCCTAGAGCTCACTACTCAAAATTTCAATAAAGGCTACAACCCAAAAGGCTCACTACCTTACAAAATGATTACAAAATATAAAAGAAGGTTTTAACTATTGAATAGAATCAACAAATACTCGAGTATAGTTCTGGTTAAGCACAAAACACATAATCGTACTCTACTATGCTCTATTTTGATATTTTGTATTATACTGGAGCACCAATCTTTCAACTGCGCACGTGAAACTGCACACAATCACTCATACACACTTTCCACATAATCATGGATACCAAAGATGATCATATCAATTGATCTAATATATTTGCATCAATAATTTAGGTCTTCATCATGTCGGCCCAAAAACACATAACACACAAATGAAACATGCTACTCAAGTCAGCTCAATCTGATCCAAAACAACCAAGCGAACCAAAACAAATTGTCCACACACTTCCCATATGTCGGCTCACTAACCTCGAACACACAACCAATCACCAAAATCACTTTGTACGGTCTGCACAAAGAATCTCCAAATGTTACTATTGATCAACACTTTTATACCAGATCCTCCAACTCACACAACTCTCAACACCAGAGCACACAAACTTGGAATAAGGAAATTTATATGTCCACAATGCATCTCTAAGATCTGCAACACTAAAAACTCAACACAACTGAATCGCCAACCACACCACTATACACTCTATTGGATGTCATGTTCTTCTCACCAGACCTCACTGGACCTCAATCAATCTTTTGATATGAATGGATCATGAACTACAGATTGGATATCTAACTCAAGTTTCCATCAATGACAACATCTGATCATTAATGCAATGTATCTTGTCAACAATCTCCCCCTTTGGCATTGGATGTAATACTTAGAGAAAAATGACTAAGTGTCAGACCAAAACCAAAATAATGTACACTACAAACAAAATCTAACTTAGACTCAAAGAATCAGAAGCTCCACCTAAGATCAACATTTTTCACTCCTCCACACTCCCCATTTGACATCAATGGAGAAGGTAGGGTTTCAGAAACTAAAAATTCAAGCCAAAAGTGCTATATACATATGTACACATAGTCCTTACATACTCAGAAAAATTTTAAGATGTCTGCATATGAGTTCTTCAATGTGTCCAAGTGGCTATTCCAGCCCTTCTAGAGATTCTCCAACATGGTTCTAAATCCACTAAACAAATAATCTTGTGCCTCTATTTTTTTTACATCTTCTGGATCACTACTGGCCAAAGAATCTTGAATATCCTTAAGAGGACTCAACATTATATCCAATTTAAGAGTAATGAGACTCCTAATCTCTCCAACTCTTCCAATTATTCTCTCTCGATCATGGCTCAAACTTCTGATTTTCTTAAGTAATGATATTACCTGATTTTCATGACTGCTCATTGATATTGATATAGAATCAACCGACTGAGATATGTGTTCTAGCTCATTCTCATGTACCTTAGATTTGTTCTCAATGTCCGCAGTGAACTTTTGGTGCAGTCACGATTAGGAGAGACCTCAATGAGATCTATCCAAACTGTGCAACAAGAGTAAACACAACGAAAGCAAGACAAGATGATGGAGGCAATGCAGAACTAAATGAATTAGATCATGAAAACTAATTACAAATAACCGGTAACATCCAGACTATAAGATTCAGCTCATTGGCTTGCTATATACATGTTCAATTATAAAATCGGTCAACTTCGAGCCTCTAAATCTTATGATACCTCTTCTATATTCTCTCTCATGAATTATGATGCTTAATTACATTGGTTTATACTCTCAAGAGAGATTCATGTTGGCCCAAGAGGGATCAAATGCTAAAGAATGAGATCAAACATGTAAAACCACCAGGTCGGCCTCTACCAATTAAAATCCTCTGAAAAATCCAAAGGAAGAAGTGCGGATTAGGAAGAAGGTCGACCACATGCCAAGGAACATTGGAATCAATGAATTGAAGATCCACAATATAAAGAAAGGATCCAAAAGATTCACCAATAGAAAATAGGTCCAAGTGGTTCCAAGGTTCTAAGTCAGAAACTGTCTTGAAATCCAAAAGCGATAACTTGCCAAAAAATGATCCAAATGTCCAGCGGTTTAGGAATAAGGAAGATAATCATATTGATAAGAAAAATCCAGCTATGCAATATACGGTGAGAAAATACAAGAAAATGTAGGAAGAAATTCTAAAACAAAAAACAAAAAACAAATTGAAAAGAAATGTTTTTGGTTGATGCAAGATTGCCAAGAACTGGGGATGCTCCTGCATCAAACATCCAGGGTTGTTGAGAAAAAGTGAGTCCCTCACTTTGCTAGGTGTAGCGTCCTAAAATTGCGACACTTGCAATTTCGACTGCATTTCGGTCTTCACGATGGCGACCCAACACGCAACCTGAATGGAGACCCCAAAACTTGCTCACGACACTAAAAACTGCATTTTTCAAGCACCGTTGGCTTGAACCTCCTTGCACCCCGCTGTCCCGGAGGTGGGACCAGAGCGCCCAATGCCCTGGTCGGCCTAAGGTCGGGAAAATCAGTCTATCAGCCCTAATTGACAAGTATATAAACTACATTTTTCTCTCTCATTTGGCATGAAGAGAATATGTGTACAAAGCGTGGAAACTATACTCAAGCATTCAAGCATTCAAGCAATTGATCATTCCAAGTCTCCATTCAAGGCTAAGTGTTGCATTCAAGACAAGGATTCAACCATTGAAGAGGAGATCACTTATTACATGCTACATACTACAACACACAACATCTAAACCTTTGCACATAAGGATACAAACATCCTTAGAACAAGGTATTAGTACTTGTTTTACATTACAGTCATTTACATTTACAGCACTTGCTCATTTCTTGGTTAATTCCAAAACCGGGGTTTGACCTAAAGGCAAACCCCTAATCCTTAACCCCCCAATCGTCTTCGCTTTTTTGTGTGTAGGTTGCAGGTACGCGGCTGAGATTGAAGATCTGGAATCCTTGTGCAGAGACGAACAGATCCCCCTTTGTTTCGCGGATTTTTCGGAGGACCGTGGCGCCGGGCGCCATCGTCCCGACAACTTTTTCTCAAATTTGCAGGACAGCGCCGTATCGACATTTTACTGCTAATTCCAGGTCCGTAGCTTCATCCTATAACCTAAACTCAGTTTATAAGCGAATCTTTATGACTTTCTATGCATCCTTAGCTTAATTTCCTTAATCAACATTCTTTACAAAAGAGGGTAGCTTTGCTTTCCAAACCCTTGAAATCCATTTAGCATCCAATCTTACATCGTGTGGGATTGAATCTTATGAGTTTCAACCCCTCTTTTGAATGTAAAGTCTTCCCCCTAAGTGAAAACCCATCGAATCCTAGCGAACCTCCCTTCTCTCTCCTCAGAGTTAGAAGAGGGGAGACCAACTAGGGTTCGACAGTGATTTTCCGCTTTACATTTTGGTGAACCCGACGTGAACATCCTTTCTGATTATTCATGATTAGATCAGAAAATTGATTCCTTGATTACATTTCCATGTTTGATCTTTTGCAAAATTTTAGAGGTGATTGCATAAAAACCCTAAATTTTCTTTTTGAACATTGAACTTGCGAGATGTTTAAATATTAATGCTTGCTTCAGATCTGCTTTTCTATTATAAATTATCAATTCATATTTGTGCTTTAATTTTGAAAATTAAGTGGTTAAATGTCAAAACCCTAATTTTTGAAACCCTCTTAATTCAACCTTTGTTTGACAATTTGACCGATCAAAACATCTCCAAATCAGCTGTAACTTTGGATTCCGCAATAAAATCACAATATCTTTCATCCCTGAAAATTTGGAAAAAAGTTGCGAGGACTGTGTTGCACTCCGAGCGCCATCGTCCCCGACATTTTTTCCAAAATTTCGGGAGCGAGATCTTGCTGTATTTTCCTGCTAAAATCCAGAATATTGGCTGATTTTATCAATTTTAACACTTTCAAAATTACAGTCAAAGTTGGTCTTGTGATTGCTTGGTTTAAGGCTCCTAATCATTCAAAAATTATCGAAACTGAAATTTTGTGTCAAAATTGTGTTCTTACTGTCTTAGATCTGAAAATTGTATTTGCATTCATTCGAAATTTCAGTGCTTTATTCAAATATTCGCATTTTGTGACTTTTGAAATTAAGTGCCTAATTACAACAACTTTGATTTCCGCTTTCAAAATTAAATTTAGCGTGAAATTGAGTCAATTTTTAAATTTCAAAACTTGCACTGCTTTTGACATTCCCTCTAAAATCATAAAATTCAAAATTTCAGTTTCCCTCTCTTTTTCAAAATTCAAATTTTGCATTTTTCGACAATCTTGATAGGGTTCAATTTTGAGATTGCAACTTTAATTTGGCCTATCTACAGATCGTAAAATCCCTCAATTTTTTCAGATTAGCTCTAAAATCATCATACCTTTCATCCCTGCAAATTTCAAAAAAAGTTGCAAGGACCGTGTTGCACTCCGAGCGCCACGGTCCCGAACATTTTTTCCGAAATTTCGGGAGACTGTTGTGATTGCATTTAACAGCTTAAATCTGGAAGATTGGCTGGTTTTACTGAAAATTGCTACCTCTAAAATCAAAATCTTCTCTCTCTCTCTAGTGCATGAGTTTTACAACAATAAGCCCTACATACACTATTCCCGTTAGACGAAGCCGTAGAATTAAGTCTTTCCGAGGTTTAAATACCGAGGAGATGGAACCTAATTTGAGTAGCCTTTTTAACGAGGACATGGGTAATTCCTCTAATCCTCCGAATGATGAAGAAGCTCCCCATGAAGTTTCTGTTGAACAACTTTCCAAATTGGATAACCAATTTGATGATTTTCACCAATGGATGTCTCATGAGTATCCCGATAGTCAAGCTCTTCCTTTAATTGAGGGTCTAAAACGCATGCTTCAAAATGATAAGAATGGAATTGATGTCTTGCGTGGTATTTCACATATTGTGAATTCGAATGTGATGCCTATGAAGAGTTGTGCCGAATCTTTAAGTTATACACAACCTCCTACACAAGTCAATCATTCTATTCCTTTGACCACTTCTATTGCTAGTTTACCTACCTTTACATCAAACATCATGGCTACCTCTATACAAGACATTCCTCCTGTGATCACTAGTCATGGGGGCAATCCTCCTTCTTCAATTAACCCTATTCCTTCATTCAATCCGACTTCTTCATTCATTCCTTCAATAAGTGTTCCTATTACATCTTCACAAATGAACATGACACAAGGGGGCAATTCATTTAACCATTCCATTCCTCCTTGTAGTGTTCCTCCTATACAATCATCCCCTATGGTTGACTATCATAGGGTCCCACCACCTTACTCTTTAACTTCTTTCAATAACATCACACCTCCATCTCAATCTAACACACCTAATATGAACTCTTCGACTGAAGCTACCATTAATAATCTTGCACAAACTGTCTCTTCTTTACAGCAACAAATTGCCTCTATGAATCAATCTAAGTTTAGTGTGCCCACATTTGATGTTGCGAGCCCACTTTCTCTTGACATTGTTCGAGCTATTCCTCCTAAGCATGTTGAAATCCCGCATTTGGAGCTTTATAATGGTAAAGGAGATCCTCTAACACATGTTAAGACTTTTCAAACAATATGTACTGATTTTGCTTATGACCCAAGGTTGCTTGCAAAACTATTCACCAGAACATTAAGAGACAAAGCCCTACAATGGTATTGCTCGTTGCCTTCTTATTCTATTACTTCTTTTGAACAACTCGCAAATGCTTTCATTCAACAATTTCAAAACAATATAAGTCCTAAAGTTACTTTGATTGATTTAATGCATTGTAAACAAGGTGTTAAAGAAAAAGTGACTGATTTCATTGGTAGATATAAGCATTTGTATGCTCAAATTTCTTTTCCAGTGCCTGACAATGATATTCAAAGAATCTTTATTTCTAATTTACAAAAAGATATTCGAGACAAACTTCTGTTTTCTGAGTTTACTTCTTTCCAACAGTTGTGCGCCACTCTTCACAATTATCAACTGACTGTGAGTCAAATGGAACAATCACATCCTATGGCTCCAAGTGATAAGGGTGATAGCAGTCAACAACCATTTGGGAAGTTTAAACCGAACAGAGATTCCATCAAATTCAATGAAAACATCATCAACAACAATGTGAATGCAGCATCATGTGTGCCTCCTATTTCTAAATTTTTCAGGAAAGAAAGAAAGTATACTCCTTTGAATGAATCATTGCATGATATTATGAATAAATTATTGGGACAAAATGTGCTTACTCTTCCTCCTATAAGACAAATTGATCCTGCAAAGATTACTTCACCTTATTTTGATCACAAATCTTTTTGTCACTTTCATCGTCAGCCTGGGCATGATACTGAAAAATGTTTTTCTTTAAAGGGTAAAATTCAAGATTTGATTGATAATAATACTATTTCTGTTTCTAGAGTGAATGATAAAGGCAACACATCTGTAGCTCCTCCTAACCAAAATCTTCAGATTTTTACTGATCCATTACCTTCTCATACCTCTCATACCTCTAATGCGATTGAGGCTAATGATTCCTCTTTCTCATCTGATGGTCTTGTGTCTATGACTCCGAATGTGATTAACTTTGTAGAGCAGCAAGAAAACCCTAAAGAACCTTCCATCACATTTGATTCTAGTGAAACCATTAGAGCACCTGATGGTCCTCTATACATAGTTGCAAAAGTCAAGAATACACCTTGCCATGGAGTGCTTATTGATCCTTCGTGCATGGTTAATGTTATTAATGAAGAATTTCTTTTTACTTTGCAATTGAATCAAGTGATCTATGACAAAACAGATGTGGTTGTGAAGTTATTTGATGCATTTTCTTCTCCTGCGATTGGTTCTATTACATTGCCTATTGAGGTCCATAATAAATCTCTTGATGTGAACTTTGCTATTATTCCTTCTTCCAAACAATTTCGTGTGAAGCTTGGCTATCCTTGGCTATCTTCCATGAAAGCTATTGCTTCTCCTATTCATAAGTGTTTAAAATTTCCCCATAATGGTGAAGTTGTTACTGTCAATCATAGTCTCTTTAAACCAGCTGAAAGAACCTCTAGTGTTCCTATTGATTACTTTTGGCCTAAACAATTCCAATCTCTTCCTCCGCGAGGTGATCATCTTTTTAAATCTTATCAAAAGTGGAAAACAGATATGATCCTATCTCTAAGTGAACCTAGAGCACCTAAACTTGACATTCCTATCATTCTTGAGAAGGAAATTCTTCCTTTGAAAGACAAAACTAATGTCTTTCCCCAAGAAGATTCCCAACCCGTCCCTATGGATGCGACTATGTCTATACCTAATAAACTTCCTAAGAGTAGACCTATACCTCCTCGTCATGATGGACTTGGTCTTCTCCCTAAACCAAAAATTCCTCCTTTGTATGGAGCAGTTCCTCCTCCTGCCTTTTATAGAGAGAAGAGACCTTCTTCTTCTCCTATTATCCAGCCTAAGAGACCACAACCTAAACATCCAAGTGATAAGGATGAGAACATTCCTCCTCCTCTATCTTCTACACTTCCTACTAAGACTAGACGTAATCGTTCTGCACGGGAACGCCGACGAAAGCATCGTCTTAGGGCTCAAGCAGCTGCTTCTCAAACTTTACAATCTCCAAAAACACCTTCAACAAGCATTATTCCATTTTCTCCTCAGCCGGATATTGAGCCTAAATTTCCTAAACATAAAATGCATGATGGTCTTGATCCTGTGCGAGTTAAAGATCCTATTTTTATAAATCTTGATGACGATATAGATGAAAATGTTACTCCTCTTGCTTCTGATAGTGAATATGAACTTGTTGATGTTGATAACCATTTATCTAATGAATTTTCTAAAGCACTTATCCTAGCTCCTAGACAAGAACAATGTGGCTTGGAACATGAACATAGCCCTTGTTTGGATCTTGTGATAGCTCCATCTGCTGTGTTGGATGTTCCTCCTCTAGTGTGTTCCCTGCCTTCCCGAAACATTGATCAGCAAGATCGGGGGGTAGATGACATGCTAGACTAGTTACATTAGCATGGCAGATTCTCTCCCCCTCTCTTTTGTTACTTCTTCTATATGTTATTCTCATTCTTCTATTTGTCGTCCTTAGTGTTGTCTACTTGAGGACGATGCAAAGCATTGAGATCTCTTTGGTCTCTCTCATGTTGACTCAAAAGACACATGTGTTCCCTTCTTCTAGGTGACTTTCCTTGATTAGGGAATGAAGAACAATTATGCATACATACATATGATATATACATGACTTATCATACAGCATACTGACCCCGAGGAAAGCGAAGTCACCTCGTGCTTTGTGTTTGTGTTTCTTATCCTTAGGTTTATCTCATACTTGGGGGCTAAATCTTTGCGATAACGTGCTCCTTTCCCTTCTCATTTCTTATGTGTATCACTACGTTAAAACAATCACCCCCGTTGAGGCGTGTGCGATCGCTTTAACGTAGGGGGGCATACACCCTGTCTATCCTTTCAAAGATACTTGAAAATTTCTTGGCAAACTTAGCTTTGTCTTGAAGATTTTTGGTATTTCTTTTGCATGACTCATAGTTAGGGAACCTTACTACCGACAGTCATGGTTCTTCCTCGTGATCTTCCCTTTTACTTTGTCAATCGAAGTTGTAAGATCCTTAGTCCACTGGGGGCTTGGTGTATCTTGCCTCCTTGACATGGTGAAAGTCTTTCAATGTTGTTTCCTTGTACTTTACCGGAAGTATGAGCATACATACTCCCGCTAAAGTGGGGGCTAAATGTAGCGTCCTAAAATTGCGACACTTGCAATTTCGACTGCATTTCGGTCTTCACGATGGCGACGCAACACGCAACCTGAATGGAGACCCCAAAACTTGCTCACGACACTAAAAACTGCATTTTTCAAGCACCATTGGCCTGAACCTCCTTGCACCCCGCTGTCCCGGAGGTGGGACCAGAGCGCCCAGCGCCCTGGTCCCTGGGTCCTATTTTGGGCCCGGTTTCCTAAGTGATATCGGGTCTTTTTTATTGTAATTTGGAAATATACTTCCCTGGTCGGCCTAAGGTCGGGAAAATCAGTCTATCAGCCCTAATTGACAAGTATATAAACTACATTTTTCTCTCTCATTTGGCATGAAGAGAATATGTGTACAAAGCGTGGAAACTATACTCAAGCATTCAAGCATTCAAGCAATTGATCATTCCAAGTCTCCATTCAAGGCTAAGTGTTGCATTCAAGACAAGGATTCAACCATTGAAGAGGAGATCACTTATTACATGCTACATACTACAACACACAACATCTAAACCTTTGCACATAAGGATACAAACATCCTTAGAACAAGGTATTAGTACTTGTTTTACATTACAGTCATTTACATTTACAGCACTTGCTCATTTCTTGGTTAATTCCAAAACCGGGGTTTGACCTAAAGGCAAACCCCTAATCCTTAACCCCCCAATCGTCTTCGCTTTTCTGTGTGTAGGTTGCAGGTACGTGGCTGAGATTGAAGATCTGGAATCCTTGTGCAGAGACGAACAGATCCCCCTTCGTTTCGCGGATTTTTCGGAGGACCGTGGCGTCGGGTGCCATCGTCCCGACAACTTTTTCCCAAATTTGCAGGACAGCACCGTATCGACATTTTACTGCTAATTCCAGGTCCGCAGCTTCATCCTATAACCTAAACTCAGTTTATAAGCGAATCTTTATGACTTTCTATGCATCCTTAGCTTAATTTCCTTAATCAACATTCTTTACAAAAGAGGGTAGCTTTGCTTTCCAAACCCTTGAAATCCATTTAGCATCCAATCTTACATCGTGTGGGATTGAATCTTATGAGTTTCAACCCCTCTTTTGAATGTAAAGTCTTCCCCCTAAGTGAAAACCCATCGAATCCTAGCGAACCTCCCTTCTCTCTCCTCAGAGTTAGAAGAGGGGAGACCAACTAGGGTTCGACAGCGATTTTCCGCTTTACACTAGGGTCAGGGGAAAACCAAGGCAATCCACCTCTTCCTGAGAAATCCAAGATGAATCTCCAGCTGGTATGTCCTTCCATTTCATAAGATACACCTTGTATTGATTTCTTCGAGTGCTACGTCCAATCCTACTATCCAAAATGTTTTCAATCCAATCTGGTTCCTTCCAAGGCAACTGCTTTTTAAATTTTTCAATAGTGTCTTCACTAAATTGATTCATGATACTGATGTAGATCTACAATGTTGAATATAGGTGAAATACTCAAACTATCTGGTAGCTCCACTTCATATGCATTTTCGGAACTGAATTTCCTTAAGATCTTACAAGGTCCAAACTTTCTCATCTACAACTTGTTATAGGTTCCAACTGGAAATATTTATTTTCTCAGATACACCATCACTTCATCACCAACTTCAAACTCCTTGTCTTTTCTTCTCATCTTCTTTCTTCTTATATTTGTTGTTCATATCCTCCAATTGTTGTTTAACCTGAATATGTAAGGCCTTCATGTGATTTGCAAATTCTTTTGCTTCTACACTCTACTTGTATTCATTATTGATGTCCCTTAATTCTTATATACCTCTAGGGTGTGCTTCGATAACAATCTCAAAGGGTGTTTTTTTAGTACTCCTGTTCACTAAATTATTGTAGGCAAACTCTGCTTGTGCGAGAATCAAATACCAACTTTTGGTTTTCTCTCAAACTAAGCATCTCAACAAATTTCCCAAACTCCTATTTACTACCTCTGTCTATCCACCAGTCTGTGGGTCAAAAGTAGAACTGAATTTCAAATATGTCTTCATCTTCTTCCAAAGTGTTCTCTAAAAATAACCAACAAACTTAGTGTCTCTATCTGAAATACTTCTCTTAGGTAATCCATGCAATCTTACTACCTCCTTGAAAAATAGGTCAGCTATATGTACTGCATCTAATGTTTTCTTACAAGGTATGAAATGAGCCATCTTCAAGAATAAATCATTCCCTCTCTGTGTCTTAGGTAATCCAAGTATGAAATCTATGCTTATGTCCTCCCAAGGTCTCTTCGGTACTATCAAAGATTTACACAACCCCACATTCTGACTACTACCTTTTAAAACTTGACACACTAGTACATTTGAGGTTGATTTCCGACGGCCTATCATCAAAATTTTGACTATTTTTCATTAGACTTCCACCAAATGAAGCCATCGAAGACTCATCGTCGATAATTCCAACGGTGCCATCTAATGTCAGAATTTTGACGATATCCTGAACTCTTCCAATGATGGCCATGATCGCTCATCTGTCAAAAGAATGTCATCAGGTGTAAAGCATCCCCATCAGATGGACGTTGGAATTCTAATGCCTACCAAGAACTTGCAACGAAAACGATTACAACGAGCATTCGACAATAAAGTGTCGTCGAACATACAAAATCCTCATTGAATGTTTCTTCAATTGGTGTCCAAATGCCGACGCCTACCAGGAACTATGCATCGGTGAGGATGTTGCTTGTCCGATGATCTTGTCGTCAATGCAAATTTGGGATGATGTCAGAATTCCGACGGTGATCTATTTAAAAAAATAAAAAATATGCATGCCAATTACAATGGTGCTTATTGGTTCCCTTTTAGCATGTCCTACTAGATGGACCCAAGTAGTTCAATTTCAAGTATACTGGGATGAATTTTAATGCCATTTGGAATCCCACATGAAGCCATATTGATATTTTATCGATAATACTTCCTATGCACTACTTCATACAATACAAAATTGACTTGATTCTCAAATCTCTTATTCCAAATATATATTTAACACATCATTTTAGGAGAACAAAATCAACACAAAGTCCAAAAATTAGTAAATTCAAGAAGTATCAAGTCAAGTTCATCCTTGTGGTAGTTTGATTATTCTTGCACCCAAGAAAGACGGCATATGATGACTCTACATTGACTCTTATGTCTCAAAAAGATCTCAATGAAGAACATGTATCTCTTACTACACATCAACAATCACTTGGGTCATCTCTAGGAACACTAAACCAAATCAACATATCATCAAGTTTCCATCCAATATTTTTTTTTTGGAAAACTATATTCAAAATATGAGGACTCTATGAATGGATGGCTATGCCTTTTGACAGTTTCTGATGCTCTTGTGACACTCGTACTTGATAAAAAATGTTATCATTGTCTACATGGATGTCATCCTAATATTTAACAAGATCTTAAAAGAATACATGCTACATGTTGCACAAGTACTAAATACACTACATCAACACAAGTTGCAAGCCTACCTTGATAAATGCATTTTGGCACCACACAAAATTAACACATTGGTTACATAATCAACCACACTTGCATTCATGTTGATCCAGAGAAAATCAAGGTGATGAAATACTAGCCTATCCCATACAATATTGGAAGAACATATGTTACACATTGCACATGTACCACATATGCTATGCCAACACAAGTTGCAAACCAACCTCAACAAATGAAATTTTTGCACCATGCAAATTTAGTTACATTATCAACCTCTCCCATTCAAGTTGATCTTGAAAAAATCAAGGTGACATGATACTAGCATACCCATGCAAACTCAAATAATTGCACAACTTTCTCAAACTTGAGAACTTCTATAAAAGGTTAGTCCTTGGATTTTCACATGTTCCTTGATCACTCAACAAGGTTATATGCAGCAAGGAAACATTGCTATGGACTCCACAAAAAAACATGCCTTTAATAGCCTCAAACAACACCTCTACTTTGTGCTAGCATTTACTCTAGTGAATATTGCAAAATCATTTGATATTTAGATTGATGCATTTGATTATGTACTAGGCATCATGCTAATTTAGCATGGCCAACCTATTTCCCATCACTCAAACTCTATTAATGATACCTTGTGGCACTATTAAACTTATGAAAAGGAGCCTTGCACCCACATACAAGTAATCAAACATTGGTGGCACTATATTCTTAACAAAGAGACTATCATTCAATTGATCATCGCCCACTTTAATTAGTACACACAAAGTAAATTGTAAAATGTGTGGCATGTGCAGTGGTTGACCTATCTACAAAAATTATCTTTTGGCCATTAAGAATTTGAAGGGGCACAACAAGGCTACAAATTAATGTATTCATTAATGGTATTCATAATGCCAAGGGTGGTAGGTTGAGAGGGGTAATAAAAAATGACAGGAATGCGGTTTGAAGGTAGGGGTTGGCAAAAGGGATTGATGATGGCATGTACAACTATAAAGTACCAATGAAGAGATGAGTAAAAAGAAAGTAATGTTGCAAACCTTTGGCAAAATGAGAGAGAAGAACAATATCATCAACAAGTAGATTAGCAATAACCCCTCATGTAATAGTGAAGGCATCCAACAAAGAGCTAAAAATAGAAAGAGAAGTATGAAAAGAAAACTCATCTAGCACCCAACAATGAAGGCATGAAACTACCTTCAAAATGAGAAGATTTGTTCTCATTTTAAACATATCTAAGCATAAAAGCTTCTAATTAGCTTGGCTATTTGAAAGCCATGGCTAATGCAAACTGTTATGTTGTGAACAGTACAAAGACCAGTAGTTATATAGAAGTTTGTGGGGAATCTGACCTCCCTCGAATGCCACCTACATTCTACAACTTGGTATGAAAAAATTATGTTTTAATGGTGTACTTCTTGAACCTGCAACATCATTTACTTTTTCTATAAGTGTAGGCCATGGGTGTCAAATGACACGTAGTTAAAAATAGGACACATACTAAGTAAATGATACACTACTTGATTCTCATTACCTAGTTATAGTAAGCATGAGTGAGAGATAAAGGAACTAATGCAGGGAAACTATGACTTAAAGCCAATAGGAAGCATTCAGACAAAAGGAGGACTATTGTGACAATACTATTCTTAAGCAAATATTGAAAACATAACACAAATACTAGTTTCCAGAAAAGGGATCTGCTTTGCAAGTAGCCCACAAAAGAAAAGCATTCAACTAAAATCAAGATCAAGATGAAAAAATCTAGTGTTTTCCTTGGTTTCAATGAAATTTGTGATAGATGTTAGGATCACACACGAGATGCATGTATCTAAAGGTTATTTAATGTCATTTATAATCCACATTTCAACATGGTATGGAAAGCCATTCTTACACTAAGGATTAGAATGGTCATCTTCTTCACCTAGAGATTGTTTCTAATTCTTTGTGATTAGAATACTACTCATATTATGTGAGACTATGAAGCACCATTTCTTTTGGATTTGTGCTAATTTCTTATTGGGTGAGATAGATTTGTAATTATTTGATCTTACTGTATGTAATATATGAAAATAAGATTATTGGTAATTATTTTTTAATAATTAACAAGAATGTGTTTTTTAATGTTATTAGATAGATATAAGTTCAAAAATGAATCTAAAGTTTGAATGCCTCAAGAATATCAGGGGTCTTTTGGAAAATGCTTTACATTCAATCAATCATATATATTTGAAATACTAGTGAAGGCATATGAGTATGCAGTCAAAGAATCTCCACCAACTTGTCAATGTAGATTTTACAGAGGGTTGGAGATAGGACACCCTTGTTTGACCCCAATTGTTCTCCTCATCAAGTTGAAGATATTGTAAGCATAAAGTTTCCCAATAAATTTCATAAATCCTACAAGCAATGCTAATGAGACAATCCAAAATGTCGACATCATATTTTTGTTGGAAAAGCAAGTGTCTCCCAATTGAGTCAAAGTCATTCGAAAAGTCTATAAACAACAAAAGACTATGGAAGAGTGGCGGTGAGCCTTCTCAACAATAGCCTAAAGTGTAAATATGTGGTCAATGGTTCGATAATCTCCCTTGAAAGATAGCTTTCCCACAAGCTCGAACATTACCTTTCTCTAGGTAATCATAAAAAAATTGCATGCCTAACATTGTGGCAAAAATTTTGACAAATGTATGACCAATCATTATATTCCTATAGTTGCTAGGATTGGAGAGATTCCTAGAGCATAAGTTTGACAAATGTATGACCAATCATTATAGTCCTATAGTTAGATTGCATGTCTAACTAGGAACTTGTGATAAAGCATTATAAGACACAATTTGTTCCACTTCAACAACTTCCATAGGTTCAAATGTAATCATTAATCTTTCTACAGGTTTAGAAGATGATGCCATTCCAGATAAACTAGATTCGAAGCAGGATTTTTCAAAGAAATACCTTATTTCACACACGCTGCCTCTTTAATTGGTTGAATTCTCAAGTGCACACTAGTTTAGTCTTCAACAACCTTCAAATCTACTTGATTGCTCAAATCACAATGCAGCTTCAACAAATATCAGCCAACAATCCTTTCTCAGCTCTGCAATCGCTCAAAAATTCTTTATCGAATGCATTAGGGTAAAAATAACAAAGTGAAAACTTGCTTTTATCCCTTTTTTATTTACCTACTGCATTAAATGCTCACCTATTAGGGTTAAAAACCCTAATTACACCTCTTAATGATACATAGATGTAAAACCAGTTGATAACTGATTGACAAAAAGTTATCAAAATTTCATGCACTCAAATTCTCTTACCGCTCATTCATTTCAAAGGCTCTAGAGGTGGATTTATTTTTAAGTTCCCCTTAGCCATATTGAAAAGGTTTAATTCACCAGTGTAGGATTCTCCACATTTGGTGAAGGAACAGTTTCTTCTCTAGGTGAGTCATCACTCTTCTTCTTCTATATTCGATTTATTTCTTCTTTGGTTTCTTCAACATTAACTTTCTACTTTCCAATCTGATATTTAGAAGGGTTTACCAGTTTGCTCTTTCTGGATCTACAAAATTTTGCCAAGTGTCCCTATTTGTGACAGTGATAGCAAGCCATACCAGATGATTTCCAAGGTCCTACATTACCTCTCCGAGTTCTTCTTCTGCAATTCATAGCCACATGACCAAAGTTGTTACAGATGGTGCAAATGACATTTGTTACCTTTTCCATCTCAAATGGACTAAACTAGTTGCCGTACGGTCTCTTCCAGTTCATGTTGACCCAGTTGTCAAAATTTCTCATCCAGTTACCATTTGTTCTTGAATTCATATGTGGTACAGGATTGTTCACTCCATATCTGCATTCACCTGATCTATGTCCATACATTTTACATGTGAAGCAATGACCTTCAAATTTATTGGACACATACCTAGCATTAGTATTGTAGCTTGCATTTATATTAGGTTTGTCTCTACAAACATTTGCAGTGTGACCAGGTTTATGGAAAACAAAACAAACAAGTTTAAAGACCTTCTTACCGGTAGGATTTTTGACCTTAGGAGAAGATTTATTCTTAAGAGTGTTGCTCTTGGTACTGGAGGATTCACCTTTTTCAGATGTGTGAAAACCAAGTCCAGAGGTATCACCATTCATCCTTTGTGATTGAATTTGTTCTTCTAGCAAGATAGAACTTTTGTTGAACTTCTCCAATTTCCCATTTGCTTCAGTGAGCTGTCTGGTGAGATCTTCATTATGTTTTGACAGGTTCTCTCTCAGAGATGATGCTAATTCAAGATCTAGTTATAGGTTCTCTTTTTCTTCTCTTTCAGCATTCAAATGCTCATGCAAGGTAGCATTTTCTCACTTGATCTTGGCAATCTCATGATCTCTTTCTTTGGTGAGATCTTCAGGAGTTCTCTTGACTTCTAGTTCCTGACTCATGCGGATAGTAAGACATTTTAGCTCTCTCCTCAGATTTAGCTTTTCACTGTTTAGTTTTTCAACTTCCTTAGCTAAAGCATCAATATTGGCCTCATTCGAAGAACTATTATCAGATATTTCTAATAGTTGTTCAGTTAGCTCTCTTCTTTTGACTTGAGAAGCTTTCAGTTTGACCCTTAGGGTTTCAAGCTCATTCCTACTAGCCTCAAGCTCTCTAGCCATCTCAAAGTTTCTCATATCCCCCATGATAGCTTTAGGGTTTTATTCTAGGCGATTAGGCTTTAAGAAAATTAGGCTCTGATACCAATTCATGGACTTGTAAACCACTAAGAGGGGGGGTGAATCAGTGACACCAAAAATAGTACTACTTTAAACACTGATTTGTAGATAAAATTAACAAGTTTGTAAAACAATATGCATGCAATCAAAAATGATATAACAACATCCACCATAACACAAGTTTGTATACGTGGAAAACCCAAATAGGTAAAAACCATGGTGAGATGGGACTCAAAAGTTAACTATCTACAGTAATAGATAACTAACCGGTTAGGGTCTACAAATTCTCTTCTAGGAGTGAATCTTGTTAAAGGTCCCAAAGATTAGTTAAGAGCTATACCCTGTAAAAGGTAGTACCCTGTAAGGAGTAACCTTGGTGGAGGATTTCTAAATCCAAACTAATGGATAACCCGGTTAGAGGATTTGAACAATGAAGCTTGTTAGAGCTTACCCGATTAGGGGATTTGACTGTTGTAGTGATTAGAAAACAAGAGGTGATGTGATCTAGTAGTAGCACAAATTGCTTGTATAGATCCTCTTCTGCGCACTTAAATCCTCTTTACCAACATACTCTACGACTCAACACTTCTGCCTTTACACATAGAATATCACTTTCTCTCATACAAAATAATTCATTGTGATGTCAATATATAGACTTTTTAGATTTCATGTCGGCCTCTAGAAATCATAACACAATTACCTAGGTGCAATATATCTAGTCAAGTGATCATAACTCATCACAAAAATACCACCAAATCTTGTCGGTAAGGATAACTCATCATGACTTGTGATAACTCATCACATAATCAATGAATACCGATTGGAATTAAACATATAAACTTTTATCCTTGATGCTCCTATGATAATCTCCGTTGGATCTTCATGTTGCTGCCAAGTTATGTATATACACTGGTTGTCTCCATATATATATCGGTTGTCACCAAGTATCGATTAGAAATAAACCTCTATTATACTAGTTGTATTATAAACAACTTTGAAGTTACACCGGTAGACAATATGAATATGTGTGTGTGTGCGTGTGTGTGTGTGTGTGTGTGTTTCATCAATGACAACATATGATGAATTCAATACAATCATCATCAAGCCAACAATCTCCCCCATTGGCATTGATGGCAACACTTAGAAAAATTTACAGTAATACCGCTAAGTGTGCTTACAAAAAAAAATATACACATACTCCCCCTTACTACATACATCATACAAAATTTTCAAAAACACACATGCATATTTCTACTCCTCCTTTGACAACAATGCCAAATTGAAAAGCAATATATATATATATAGAAAAGTTTGTATCAAAATGTTTTACATATACAAAAAAATTGAAAAACTAAATCAAGATTCATGCATTCGCAAGTCTCATGAAAATAACATTAAAGTTCCTCTTCAACTATGATAAGGCATGTTTCCATGTTTCTAGCATGTTCTCAGTGTACTCAAGTGTAGACATAATCTGTGTATGAAACTCTTCCATGGAATCAAGTGTACAGGTTTCTGGAGTAGCTAAAATAGCTTCTGCATTCTTGTATAGGCTCTCTGCAGTATGCCCACTTGGGATGTGAGTAGACTCTTCAATTCCTTCAATGACCAGAGTCTTTTTGCTTTCTCAAGATCATAGGTATCCAACTTATTGTGCAAATCATCCATAGATTTGCTAAAAGTAAAAATAGAGTCTTGAAGTGGTACATATGCATTGCATATCTTTTCTAGCTCTTGCTCTGTTTCAGTTCGCCTTTTATTGATATCAAAATAAAAGAATGAAACATTAGAAGTAGAAGAAAGATATTTGCCTCCTATTTCAATAGCTTTTCTTAACAAATCTTTATTCAAAGATAGAGAAAGTTTCCCTATATCAGTTGCTTTCATAAGCTACTCTCCATGCCTCTTCCTGTAACTCTTCTCAGCATAAGTTTGTGCTGCTTCTTCAAGTGACTTAATTTGGTTAGATGCATCAGCAACCAATTGACAAAGTTTGCTAATAGGGGTTGTCAGATGTCCTGTAGAAGTTTCCAATAGTAGACTTGATAAAAATATCTACTGCATTCTGAATTGTTTTAGCTTCCATTCTTTGCTCTTTAAGTCTCTTCTTGTGTGCTCTAGATTGCATGACAATTCCAATCTTCATCATTTCAGATGCACTCATATTATAAACAATTATAGGCCTTGATATGCCTAATGAGTCATCATCATCTTCATCAGTCTACTGAATGACTAATGTTTTTGTTGGTTCAGAAGATGTTACCTTAACAATGGCTTTCTCTTGTCCTTTCTCTGTTTCCTATTCAGAAATTTGTGTTTCAACATTTTCATTAGATTCCTTCTGAATGTTCTATGAAACCGATGGGTATTGGGGTTGCTCAGGTTGTTCCTTTGCTGGTGGAACATCCACTCTTGGTTGAGTTGTCGGTTTCTCAACTGAAGTAACCTGTAAGTAAGTGATTTCAGGTGGCTGCATATCTGGTACAATGATGTCTCCAGATAGATCAATTGTATCCTAAATATCATCAACAACTTGGATGATAGTGCCATCCTTCTTCTTGATAGGATAGACCACATCAGCTTGCACAATTTCTTCTTCATCCATTTCAGGTCGATCAACATTATCTTGCTCATCCTTAGAAGAATGCATAAGATCTTCTGAGTGTTTGATATTACGAGCAATTTGATGAGTCTCAATCTCAACAAGTTGCACTTTTCCATTGATCGGCTTCAATCTTCTTGTTTTGTAAGCAAAATGAACTTTATACTTATCAACCAATTCATTCAACTCATCCTTTGACAACTCAGAAAAATGTTGTACAAATGCATCATCTATGATTCCTTTTTCTTTCTTAATTGATTCCTCCCATTTATTTAAAAGAATAGTATACAAGGAATTAGAGATATCCTTTTCAAGATCATGTGGTAATCTATTGTAATGACACAAATGATTGATTACCTATTGAATGATTTGCTCATTTTCATCTTCAGTGAAAGATCAAAATGTTCTTTGAC
The DNA here is from genome assembly GCF_030272615.1 of Cryptomeria japonica. Classification (NCBI taxonomy): domain Eukaryota; kingdom Viridiplantae; phylum Streptophyta; class Pinopsida; order Cupressales; family Cupressaceae; genus Cryptomeria; species Cryptomeria japonica. Next base: position 557,909,181 of record NC_081405.1, read on the forward strand.
ATTGTCAAATTTGTTTCTCTGTAATGTCTTCACTGTCCTCTCAAAGGTAGTCTTAGGCTTGTAAGTTGAAATATCAAAGGGAATAGTTGCCTTCGGCACTTCCTTCATTTTCTTTGCTACTCTATTAGTTGCTTTCATTTTCTTAGGTTCTTCCTTAGTGTCAGTACCTTCAGATTCTGCTTGGAGAATAAGTTTTCGACCTCTTTTCTTAGATGCATTCTCCTTCTTTGCATAAACTTTAGGTGTCAGTTCCTTTTCGGTTTGGACACTTCATGTCACTCTTGCATTTGTCATCACTGGAGGTGCTTGCTCAACCTTCTTTTTCTTACCTTTACCACTCATGGCAGGAACAATACTAGTTCCAACTTGTGTAGTCTGATCTTCAACAATATTCAATTTTGCCTTCTTTTTGTCCTTTGGAGATGCCAACAAGTTATTAGCATAACCAATAAATAAGTCATAGTTGACCTCATAACTCATATCTTCCATTTCTTCTTCTCTAGGCTCAATTGCCTCCATTAAATAGAAATCAGTGGTAACTATGAAAACAATGTCCTTAGCAAAATGTTTTACCACATCCTCAAGCAATCTTACTCTCATGCTCATTTTCTTCTGAAACTCATTGAAGTATTTGTTCTTTGCAGCAAAAAAGGTGTTCTTCACAGCCTTGATACTATTCTTAATCCGGGCGGATACCAGTAGATCCTTAGACCATTCAAGATCACCTATTCTCGGTAGGAAATTCTAGAAATAAAAGAACAGACTGATCAATAACTATCCAAATTTAAACTTTAGACTATTGTCCTTCTTGATGGACTGAATATTTAACATTAATTGGCTCCTTATGGCCTCACATAGGTCATAATTAGCATTTTTAGCTATAATCTTGTAAGCAGTATGCACCATTGCTGATGGAACACTATTTAATCTGCTAGAATATTGTCCTTCTTGATGGACTGAATATTTAACATTAATTGGCTCCTTATGGCCTCACATAGGTCATAATTAGCATTTTTAGCTATAATCTTGTAAGCAGTATGCACCGTTGCTGATGGAACACTATTTAATCTGCTAGAATAAAATACCCGGTATCCTATAACCATAGCTGCCAACTTTACTGTTGGGTCCCTGATGTTATTGACATAAAAAGGATGCTTGTCAGATGTTGATCCGGTTAGAGTGTATACTATTTCTTTTGAAATATTCCTCAACATAGGTACTTCACCAGTTGAGTAAAAACCAGTTGTAGCTTGAATAGATTCCTTGGTTACAGTACGAATCCTTTCTAAATACATGTTTTCTCCATGAACTCGACTCAAAATAATTCGGATATGTTCTTCAAAATCTTCAAGAAAGTAAGTTGCGTTATGAAAACCTTTTTCATAAACCCTAATATATTATGTTTGAATCTTTTCGTTCTCATCACAAAGGGATTTTAACTGAGAATATATCGACAATGATCCTAAATCATCAATCTTGCAATCAATATAGCTGGACAAATCTCCTTTCACTACAACACCACTAGGAACTTGTGATAAAGAATTATAAGACACAATTTGTTTCGATTCAACAAGTTCCACAGGTTCAGATGTAATCATTGATCTTTCTACAGGTTTAGAAGATGATGCCATTCCAGATAAACTAGATTCGAAGCAGGATTTTTCAAAGAAATACCTTATTTCATGCACACTGCCTCTTTAATCGGTTGAATGCTCAAGTGCACACCAGTTTAGTCTTCACCAACCTTCAAATCTACTTGATTGCTCAAATCACAATGCAGCTTCGACAAATATCAGCCAACAATCCTTTCTCAGCTCTGCAATTGCTCAAAAATTAATTCTTGAATGCGTTAGGGTAAAAATAACAAAGTGAAAACTTGCTTTTATCCCTTTTTTTTACCTACTGCATTAAATGCTCACCCATTAAGGTTACAATCCCTAATTACACCGCTTAATGATACATAGATGTAAAACCGGTTGATAACCGATTGACAAAAAGTTATCAAAATTTCATGCACTCAAATTCTCTTACCGCTCATTCATTTCAAGGGGTCCAGAGGTGGATTTACCATTAAGTTCCCCTTAGCCATATTGAAAAGGCTTAATTCACCAGTGCAGGATTCTCCACATTTGGTGAAGGAACAATTTCTTCTCCAGGTGAGTCATCACTCTTCTTCTTCCATATTCGATTCATTTCTTCTTTGGTTTCTTCAACATTAACTTTATGCTTTCCTTTTTGATCTTTAGAAGGGTTGACCGGTTTGCTCTTTCTAGATCTACAAATTTTGCCAAGTGTCCTGGTTTGTGATAGTGATAGCAAGCCATACCAGATGATTTCCAAGGTCCTGCATTACCTCTCCTAGTTCTTCTTCTACAATTCATAGGCACATGACCAAAGTTGCTACCTTTTCCATCTCAAATGGACTAAACTGATTGTTGTAGGGTCTTTGCTAGTTCATGTTGACCCAGTTGTCAAAATTTCTCATCCAGTTGCCATTTGGTCTTGAAAGAATATGTGGTACAGGATTGTTCGCTCCATATCTGCATTCAACTGATCTATGTCCATACATTTTACATGTGAAGCAATGACCTTCAAATTTCTTGGACACATACCTAGCATTAGTATTGTAGCTTGCATTTATATTAGGTTTGTCTCTAAAAACATTTGCAATGTGACTAGGTTTATGACAAACAAAACAAACAGGTTTAAAGACCTTCTTACCGGTAAGCTTTTTGACCTTAGGAGCAGATTTATTCTTAAGAGTGTTGCTCTTGGTACCGAAGGATTCACCTTTTTCAAATGTGTGAAATCCAAGTCCAGAGGTATCACCATTTATTCTTTGTGATTGAATTTGTTCTTCCAGCAAGATAGAACTTCTGTTGAACTTCTCCAATTTCCCATTTGCTTCAGTGAGCTGTCTAGTGAGATCTTCATTATGTTTTGACAGGTTCTCTCTCAGAGATGATGCTAATTCAAGATCTAGTTGTAGGTTCTCTTTTTCTTCTCTTTCAGCATTCAAATGCTCATGCAAGGTAGAATTTTCTCGCTTGATCTTGGCAATCTCATGATCTCTTTCTTTGGTGAGATCTTCAATAGTTCTCCTGGCTTCTAGTTCCTGACTCATGCGGATAGTAAGACCTTCTAGCTCTCTCCTCAGATTTAGCTTTTCACTGTTTAGTTTTTCAACTTCCTCAGCTAAAGAATCAATATTGGCCTCATCTGAAGAACTATTATCATATATTTCTAATAGTTGTTCAGTTATCTCTCTTGTTTTGACTTGAGAAGCTTTCAGTTTGACCCTTAGGGTTTCAAGCTCATTCCTACTAGCCTCAAGCTCTCTATCCATCTCAAAGTATCTCATATCCCTCATGATAGCTTTAGGGTTTTCTTCCAAGTGATTAGGCTTTAAGGAAGTTAGGCTCTAATACCAATTGATGGACTTGTAAAGCACTAAGAGGGGGGGGGTGAATCAGTGACACCAAAAATAGTACTACTTTAGACACTGGCAGGTAGATAAAATTTAACAAGTAATTTTAAACAATATGCATGCAATAAAAAATGATATAACATCCATAATAAGTAAAACATCCACCATAACACAAGTGTTTACATGTGGAAAACCCAAATAGGTAAAAACCACGGTGAGATGGGACTCACAAGTTAACTATCTACAATAATAGATAACTGACCGATTAGGGTCTACAAATGCTCTGCTAGGAGAAAATCCTATTAAATATTCCAAAGCTTAGTTAAAAGGTATACCCTATAAGAGGTCGTTCCTTGTAAGGAGTAACCTCGGTGGAGGATTTCTAAATCAAAACTAATGGATCACCTGGTTAGAGGATATGAACAATGAAGCTTGTTAGAGCTTACCCGGTTAGGGGATTTGACTATTGTAGTGATTAGAAATAAAACAGGTGGTGTGATCTAGTAGTAGCACAAATTGATTGTATAGATCCTCTTCTGCACACTTAAATCCTCTTTACCAACATACTCTGTGACTCAACACTTCTACCTTTACACATAGTATATCACTTTTTCTCATACAAAATAATTCATTGTGATATCAATAAATAGACTTTTTAAGATTTCATGTTGGCCTTTAGAAATCATAACACAATTACCTAGATGTAATGTATCTGGTCAAGTGATTATAACTCATCACAAAAAAACCACCAAATTTTGTCTATAAGGATAACTCATCACGACTTGTGATAACTCATCACATAATCGATGAATATCGGTTGGAACAATGAATACCGGTTGGAATTAAACATATAAACTGTTATCCTTGATGCTCCTATGATAATGTCTGCCGGATCTTCATGTTGCTACTGAGTTATGTATATCCACTAGTTGTCTCCATATATATATCGATTGTCACCAAGTACTGGTTAGAAATAAACCTCTAGTATATCGGTTTTAGTATAAACAACTTTGAAGTTACACTGATAGACAATATGAATATAATCAAGCCAACAACAGTTATAAAATATGGATGAACTCAAAGAGACATTTACAAATACAACCTACCCTTTATAATACCTAATTAAAAAAATGGAAGCAATGCAAGTCCTTGTATCAATAATGTCTAGCAGATAGTAAAAAACTAGAACAATAAATTCCATATAAAAGTGGTTAGAGTTAAAATGATAAGGAAAATTTTAAAATGCTAAATAAAATGTCAACTAATAAAAAAAACCTACAAGGATGAAGGCATATTCACAACTTTTGCAGTCCCGCCATGGATATCAACACTAGAAGCAACTCATACTGTTAGTGTACATACAAGACAATATGGGAGTTCATTATACCCAACAACTTGTGGTGTTTTTGTTCATGTTGGCTCTGTTGGACCCTACAATTAAGATTCAATATACATTATTCAATAAGATTAATTGTGCAAAATAATGAAATATTGAAAAGTGTGTTATCTTATTGAGCTTCACTTGGTTTCAAGAATAGTTTAATATTCTCTACTTAACAGGGCCAACCACGTGAAGGTGGAAGCTCATTTGCCCCCCCACCTAACATCACTCTAAATTCCCTGTTAACATCTAACATTCATTCACTCTTTCTACCATTAATAAAATATAACATTCATTCATTAATATCACATAGCGTTAATTAACACATAACATTGATTAACATTAATTAACACGCAAAATTTGTCAACATTAATTAACACATAACATTCATAACGATTCATTAGCACATAATTACATTCATTAACACATAAAAATCAGTCATTATCAAATAAGGTAGATTGCAATCATTTATTTTTTTGTTTTTTCTTTGAAGCTATGAAAAGAATAAGTGGAGCATCATTTTCTTCATCATTTCCCCCTTCTTCAATTGTTCTACCCTCTACTCGTGATCTCGATGTATGCCTACTCCTATACCGAGGATGAGGACACTGAAGCAAAGGGGGGTCTTCTGCAATAACAAAGAAATGGGTTAAATTCAAAATATTTTTTATTATTGTTACAAGTATTTTATTAATTTAGAGAACATAATTGTTGCGCTCTTTACCTGATGGGGCCACATCATTTTGTCTAGCCTCAACCTCAACATGCTGAACACCCTCTAGATCCTCTGGAGTTGAAATACTAAAGGTTACATTAATGTTGAACACCACTTGCAATTAAATTTGTTTAAAGGAATAACAATGGTCCTCTTTACCTGATTGGGGAGCATCACGTTCTTGATGTTGTGTACCTGGATCATGCTCCACTTGGTCACCACTGACTACATGCTCTAAAATATTAACAAAAAAGGTTACATTAATTAATACTCTAATTACAAATTAAGATGTTTAATTGTATTAATAATTACATAAATAAATTTGAATATCAAATTAATACATCCACTACTAGGATGCACATCTAGACCTTCATGTGCAGGTGGTGTTTCACGATTAGCAGGCTGCATTCCAATGTCATGCACATTGTTATCATTGCTTGCATATTTAAAACAAATATAGTCACTTTATGTTGGAACTCAACATCAATTAGATTATTGGTAAAGTATTCAATTTGAAACAATTTTGATTTAGCTTATTTACCTATGTGACGGATGCACGAGAATCTTGTGTTTTCCCACTCAATTCTTGTAGCCGTTTAGCCATGACTATATAGCCTTGCTGGTAGGCAATTCTCTTTGTCATCTTCTGTGAGCACTCTATTAAATTTAGAGCCCTGCTTTTTTGCTTGGTATCATGAATTTTTCTTGCATTGTTTGATAAAAAAAAATCGTTTGCAATTTATAAATATTTTGATGTGATATTTCACTTACTGATACTTACAATTCATGCAGAAAGTTTCATATAAACACCAGAGCCAAGTTTCTGTTGCTTGTGTTTTTCTTATCTTGCCTTGGTTTCCTTTGACGTGTCACTTAGTCTATGAAAAGTATGAAATATGTTAGATTTTATAAATATAAAGAGTAATTAATTAGTACATAAATACATTCTTAGTAGTATCCCATACCTTCTTTTGGCATCTAGTGTTGTATTTCCTTTTTTCCTTTCAATTCTCTCCTTGGCATCCAAAATTAGGTCCTTCCACTCCCTCTCTGGAATCATGGGGGAATGCTCATACTTTACGTTCTTCTCTAAATGGGTCTTGTAATGGTCCCTCACATACATTAGATATGTGCCATCTTTTTCAAGGAGCTTGGTTTTGTCGAATGTGTCATTTCCAAACAACTCAACCATACGGTTTGTCAATTAATCTTTTAACCTTTTTTCTTGGTCATTCCACCTTTTAAAGAAAAAACAAACCTGTTAGATTCATAAATGAATTGAAGCTACATTTATTATAGTTCAATAAATGAATCAAAGGAAAACTATTCTAGGAATGATATGAAATCAAAATAGTGGATTAGGGTTAGTTCACATATGATGTTCCGCCTTTTACGTATGGTGGGCCCAAATATCTGCAATGCAATGTCATTAAGATTTTTATAAAAAATATCATTTCTTGCAAAAAATTCATGGGATCATTAGTCCAAAATGAGTGATCAGAAAGTAAATTGCAATTAGACTATATATAATAATAATTTTAAAGTACCTGGAACCTTCTATATCTTTAAGGGAATCATTTCTTTGTTGCTCACCACCAATGTGGCCTGCAACATTCCTGTACTAGCAATACGAGAAGATCCAGGAAATGATGGTATGTTATCAGTAGTAGTCGCCTCTGGCTCATTCTCATGTGCATCTCCTACTGCAAAAAATGAATCCACTATGAAATGCCCCCAAGAAAGAACATTTGAAGGGAAATAAACACATAACAGAAGATAGAGCAAAGAGGGATCTACCAACAGTGGGCAGGCCAATATGACATGCAATAGAGGATTTATGCATGCTGCATGTTATCGACATTGCAATTGACAATACAGGTGGGGCTAACCTATGATGAGGAACTAAAAGAATTTGCATATGAACATTGACAACACCTGAAGTATAAAACATTAAATATATGAAAAGTGCAAGAATTGTAAACAAGGATGAACCTTTATTATGAACATTTACAGTATCAAGTATGATGTATTTTGGGTACTCAAAGTGATAAGCCAAGAAAATCATCATCACCTGAACTACCTGCAATACCCTGATCATGGCCACCAGGTTGATGAAGATGCATAAAATATTGTAAAAACAACACGTACATATTTTAGTTAATGACATAAAAGAGTATAAAATATAAACCATTATTGAGCTTTTGTTATAATTAAAGCTTTCATTACTACTTACTTTTAAGTTTTATGTCATTCAAATCAATTTTTGTACCCTCTCTTGTATCTCATTAGTCTGAGGCTCCATGAATGCCAAAGCAACAATCTCTCTACTAATTTTTCTAATAGAATTTTTTATCAATTCTATAGGGTTTGTGGAGTTTGTGATGTCATCATCGCTTAATCCTATTGAGTCCACATCCCTAGAGAGGTGCTCAGGTACTGCAACTCCCTTTCCCTTTCCCTGAACATTCGTTTGTGACAAGAATATCATTAACAATTACAAAATTACTCTAAAACACTCAAGAAAAGAACATAATAATGTAACAATTTGCTTCTATCTAATTTGTACAATTACAATGAGATTTACCTACTCGGTAGAAGTGTCACGACCTACATTTGTCTTTGTGCTATGTGATGGATCCATGTCGCCCTGTGACAAAGGAAAAATATAAAAAATGTTAACAAAATTAAACCAATAGACTTAGCAAAAACACTTCATAATAAAATGGTATATTGGACTCATTAATTGGAGGTTGGATAATTTAAATGGTATATAGTACGTACCACCCCCATGATAATAACTTTGTTTGTATCTATACAATTCAAATTGTAAACGATTAGTAGCTCTTCCCCTACACTTATTGATTTTATCGCACATACGAATACATGATTTACCTCGCACGCCTCAACTATGCAATTGGGTTGTTTATTAGTTGACCCAGGTCGCGTAGTATTTATAAAACCTACAATATTCCCTATTACTTTTGGCCTTCCATCAATGTATACAACCAATCATTTACCTTGATCATTATCTTTATGTTGTATATAATTTGCTGATAGTGCATACCTACACATACTTTTTATATCGAACAATCTACATCCAATTATTGTAACTGTAGCAAGGTCCAACAAACTCCATCAATTCAACAACTTTGTTGTAACAGACCTTTATGTCGTCCATGGAAATAGGCCCAAACCATGTAACAACGAAGGTGCTATGTGATAAATCCTATCATTAACACAAAAATATGTGTTTATTGGAGGAAGTTCCTTGGGTACCCATTGTTTCTATAGATGTTTGTACCTCAAGGGCACCTTAATGTCGTCTTTGGTCTCATCATCATAAGAACATGACTCCCCTTGAGCAAGGAAAAATTCCATGTGTTTATTGATTTTTCTTCTAATCTTTTGACCTCTAGTTGATCTCCCTATTGTAGACCTACTATATTTCTCATTTTCATTTTCTATTCCCGCATTTCCCTCACTCGAGGAAGAAATATCTGACAAATACCTATTTGGTGGTACCTGCGTTCCATCAAATGAAAGAGTTAGTTGGTAATGAGAGAGATATTTTGCAAATGAGGGTAATGTTGATGAAGAAGTCCACCCTAAAGTTGATATTGAGATTAAAATTTGAATAAGTCCAACTGGGGCCTCAAGTGTTGATAATTATATTAGATTTGTTACTAATGTCGAGGTTTGAAAAACTAAGGAAGCTTGTTTTCCAATTAATTTTAAAAAAATAAACTATTTCTATAGGGTGTATTGACTTATACCTATCAATCCATGAGACTGTGCAGGATCCTCATCAAAGGGGTTCAAGTTCCTGTACATGTAATTCAATCATCTTATGTTAGCTAAAAATTACATAGTAAACAACAAGAATAACATGAACTTTGTAGACAAAAAGAGTATTAAATAAAATAAAAAATGTTGTCATCATAATCATTGTTAATTTTTTAATTCCTTACCTTTACTTTATGTAGACTATGCAGGATCCTCAACTAAAGGGTTGACGATGTCTGTAGTCAATGACCTATTCCCACCAAGGGTGACAACATCACACAAAATATATACATGAAATCAGCACCATCAATTGAGCATCATAAGCATTACATTTGTAAGTTGATAAACAATAAATACATATGTATCATAAGCATCACAAACATCACATATGTATCAACATATATGTAATTGAGCATCATAAGCATCACATATGTGTCATCATAAACATGCAATCCATCACATATGTATCATAAATCACCATCCATCACATAGGTAATAAACAATCCACATTCTATAAATAAACACAAAGTTCAAAAAATGTTGCATGTATCGTCATAAACATGTAATCCGTCACATATGTATTTTAAATCAATATCCATCACATAGATAATAAACAATCTAAATTCCATAAATAAACACAAAGTTTAAAAAATGTCACATAAATAATCACTCTCCCTATCTCCATCTCCTCGGGGTGGAATAGGTCTACTATTAGGACTTGCTAGAGGTGGAACATGAATTAAAAACATTAAAAGGTGCATCATGAATTAATTATATAATGCCATTAGAATTCAGAACATAATGAATTAATTATGTAACCATATAAGTCAAATAAATTTCTATCAATAAATCAATATTAAATAGATAATATACTAATCACATACCTCATACATTTCATTCATGTCTTTGATCTTCTTCTTCATCCAAATCATCATCATGACCATCATGATCATGATGATGATGATGATGATGATGATGATGATGATGATGGTGGTGATGATGATGATCATCATCATCATCATCGTCGTCGTCATCGTCGTCGTCGTCATCGTCATCGTCGTCATCATCATCGTCATCGTCTTCGTCGTCATCATCATCATCATCATCATCATCATCATCATCATCATCATCATCATCATCATCATCACCACCACCACCACCATCATCTTCATCATCGTCATCAGCACCATCACCATCACCATCACCATCACCATCACCATCACCATCATCATCATCATCATCATCATCATCAGCAGCAGCTTCTTCTTCTTCATCATCATCGAGTAACTATCGATCATGATCACCATCTACATCATCTTCTACTTCTTCGGTATCTTCTTCTTCCATCACATTATACTTTATCGGCCTTCCTCTTGGATCATGTCTAACAACAAATGACCAACCCGGTTTATGTGGAACCTTTGAGTAAAATACCTGTTCACATTGGCTTGGAAGAACATAGGGCTCATCCCCAACTGGTTCAAACGACCTTTATTAACCATTGTAAATCATTATCATGTTCAATAACAGTTCTATAAAGATCATTTTTATTCAATCGTAGCTTGTACTATTTGATGAAGAACAAAACTAATTTGAAGGAATTAAAGTCACACTCAAGTATATCATCTAAAATGCCATAGTATCGATTTTGAAACTCTTGAGGATGTATGACATTTCTCGATGAAATATTTGTCACCTCAAAGACTGCAGTTATCCTAGAATCACAAGTTTTCTTTGTGTCATCCAACTTTTTGATGCGAAATTTGTGACCATTGCAGCACATAGCGTTATGGTGTTTGACTTGCAATATGTCAAACATGTAAAAATTATTGCATCATGAGTTGATAAACATATGGGTGATTAATAAATTTATATATACCTGTTTATCTCTTAAACCATATGCTAAATCAATTTCCCTTTGCATAACATTGGAATCTCCATTACGATGAGCTTCTTTAACCAATGAAGCCACACCTTCCCATGTTAATGTGCGACCCGATTGTTGACAATGTTCAATCCATACCATCATCCAATCAAGATTATTTGCAATATACAAATGTAGTGCATCCCACTCTTGACCAATTGTACAAAAAATAAATAGATGTCTTACAATTCATTTATTTTGAAGATTAAGAATTAATTAACTACAATAACATCTTATAATTACCTCTCATTTTCCTCAATCTACCTTTCCCCGTCAAGTACTCCCCTTCGAATTTGTTAATGGGGTTGGGATCCCAAATGTGATCCACGTGGATCTTTGCTGCAAACTTAGGAAGATATTCAGAAATGTACACCATAGTCTGGTATACCATATATTCCTCCATCATAGAACTATCAGGATGTGCTCTTTGTCAAACCAAAGCCTTCAAAAATTTCAAGTGCCTCTCAACCATCCACATTGACCTAGTGTGTACAGGTCCACACAATTCAATATCCTCAACTTGGTGTATGAGGCAATGTTCTTGTGCATTGAAAAAAGATGAAGGTAGACACTTTTGCATTTCACACATTAGATGAGGAATTTTTCTCTTCCAATATTTTATATCTTCTTTATGGATTTCTTTACATGACAACCACCTACAAGATATTCAAGATGCAAAAATATATATTACATAACAAGTAAAACAAATTGCAAATATAATATCTATACAACAAACTGAACAAATATCACTACTTACCTCATGTATTTTCCAAGATCATATTGGACTTGCTTGACATTATTGTCGAAGTGGTCTGGGAGAGATAGAGGTAGAACGTACTGCAACAATTATAAAATTATCTTTTCATTTTTTTCTAACATAATACAATGAAAAGTACATGTGCAGTATACAAATATATAGTAAATACACAAGAACATGAATTACCTTAATGAAGATATGCCAATCACGCATTTTTATCCCTGGCCCAAATTCACTTTTCTTTGATATGAGATTGTTTATGTTCGCAGCAAATCCTGTGGGAAATTGAATTTTTTGTATGACTTATTTTATAGCATTGCTTTGCTAATCCGTTAATAACCAAGGAAGGTCACTTATATTAATATAATCTCCATGGCTATTTGATTGAATGACATTTTTCATTGCATGATTGGATTATTAAATGTCACTACAAATTTTCACAATTTTTTCTTTATCACGCCTTCCATCCAATATTTTCCATAATGTCTCTGTTATATTCTTTCCAATATGCATAGTATCAAACAAATGAACAATTTGTAACTGCTCGTAGTAGGGAAACCTACTATTTGTCGGGGATAACTTTTTAGTCCCTTAGGAAGGTGTTCATTAATGCCTTGATGACCTTCATGATCATCAATCACATCATCAGTAAACAAAACACAATAGAAAAGATGTTTTATGACACAAACCATTAGATGGAATGGCATTACCTTGACGATTAATTCTCTTATATTCCAACTTCCATAGGTGAGGTGTCATTCTTCATGGCTTTGATGTATTCTCTTCTTTCCCATTGAAAAGATGTTTTTTAGTATTTCGCTACTTATGATTTTTGTGGAGAAAATGCCTATACTCATCAAACACCTGCTTTCCTAAAAATTTTGAATGACGAGATTTCATCTTTGGACCACAAACTAGACATGCAAATTTTCCCTTTGTTTGAAAACCTACAAGATAATGTATAATTGGATTAAATATGTTAATTTTTTAATTACAATTATCATGCACAACTTGGACACTATAACATACCACAAAAATGTGTTAGCCTTGGGGCATCGTGTATTGTCCATACAAACATTGCATGGAATTGAAATTATCTTTGTCCTATTGGTCTAGAGACATCATACATAGTGACACCATTCCATAACTCCAACAACTCATCGATAAGAGGCTCAATATATACATTCATATCTTTAACTTGGTACTTACCTAATCGAATGAACAAAAACATTACATAATTATTATGACCATTTTACTCCAATATTTATAATTAAATGTAGACGACTATTAAATGATAAAATACCTAAAACAATCATTGCCAACATTATGTGCTCCCTCTTTATTGACATCCATGGAGGAATGTTATTATTGATAACAAAAACATGCCACACTGAGTAAACAGATCTCAGCTCTCCAATTGGATTGACACCATCTGCTGCCAATGAAAGCTTGAGATTACGAGGTTCTTCTTTAAAGTGTGGCCACTTTTCCTCTATGTCCATAAATGCTGAACCATCCACAGGCATTCGAATAATGTCATCTCACCTTCTATTGTGTGTATGGTAATCCATAAATTGTGCCAAGCTAGTGCACTTGAATAATGGTTGCATACGTGGAATAATGGGAATATAACGAAGAACCTTGTGAGGCACCTTTTTTGTTATTTGATCTATTTTATATCTATTGATATGACATTCAGGACATTCAGTTCGATATTCATGTTGTTTGTGATATATAATATGATCATTGGAACAATCATCTATTTCTTGATACTCCATTCCAATATCTTTCATAATGGTGGATAATTCTCGGTATGAGTGAGGTATAATATTTGATGGTGGTAACAAAAACTCACCTATCAATCTAAAACAAAAAAATATAATTTGTTAATATAAAGAATATTAATGGTAGATGATTCACCATTTATTAACTATAATGACATATATGACATACCTAAACATACATGAGATTGTTATGTTGGATAAACCATTCATAACCTTCAATTTCACCAACAACATTACATCAGAGAGAAGAGTTGTCTGGGAGCCTTCGTAAAGGGCCTCAAATGCCTTCTCAAGTAGAGGTAAATCATGAACAACATCAAGGTCATCTTCATCATCATGATCAGTTGCATTAGTACTAAATGTGTCATGGATCAATGTATTTGTACCATCATATTCAATTGTGTTTTGTGGCTCATGATCATCATCTTCCATGGGATCATTATCTTCAGCTTTGATATTCACACCTCCATGTTCCTCCACTTTGAAAACCATATTATCTAGGTTTTGTTGATCCATATCATGTGCTCCAAGGTTCTTGACCTATATAAATTGATAAACATAAATAAACCATGATGATGATCTCATCATCAAGTTATTTCTTATGTATATAAATTGCTAAAATGATATAATAAAAAACTTACCAATGGATGATAATCATGTCCCCCTTCAATGTGACCATGCAGCCTACAATGTTTCTTAGCTATTTTGATTAGAAGTCTTCTAGTCTTTAACCCCTTACAAATTTTGCAAGGAAAATAACATTTTCCATCACCTTTTCTTTTCAAGTTAGACCACAATCTAGCAATCGTCTCCTTATTTTGTTGTTCACTGATATTGTCTGACATGGTCTTTCTTCACAAGCAAAAAAATCGGGCTATAGAACTAGTTAGATAGAAGTTGAAATGTTAGTTATGAAATCACGTTTCAGTATAATATACCAAATTAAATTACTTGAACATATAAATTATGCAAATTGAACCAAAACAATTTAACTCTTCTTTTTCATCTCAAAACATATCTAATGGCTTTGTGGTGATTTAGAGCAGGTGATTTGCTAATGGCTTTATGGTATGAAATCCTTGTATAATATCTTAAGATGACTAATGTCTAATTAGGGCGATCCATGAGTGTCTAATGTGAATTCATTATCAATGTTGTGAAGTCATCGAGAATATGGTGATAGTCATCCTTATAGGATCCTCTGAATACTGTCCATATCACTCTAAAAGGAAAGTAGCTATCTATTCCTATTCTCATGCATACTTACATGACTAATGTTGCCCTTGTGTATCCTAAACATTGGAGAGACCTTATTTAACTTGCCTAATTAATGTGGTTGTTTTCCTAATATGAAATACTAAGTTCTACCCTTGCCTCTGCATCAAACTTCTCACATCATGTTTCTTTAACAAAACACACTCTTCCGATCCCAATCTTCCTCAATACCCTCAATGGAGGGGCATGTATAATGGTTTCAACATACAAAGTCAATGATCATGTAGTCCATTCTTCTAGACACCCTTGGATACATTACTTGGCTTCTAGACTTGGGAAAACTAATATGAATTGAGCCAACACCATGAGGATAGGGTCAACTATCATGGCAACTAATCATAATACGTGAAGATGGGGTTCACACCTAAGTGTTGGCTCTCAACAATGCCACACTTCCAAAATCACCAGTCTCAAGACTTCTCCTATTGGGTCAAAACTCATTAATAGCCACAAGGACAAATCAATGTATCTAGGCTTCAAACTCCTTACTCTAGGCTTGGAGGACCCTACACAAGGTCTATAAACACTCACTTGGTATTACAATATAAAGAGCCTTCCTCTAGAACTTTGTTTGCAACACACACAACATTGGTAATCATTGTTATGATGGATGGTCTATTAGGACAGTAAATAAAATGCTTATTCTTTTTCCACCCTTTGAAACTACAACAAGGTATTTGACTTGGCAGGGTCCCCACGCATCACTTCAACACCAAACATTAGGAAATTCAACCTTTTGCCTTCTGAATGCATTTTTATTTGTCTTTCACTAGTTTTCTCAGACTAACACATAGGGATATCAGACCTTTCATGGCATCATCACACGCACAAACTTCCCCATATGTCCCTGTAAGTCTAATATATTAAATACATTTCACCTAGCACTATCTGGTATAGATTCTTGTGTCATATTCATATAGGATATTTGCACACCACACTATCATCCTTGACTCATGTGTATGATGTAGAGGTAGGGGCATGTATAATGGTTTCAACATACAAAGCCAATGATCATACAGTCCATTCTTCTAGACACCCTTGGATATATTAATTGGCTTCTAGGCTTAGGAAAAATAATATGAATTGAGCCAACACCATGAGGATAGGGTCAAGTATCATGGCAACTGATCATAATTTGTGAAGACAAGGTTCACACTCATTGATGGTCATTTTTCAACTCACCTTGAGTCTACATGAGCTGCAAAGGCTTGTGATAAGTATGGATGATTGTATCCTTCCAATATGTAGTCCTTTCATATTTTAGGTGCCTACACACTATGTTGTTGTTAAGTATTGATGTATTCTTAATAAATCTCATGACTCCATTACATGTCCACACTTGGGTTTACAAGCACAACTCTGTCAAAACAAAAATAATATCACTAGTAAAACTATGACTGTGACAATTAATACCCTTAGGAAAGTCATAGAAATTTAATCTATTTCATTTGGTTTTGATCCATAAACCCTTCTGAAGGTTTCATAGGGTCCCCTCACCCCTCTCTCTATCACCAACCACTTCAAAATACTAATCACTTGGTCTTCCCACCATATTCTTCACTCTTACTATCTTTTACTGTCTCATACATGGAGATATCAGACTGTCCTCATGCCCAAACACGTACCAAATCTAATTTGGAGCCCTACACACAATATAATATGATACATAGCATGAACACAGGTCTTCCCACACATTTGGGTGAATTTACATGCATGAGAGACCAAACTATATATTATTTACTCCTCTCGGTAAACAATAGGTAGGGTTTTGACATTTTTTGGAAAAACTATGATATCTTCTTTAAAGCACAATGAAATTCAATGCCACAAAAAGACAAATGAAGTTAACTCACTACTCTACCACATCCAATTGAATTCCCATCAAATTAAGGCTTTCTATTTGTTAATAAATTTCTCTACCATTGAGCTACTACCCCCTTTCTTACCATTCCATTGTTGGCTTGATCGTAGATTATTTTCAACGCCCATTATAAGACACATTATAGGTTCTTGGGGCTCCTAACCTAACCTATCTTTGATAACATTTTGAGGTACTACTCATGGAATAGTTAGGTTACCAAGCTATGACCTTCTATTTGTTGTTAGAATGCTATCTATGACTAAGTATTAAAGGATGTTGGATTTTGCCAAGATCAAGGGCACAATGAAAAGCATAAAAGAGACAATAGAATGACAAGAACAAACTGTATTCTCATCAATATAAAAATGATCAACTGGATTAACCAATACAATGAATAGAGGCCTGCTTATATAGGCAAGGCCATATGGATGTATGAGCACACAAATATGACAAGTGGCTCAATGAGAAACAAGGGTAGGTAGGAAATAGGTGTGGGTAGGTAGGAGAAATAATATAATATTCCACATGAGGTGGATCACCCACCGAAGGTGGAATTATCACTCCACAATAAGTGGATATGATAGTGTAATAACAAGATCAACACCATAAGAGGTGGAATTTCTCCTACACACACTATCCCAATGAGGCACAAACACCCAAGTGTCTCATATCCAAACTACTATGTAATGCATTATCCTAAGTAAACTTAAGTAAGTGTAATAATATCCATGATGAATAATTATTTACACCAACAAAGGATCTTCGAGATGGCAATGGCACTCTGATTGTCGCAATATAGGACTGTCGGTCGTGGAGTAGTAAACCCAAACTCTGTGAGAATCTGCTGGAGCCAAATGGTCTCAGTCGCTGCGTTAACAGCCCCTCGATACTCAGCCTCAGTCGAAGAGAGAGCAATAGCATGTTGCTTCTTGCTCTGCCAACAAATGGGGCCCGAACCAAGGTGAAAACTGTAACCAGAAGTAGACTTACGATCAACTAGATCGCCAGCCCAATCGGAGTCTGTGTAACCAACCAAGCGAAGTCCTGTGCCTGCTGCATAGTGAATCCCATAGTGATGTGTACCCTGGATGTAATGTAGAATGCGTTTGGCGGCTTTCCAATGAAGCTCATGTGGTTCCTGCATGAAGTGGGAAACCATGCCAACTGCAAATGAAATATCAGGGCGTGTATGAGTCAAGTAGATGAGACTACCCACAAGCTGACGATACAAAGTGGCATCAACTAGTGGAGAAGAACACTGAGCCTCAAGCTTGACTCCTGAAAGAAAGGGAGTCGGGGCAGGCTTACAATCAGCCATATGAAAGCGTGCAAGTAGATCAAGAGCATACTTGGGCTGCGATAGAGTAATCCCGGAAGATGAC
Source organism: Cryptomeria japonica (assembly GCF_030272615.1). Classification (NCBI taxonomy): domain Eukaryota; kingdom Viridiplantae; phylum Streptophyta; class Pinopsida; order Cupressales; family Cupressaceae; genus Cryptomeria; species Cryptomeria japonica. Next base: position 557,927,470 of record NC_081405.1, read on the forward strand.
TGTGAAATCTCAATCCCGAGAAAGTAGTGCAAAAGACCCAAGTCAGTCATAGAAAATCTGTCATGCAAAGCAGATTTGACCCTGCTAATGATGGATGCAGTACTCCCTGTAATGATCAAGTCATCAACATAGAGTACTAGTATCAAGTGAGAGTCATCCTGTCGCAAAATGTAGACATTCGGATCGGAATGACACCTGGTGAAACCTGCAGAGAGTAGAAAGGAATCCATCTTGGCATACCAAGCCCTGGGGGCCTGCTTAAGGCCATAGAGAGATTTCCTCAATCTGCAAACCAAAGAAGTATCCTGGATGAAACCCTGTGGCTGCTCCATATAAATCTCCTCATCTAGATCACCATGAAGAAAGGCACTCTTCACATCCATCTGATGTACAGCCCAACCATGAGCTGCAGCTATAGCAAGTGTCAAACGAATGGAGTTCATCTTAGCTACGGGTGCAAAGGTCTCAGTATAGTCAACACCTGCAACCTGTGAGAAACCTTTGGCAACAAGCCGAGCCTTATACTTATCCACACTACCATCCGCTGCAAACTTGGTCCGATAGATCCACTTACATCGAACCATCTTTCTCCCCTTAGGGAGATGTACTAGATCCCATGTGTTGTTCCTCATCAAGGAACTATACTCTTCCTCCATAGCTTGGTCCCACTCAGGAACCCCTGATGCTTCCCTGAATGTCTGTGGATCGGAAGCGGTAGCTATAAATGCATGTGGATGATCCTGATGTTGTGATCGTGTTCTCCGTGTATCCAAAGGATCCCCAACAAGAGAACCCGCGGACTCAAGTGTCTGTCGAGCCCAACGAGGTCTAGGTGGAGGTGGAGAATGAGGCACCTCAACTACAAATGGACCCTGCGGAGGTGTAACCCTGCGAGTCGGAGTTGAGGGAGTCTCATCATCTGAATCACTAACATCTCCATCCACAATGGAGGAAGGTGGAGGAGGTAGAGAGGCTAAGCTAGGAGAGCTTTCCTCAAAGTGAACACTCCTCTCAATGAATACCTCATGTGTCTCTGGATCCATCAATCTGTATGCCTTAACACCCTCAGGATATCCAACAAATATGCAAGGCCGACTCTGTGGTTCCAATGCCTTGCGTTTCTGTGGAGGTATGCGAGCCCATGCTGGACACCCAAAGACTCTGAAATGTCTCACAATCGGTTTCCTACCAACCCAAGCTTCAAAAGGAGTAATACCTTGTAAAGCTTTGTGAGGAACCCGATTCTGGATGTGTGTGGCACAACTGATAGCCTCTGCCCAAAAAGCGGGATCAAGAGAACGTGCATGAATCATACAGCTAGCCATTTCTTTGAGAGTTCGATTCTTGCGTTCTGCAACCCCATTCTGCTGTGGAGTGTATGCAACAGAATGCTGAAGATCAATCCCCTCAAATGTACAAAAGTCCTCAAGTCTCTTGTTCACATATTCCCTGCCATTATCTGTACGAAGAATCTTGATCACTTTCCCTGATTGTTTTTCCACACGAGCCTTGAAGTCCTGAAATCTGTCAAATACTTCACTCTTATGAATGAGAAAGTAGACCCAAGTGAAGCGGGAGTAGTCATCAATGAAGGTAAGAACATAGCGGGCCTTACTAAATGAAGGTGCTGGAAATGGACCTGCTACATCACTGTGAACAAGTTGAAGAACTTCCAAAGCTCTCCAAGTTTTCTCTTTATCAAATTTCTCTTCGGGATGCTTGCCCATGGAACAACCTGAACATACACCCTCTGAAAAGCTGATTCGAGGAAGACCTGTGACCATGTCTTTAGTGCTGAGCTGCTGTAGATAGCGGTAGTTGAGGTGACCAAACCGCTCATGCCATAGCTTACTTTCTGAATTTGAATGAGTAAGCAAGGCTCTAGAAGGTGAACGTGGCACAAAGTGGGAAAATGAGTAAAGCCTTGAGTTGTCATTGACTTGTCCCACTGCTACCAAGGCATCATCATCAAGTTCTTTTACCACAACTGAATCTGGTGTAAACTCAACCTTTTTCCCATTCCCATAGTGAGTGATTTGGTAGATGGAGAGAAGGTTGGTAGACAAGTTAGGAACATAGAGAAGATTCTCAAATGTTCCATCATCCATGTCAACTGAACCTTTCCCTTCAACCTCTACTTGTGTATCATCACCTATGTAAATGTCAGGTACCTTTGATGGCTCTAATGAAGAAAACTGCTCCTTTGTAGAACCCATGTGATAGGAGGCACCCGAGTCAAGTATCCATTGCTGTGAAGAACCTGTTTTAGCCACAAATGCTTGCCCTTTTCCTTTTGACTGTGAGGAGGAAGAAGATGAATCTTTCTTTGTGTAGGCGGATGGCAAGTTGATGTTGTTTTTCTTGAGAAGATTGGTTAACTCATCAACTTGCTTTGCGTGGCATCGATGCTCATCATGACCATACTTTTTGCAATATGCACAAGTTGGTTTATCCTTCTTAGGTGTTGTCCCCTTCTTGGAAGAGGATTGTTGATTGCCTTGTGATGGAGAGGATGATTGTCCCTTTTCTTGTTGTGGTTGAGACTTAGATTGCTTCTTCTTCTTGTTGGAATTTTTGCCTTGACTTCCTTGATTTCCTTGATTTGCCACCAAAGCCTTGGACTTTGAGGACTTGAGAAGCCCCATGTTCAACAACTTGGATTGTTCTAATATCAACATTTCTGTGAAAGCTTCAAAAGAAGGCATAACATAAGAACTCCCCACTGTCAAACGATGAGTTTGGAAGCTTGATACAAATGCTGCATACTCTGGTGCAAGCTTGTCCAACAAGTTGAATATCAATTGAGCATCCTTTTTGTCTATTCCACAATCCTTTAGCTTTGCTCTTAGCTCATTTGCTTTGGTTACATAATCTTGGATTGTATCAAAATTCTTGGGATCTAAGTTGGTGAGCTCATTATCAATTTGGTAGCCTCTGATTTCATCAACTTGTCCATACAATTTCTGAAACATATCCCAAGCCTCTTTAATTGTTTTACACTTCTCAATGTGGAAAATGAGGTCATCTGATACATACTTGCGTAAGGTTCCAAGAGCCATGCAATTCTTAGTGAGCCATTCTAAGTGAGCATTTGGATCAGCCTTAGGATCAGGTGGTGCTGTTATTGTTCCATCTATGTAGTGTGTGAGACCCTTTTCCATTAGTTTACTCCATACTTTAATTTTCCATGATGCATAATTATGTGGAGTTAATGGTGGAAACTTATTAGGACTCATTGCAACAAGAATGGAAAGAGCACAAAAGAGGCACAATCACACAAGACACCCCCCCAAATTCACTCAATCAAAGAACCCCCCCAAATGTGATGATTTTGGCACTTTATAAGTAGTGCGTATACAATGGGCCACTTGCAAAAAATGGCAAAGTGGACTTCTGATTTACAATTTTACAATTGCCTCAAGAAGGCCAAAAGAGACTCAACTGAAAATGCAAGAGATCTAGCTAAGATCCAAGCAATTTACAAGTACCTAATAGGCCAAAGAAGACCAATATCTGAAAGTACAATTTTCACTCAAAATCTCTGAAATCTGATCATAGATTCTGAAAGTAGATGAAAAAATAAGCACTTTCAAAAAAAACGGCACCTGAAAAGGAGGTCGTATGAGCTCAAACGAGGCCTTTGAAGTTGCAGAATTGAGGATTGGACAGGTACAGCTGAGAGAATCTGAAAATTCCGAAAAACCTGTGCATCAAAATCAGAAAATAACCACACCACTTTGAAGATCACGAAATTTTAGCCCATTTCAAAAAAAATTGCACCAAAAAAGGAGCAAAAATGAGCAAGATATGGCCTTCCAAAGTTGGACTGCAAAACTGAAAAGCCCAATGGAGAGGGGTTTTAAAAATTTTCAAAAAATGCTGATGTGGCGCTGACGTCAGCAAAACACTGTGTTAAATTTGACGGCCGTATGACCGTCATGAAAACTTCGCTGCCTGGCTGACTGGGCGTCCGTACCGTACGGACGGATTGCGTGGCACGCTGACTGTGTATTCCGTATTGTACGGAATGATGACTGTGTAGGCTGATGTGTGCGTCCGTACTGCTGACTGTGCGTACGGTGATCTGTGTGGCGTACGGATTTGTTTATCCACGGGCCAGTGGCCGCCTGCCACGTGGCGGGCGTGGTCCACCTGTCTCTGTCCGCGTGTCCGGGTGACGTGGCTGCCGGAGAGGTCTTCGCCGGAGTCTGAGTCCGGCGGTCACAGTTTCACCGGAAGCTGGAGGCCGCAGGCGCCGGAGTCCGGGAAGGAAGCGGAGCTGGCCGGGAGCGGGCGCCGAGGAGGCGCTGCAGCAGAGCCGGGACGGGAGGCGGCGTCGTAGGCCGGGAAGCTGCAAGCGCAGGTGGCGAGGACGCGGGAGGTGCCGGGGGTTGCCCGCGGAAAGAGCCAACGCGCAGCCGGGAGGAGGCGGACACCGCTAGGTGCTGGGCGCGGAGAGGCGGCGGTGTAGCGTCGTCAGGGAGCGCGGGTGACGAGATTGAGGACCGGGCCGCAGACGAGGTACGGACTGCTCTGCACTCGGTACACCTGCAACCTGCGCAGGTAGGTACGGAGCACGGGGGGGGGGTCTGCGGACCCCCCAAAAAACAATATTTGTTTTTTTTTTGCTTTCCAATTTTTTTTTTTCGATTTTTTTGATTTTTTTTTTCTTTTCAAAACAATATATTCAGAAAAACAAAAAGTATATTTTTTTTTAGAAAAAATATATAAAAAATCCAAAATCCGTACGATATAGCCAAATTAGGGAAAAAAAATTTCCTCACCAAAATAAGTCGACTTTATAGTCAAAATTTATGGAAATGGCCTCCCGGATTCAACGGTGATGTCCAAATCGCTGTATGATACCTCCAAAAAATGAAGATCCCCAAATCCGAAAATAGAAGCCTTCCACGATGTCTCCAAAAACTGATCAACGAAGCCCCAATAGCTCTGATACCATGTTGGATTTTGCCAAGATCAAGGGCACAATGAAAAGCATAAAAGAGACAATAGAATGACAAGAACAAACTGTATTCTCATCAATATAAAAATGATCAACTGGATTAACCAATACAATGAATAGAGGCCTGCTTATATAGGCAAGGCCATATGGATGTATGAGCACACAAATATGACAAGTGGCTCAATGAGAAACAAGGGTAGGTAGGAAATAGGTGTGGGTAGGTAGGAGAAATAATATAATATTCCACATGAGGTGGATCACCCACCGAAGGTGGAATTATCACTCCACAATAAGTGGATATGATAGTGTAATAACAAGATCAACACCATAAGAGGTGGAATTTCTCCTACACACACTATCCCAATGAGGCACAAACACCCAAGTGTCTCATATCCAAACTACTATGTAATGCATTATCCTAAGTAAACTTAAGTAAGTGTAATAATATCCATGATGAATAATTATTTACACCAACAAAGGATCTTACTATCTTGGGTATCGTGCGTTTATGTGTCTCTGACATGACTCCTAGTAACTATATAAGGATCTTACTAGTCCTAGATCTATGCCTTATCTTTTTTATATGGTTCCTAGTGAGAATATATGAATCTTACTAGTTCTAAATGTCATAACTTTGTGTTTTGCATGCTCCATGTGTGTTACCAATGTTACTCATATTACTCACTTTGTACTTCCCTTTTATCTCAATATTGTAGATTGACAATATCATAAGTCTTGGGAGCTACCACCTTTCCAAACTTGTAGTCATCTTTACTCTTCAATATCTTGGTGAAATAATATTTGGTTTCTCCATATTTTCCCAAGAGTACATGAGCATAATTTCATACTCTTGCTAAGAGGGGGCTAAATATTATATCATAAGTTGCATCTCTTTATAAATATACACTATGTTTGGACTCACTTTAGTGGTTGTGCCTTATTTATGCCTAATTGTACTTAGGTTTGAGAATGTTTCTATAAATTTGGTTCATTCCCTTATTCATGATGTTCCTCATGGCTCAATTTTATAGAACTAGGGTCTTGGGAACCCTTATTCATGGAAATTGTACCTAAATTTTGAAATATGAATGTTGGATTCGCAAATAGTAGGAATTTCCTCTCCAAATTTGGACTTTTACAAAAGTTCAATTTGAAAAGGTGCAAGTTGCATATAGATACAAGTCTATTTCTCTTTTCAAACCCCTATTAACTCCAACCCACATCTACCAATTTTTCAATCAAGCAATTCAAATCAATTGAGCATAGATCTATAATCAAGGAATAAGGCATTCAAAGATACAATTTTGTTACATTAGTTATGATCAACTAAATTATGTTTTTCCATGATGAAAGCATACACAACATTTTCTAGAAACATTAAGGCTTGTGTGGAACTTCATGCCAAGCATTTCAAAATTGAGGTATATTTGTCAATTTTTTATTTACATTTATGCACCATTGTTTACAACTTTTCACATGATTGTCTTGACAATGAAATGGTTGTCACTTTATCTAAAAATATGCTTATCATCATTTAAAAAAATAACTCTTCTTTTAATTATTCATATACCCTACAATGCATTGAATTGGCCTTGGTATAGTAGAAATCATCTTGTAATTCTTGCATAATGTTTTTAACCATTGGTAAAAATAGTACATTACATTCTAGGATCTCTTCAACTTTTGGTCTGCAACTATTTCTTGAGCTAAGGATAGCTTGTTTATGAATTGAATATTCCATAAGGCCTGCATAACAACTTTCTCTACTAACTCTTGGCCAAGATATAAGACAACTTGTTTTAGCTTCCAACTAGTTTAGTACATAGCTTCTAATTGGTTTAAAATAGATTTACAAAATAGTCTTTATCATGTAATGCTATCTTTGTGCTTTCTCATTGTTGTTGTTTAGTTCACCATAGACTTCATACCTTAACATATAATGGTGGGAATAAACCTTTGTCTATTTATATTAAATATATACCAATGGATTGCATCTTGACCATCACAAAATTAGGCCTCCATGACCACCACAATGTCCACATCCCTTTTTAAATTGTCATGTTTGCTCTTCTTGGTTTCAAATCTGCCTTATTGTTGTAATCTTCTATAAGACTATCAATTTGTTTCGGGAATCTGCTTCATCAATTTATCAATGCTCAAGTTGAACATCTTTTTATAGGATTTCTTCTCTATATCATGCTTGGGATTGTTATTGCTACTTGAAATGTGATGTCTTCCCATTTGATTGGATTGTCAAACATTGCATTTTTCTCCATATCATCATGGACTAACTTGTGCTCCTATACTTATTTGTCTCATTCATTTAGACCACAAATATCACATCCTAGCATTCTTTTTCAAAGGATCTAAATGACTATTGTTTCCCTTTTATTGAGATCCTTAAGTCTATTGCTAACAATTTGTCTCTTGGTATCCAAAACTTTCTACCCAAATTGACTATCTTGAAAACTTTATGTTCTTTGTAATGCTGCTCTATTTTGCTTATTTAGACCGAGTAATATACTCTTTTGATATACTCTTTTTAAAACAAAACCTATGCACTCATTTCTAGTTTCACATATGATTCCACAACCTCATCATATTTTGTCCATTCATCCTCTCACCCTAAACTATCATGTATTTGATGCTCATTATTGTTTGTTTGACTAAGCCAAGATCACACTTCACATTGTGTATAGGGCTATTGTTTGATTCCTTGTGTCACAACCATCTTTGCCACTATTATTAGTGACTTTTCTCTTTAACCTTTCATTTTTTCAAACCATTTACATAGTTATTACTAAATAATTATAGCATTGTCATGTCTACATGTTGTCTCAGACCTATAACAATCTCTTCTTGTTGTATCACTGTCACTTTTGGTCACTAGGTTAATTCTTTAAAGGACTTGGTCTTGTAATGGATCTACCCTTAATTACAAATAGATGAACTTTTTAATTTAGAAACAAACATTGGAGCCTCAAATGGTGACTAAGATTGCAGATCACAATGAACAATAACAAATCAACCCAAGAGTGTATGCATTCTCTTCAAACTGTTGTAGAATGGTATAATACTTCATATCAGCAAGATCACAGTATCAAATGATGTTGACCAATAGTCACAAACCTTCTAAAAAATTTATTCCTTGATATGAGTGATATCAATAGGTAATGACATGGTATGGCTATGTTCTTCTTTGAGAACAAATTATGGCTTCTCATAAAATGAAATAAACTCCTTCAAATGCAATTAAGAAGTCTGAAGGCGATTAGAATTCTAAGTTTTCTCTATCAATAATATAAGATAATAAGGTACCAACAAGTGTTTAAGATCTACTTCACTGATGTCCTTTTCTTCCCCATTTGATGAGAAAGATCTAAATTTTAAGTACTGAAATCTATGAGTAGCTTGTTATTTATGGAAGGAGCCTCACAAAGCTTTCAATGTGGACAAGCTTTCTCCTATTCTTCTACAATGTGGGAAAAACTAAACATTGACAACCGAGGCATGGGGGCAGCATTAAAAGACTTCTGATGATGTTGACCTAGGAACGACAAAGCACAGGTAGTTGTGAAATGCAATGGATATCTCAAGAAATGGGTGCGACACAAACAATTCCTCATAAATGCAAATAAATGAATGAAGGTGAAGATTAAACTACCTTGAATGGTGAATATTCTACCTAAGAAATTCCTCATATTATGCAAATATTATGCAAACCTGAAATTCCTCATGCAAATATTATGCAAATCCAAAGATTAAATGAATGAAGGTGAAGATTCTACCTTGAATGGTGAGTGTGTGAAAGTACCTCGAATGGTGAGTGTGTTGTTTGATCTTGCCAGGGGTTGAGGTTGACATGAAAGCCTGCGCAGGATTGAATGCACAAATGACTTGCCCTCTTCTTCTTTTTTCAAGTAATGCATGTTGTCATTGAAATTTTGACAAATGTGGGCCCTTTTTTGAAAAAAAAAAAATTTCATTGCTAATGCCTTCTCCGTCGAAACCAAATGTAAAATTACCATCGAAATTCTGACGAATTTGGACATTTTTTTAGAAAAATCAAATTTGGTCACAATATACCTTCTCAATTAGAATTATAGATCAAATGTATTAGTGACAAACTCTATAGCTTTGCACAAATTTCTTGACATCCTTATGAATCTGAGGCCAAAAGTAATGTTCACTCACCAACACTACTATTTTGTCAACACCAAAGTGTCTGACTAAACCTCCACTATGTTTTTCATTTAGCAGATTCTCCCTCATGGAACTCTTAGGTATACACACCTGAACTCATCTGAATAATATCACATCCTAAATGAAATAATCCAACCACTTACTTCTATCTACCATAACCGGTTCTCTACATGCTCTCCAAGGTTCTAAAAAATATGGGTCATCAGCATATAGGGTCTTCAACTCCTCAAAGCCTAACATTGTCACTCTTATCTCTGTCAACAAATTCCTCTCTCTATTTAATGCATCGGAAACTTTGTTTGACTTTCCATTTCTATGCTTCAACACAAAGTTGTAACTCTGCAAAAACTCTACCCGTCTCATATGTCTCTGATTCAACTTACTCTAACTGTTCAAATACTGCAAGGCTTGATGATCAGTATACAACACAAATTCCTTCTAGCAACAGGTAGTGTCTCCACTTCTTCATGGCTTGAACTATGGCATTAAATTCCTGATCATACACTAAATATCTTCTTCTTGCATCTTTCAACTTTTCACTAAAATAAGCTACTGCTCTTCCTTCCTGACTTAACACTGCTCCAATTGCATTCCCACTTACATCACAATATACTTGAGATACTTTGTTGAAAGCTGGTAAAGCTAACACAAGTTGTTCAGCCACCTTCTTCAACAATTCAAAACTTTTATTTTCTCTGGTGGTCCACTTGAATTCCTTCCTATCTCCTCTCGTTGTCTCAATCATAGGGCTACAAACTAAATTGAAATTTTTGATAAACTTTTGATAGAAAATAGCCAATTCATGAAATTATCTAACCTCTCCAATGCTTTCTGATCTAGGCCATTCAACAATTTCTCTTACCTTCTCAAGGTCCATCTTCAATCCATCCACAGATATCACAAATCCCTAATAGACTAACTTGTCCTTCATGAAATAGAACTTTTTTAGATTTATCAACAACTTCTCTTAAATACAACAAATTCTCCTCTTTTACCTTACTAAAAATCAAAATGTCATTCAAATATACAATAACAAACTTACCTAGGAATTTCTTCAATACCTCATTCATCAACCTCATGAAAGTACTTGGTGCATTAGTCCACCCAAAAGGCATCACCAACAACTCATACAATCCTTCATTTGTCTTAAATATTGTCTTCCACTCATCTCCTTCTCTGATTCTAATCTGATGATATTCACTCTTCAAGTCTATCTTGGTATAGTATTTGGCTCCACTTAAACAATCCATTATGTCATCCATCCTAGGCAAAGGAAACCGGTACTTCACTATGATCTTGTTTATTGCTTTGGAATAGGTACACATCCTCCATTCTCCATTCTTCTTGGGTGCTAACACGGGTGGCGCTGCATAGGTTCTTGAACTTTCTCTGATCAAACCTTTCTTCAACAATTCCTACACTTTTCTATTCAGCTCCTCATTCTCTACCAGTGTCATCCAGTGTGCAGCTTTGTTAGGAAAACTGGCTCTGGGAATCAAGTCCATGTAATGACTGATACTCCTTAAAAGTGTTAATCCATCAGGCACATTATTTGCAATAATGTCTTCATACTCTGTCAGCAATTCTTTTATCTCCTCCGGTTGTTCTTCATCATGATCCGGATTCTTGGTCTTCTTAGGGACTAAGGCAAAACACACATTCTCATGTCTCATTCCATCGAGGAATTTCCTTCCATTCACCAAACAAATTCTAGCATTCATATAGACTTCATGCTTCAAGGTCTCCTCCAAGGGTAACAAGGTTTGTTACATACCATTTGCTACAATAGTCTATATGTTCTTCCTTCCATCATGTATTTCTTGTCTATCAAACTGCCATGGTCTACCCAACAAAAAGTGACAAATATCCATGGGCATAATATCACATAAAAATTCATCATGATAATTTCCAATTTTAAATTTCACCAAGCATTTCTCACTCACTAACAACTTATGATCATCTTGAATCCATGCTATTTTGTAAGATCTAGGGTGTTTCAATCTTTCCAACTTCAATTTATTCACCATCTCTTCCAAAACAAGATTATCTGAACTATCACTATTAATAACTACTTTGCAACACTTACACGATACATTACACCTAGTCTTGAACAAATTCCTCCTTAGCAAGGGTTCTTCATCTTCTCCGATATGACACAAGGCTCTCCTCATCATCAATAGCTCTCCATCTTTCAGTTTGTTAGTTGATCCAGTGGGGCTTTCTTCTACCAATTTTGTTCTCCCAATTTTCTCTATCTTCTTACATTCAAAAGAACGATGTCCTTCTCCTCCAAAATTAAAGCAAGTTCCTCTAAACACTCTTTTATCTTGTATTTTTTCATCTTTTCCAAACCTTCATTCTGGTAACCATCAGTTTCTCTTCTCCAGTAGAAATTTTTGTCATCCTTTTAATATGAACTACCATTTTTTCTTACTTCCTTGTCCTTGTTCTAATCTGTATAGGTTCTTCTTCCTCCGGAATATCATCTGCCTCCTTGAAATCTTCCTCCAGAAAACCTTCCACCTCTACCTCTCTATCTTTGCTCATGTCTTTTGTTCAACTTATCTTCTTCTTTCAAGGCATATTGGTAAACTTCTTCAACACTCTACAACTTGATCAAACTGATTTCATCTTGTACAGACATCCACAATCCATTCAAATATCTTTCAACTTGTTCAATCTCATCATCAACATGTCTGGATATGATATTCAACTTGTAGAATTCTTTGGTGTACTCCTTCACACTTGATTCTTTCTGCTTCAAGTTTTGTAACTTCTGGAATAGGTTTACTTGGTAATCAACTGGCATTAACTTTTATTTTAACTTGGCAACCATCTGTTCCCATGAATTGATATTTTCTTTGTCTCTTCTCTATCTATCAACCTGCAAATGTCTCCACCAAAGAGATGCATGACCTTTCAACTAGGTACATACATATTTCACCTTTCTTTCCTCTGTGGTGCTCTCAAAATCAGAATACTTCTCCATCTCCAAGATCTAATCCATTAATTCATCTGAATCCAACTTACCATCATACTCTGGTGGAGTAAATGTTGTTTAGTGTTCACTCCACTCAAAGCCCTTGAGAACCTCTCTTCATCCAGATCGATCACCGGTGGGTTTGCTACTTGTTCTACCAGTGCTTCTTCTTCATCATCTTCACTTACATCTTCAATATGTCTACCTCTTCTCTTGGTTGTTTCAATAGCTTCTAACTGGGCTGCAATTCCCCTCAATATTTCCATCACAATAAGGTCTGCATTCCCACACACTCCACCATTCCTATTTCCTTTACACAACATCTTCATGCCAGTCCTCTATAGCTGGAAGTCGGATCTATAGTCCACCACCCCAAAACAAAATCTTTAGGACAACACAATCTCCAGAATGAAATCTCACTCTGATACCACTTGGTGTAGTCACGGTTAGGAGAGACCTCAATGAGATCTATTTGAATCATGCAGAAAGAGTAAACACAATAAAAGAAAGAAAAGGTGATGGAGGCAATGCATAACCGGTAACATCTAGACTACGAGATTACAAATAACCGGTAACATCCGGACTACAAGATTCGGCTCACTGGCCTTCTACATACATGCTCAATTATAGAATTGGTGATAGACCTCTAAATCTTACGATACCTCTTCTATATTCTCTCTCATGAATAATGATTCTTAGTTACATTGATTTATATGCTCAAGAGAGATCCACATCAGCCCAAGAGAGATCAAATACCAAAGAACAAGATCAAACATACCAGGTTGGCCTCCGCGAATGAAAATCCTCCAAAAAATTGAAAGGAAGAAGTGTGAATTAGGGGGAAGATCGGCCACATGCCAAGTAATATTGGAATCAACAAATTGACGCTCTGCAAGCTACAGAAAGGATCCGCAAGATTCACCAATAGAAAATAGGTCCAAGTGGTTCCGGGATTCTAAGCAAGTAACTCTCTCAAAATCCAGAAGTGATAACTTATCAAAAAATGATGAAAACGTCCTGTGGTTCAAGTATAAAGAAGATAATCATGTTCACAAGCAAAATCTAGCTCCACAAGATCCGGTGAACAAATACAATAAAATGCAAGAAGAAATGCCAAAAATACAAAACAAAAAATAAACTGAAAAGAAATGTTTTTGGTTGATGCAAGATTGCCAAGAACCGGGGATGCTCCCGCATCAACTTGGTCAGAGATAAGCATGATTTGTATAATTTTCCACCTTCAGACAATGCATCCTTCATGCTCTTCACATAGGCATCTAAAGTGATTATGTCCTTGATAATTATCCTTTTCAAATTCTGGAGCCTCTTTGCATTGAATTCATTTTGGACCTTCTCCTCAACAAACTTTTCAAAAGACTCAAAGTGTTTATCTATAGAATTGATCAAACTTTTTAACTCCTTGGATGGAGTATCTGAAGTATCCTTTTCAAATGAGGGCATCAACTTCTTAAAAACACTGGTTGCCAGGGTTAGCAACATACTATCCTCTGTATGAGACTTCAAAAGATCTTCACTGGATTTTGCTTGGACAAATGATGCAAGTTGAAGCTTTTGAATTGGAGATAGAGAAGCAAGGTTGATAGGACCCTGAATAAACTTTGGATCATCAATTACTTGTTTTCCCTTTGTTGTCTCTACAGTGTCTCTTGTCTCAAATTTAACTTCAACCTTAACCTCCATCTTCTCCTTTTATGTATTCTTCTCAGGAATCGGAGGATTAACTACATCAACCAGAGGATTGTCAACCTTGTCCTTTCCATCATATGATTTCCCTACATCTGTGTTCTCAACATTAACCTCTACCTACTCAACAGCATGGACTTCCATGACAGTAGTAGTAGCCATTGTCTGCTCAGCTTCCAGATTGACCTGTGATGGCATGCTCTGCTCTCTGGGATGAGGTTCTCCTTACCCTTTTGCCTGATTAACTTGATACTAGTTATCTAGAAAAACTTTGTCAAAATCTTCTTTGTTTCCTTTGCAACTTCATCAATTTTTCCGAACATAATTTATTTACTCTGTATTTACTCCTGAACTCATTCTTTGCTAATTTAAGTAACCTATCTATCTCCTCCCTATAAATAACTAAACATAAATTAACTAATATATATTCCTTCAATCTCTCATCTTCCTTATTTGTTGTTTGTCCCCAAGCATCCAAAATTTCATACAATCTCTTGGCTATAATTGTCATTAGTTCAATCCGAGATTTACTATATACATTCAAGTATTCTACAGTTGCTTCTTCTAAAGTTCTTTTTTCTGGATTCATCAAAATTTTCATACCACTCTGATAGTGGCTTCAAGTTTCCATTCTTAATAACTTCATTAACAATCTCATTAAAATACATAGGAGGCTTAACTTCAAGCTTACCTTTCTTCAATGCCACATCAAGTTCAGATGTCTTGTATTTCCTACTAGATTTGGCTCCACCGGATGGTTTCTCTTTTGCAACTTTGGTGGCTTTAGCAGTTGTAGCCTTCACCTCCTTTATAGCTTCATCCAATTTGGTTTCTTCATAGACTAATCCTCAAAGAGAATATTTTCCTCTCTAGACTTCTAGACTACTTCCTTTGATATCCCCATGCTCTCTGCAAGAGTCCCTACCTCCTTCCTCACCTTCTTTTGGATCATCAGTTTCTTGAACTGTTAATAAAGTTTTAAACTCTTCTCCTTGTATGTTCTGAAACTTTCCTCATTGGGGTCCACTAGTTTACTCAATAGGTGTTGTGCATATAGTTCCAAAATCTATTCTTCAACCTCATAGCCCCTTGGAATAATTCATATCATATGAGGCTCTCCAGATTCCATCAAACACCGATCTATGTCTACCATAAAGTAGGTGGTGTCTTGATATTTCTCCACAATGGTTTTGGGGATTCTTTCCCTCTCATGCATTTCTTTTTGCAATTTTTTGAAGTAACCCCATAGATTCTTATTCTGGACCTTAGAGTCGCCAGAATTATATAAGTATTCCTAGATCTGAACTCCTACTGGCTTGTCAAAGGCCCACTGCACCTGCCCAACACCTAGAATCTCATTCATGAAGTAGAAAAACATGCATAGAAGAAAGGTTCTAAACTTGAAAGGATGTTTCTTATTTTCTCTGATCTTCTTTATATTCTTAATAAACTTTCTCTGGAGAAACTCACATATATCATACTTCTTGTTTTCTCTCATCATTTCATAGGCAACATATATGACACTACCAGAAACATAATTTTATCTACTAGAATAATAGATCTTATAGCCAATAACAATTGATGCAAACCTAATATCATGCTCCAAGATGTCATTAATTGTCATTTCCTATCTATTAAATTTTGACCCAGTTGCATTAGTCACAATGTCATTCTTTACAAACTTCAAGGATGGCAGCTCTCTGGATGCACATAATCGTGTTACAGCTTGAATAATTGTCTTGGAGATCTTGTGGGGATTGTCTAGCCACATGAATTCATCATGTACTCGATTCAATATGAATTAGATCCATTCTTGTTCATTGAACATCAGAAACCTGACGAGCTTTGCAAAACCCTTGTCTACCAATCCTTGAAATTTTGGTTTCAACATTGAACTCTGATTGAATAGCTAATTATTATACAGATTCAACATTTGAGAGCTCCCAAATTCCTCAATGGGATAGTGTGTGTAAAACCTAATGTCTTCAATATGCAATACTTCATAGGGCACCGATGAAAATACACTCTTAGGATCGTCTTCCATCAAAATAAATGGATGATTTTTTAAGTTTGGTCAAGCACACTCAATGATTTAAACAACCAAAGAAGTTGTTGTACCAGATGCAATCATCTTATCAAATTCAAATTTCAAAATTCAATCAAAAGGGGTTTCACTATTAAATACCTTTCAACTGGATGCAAGATCGCACACCAAATTTGGATATTGCTCAGAATCTCTGCAAATTCTCCTTCACTGTGCTCTTTTGCTCTTTTGCTTCGAATGCAAAGTGAAAAATGAATATGTTAATTTTCTTTTTATCCTCTGCATACCTAAATTTTGGGTATAATAAATACACTTAACCCTAACTCTTCTGAATACCCTATATTCATAGAGTTCTCCCAAAAGATCATATATAGATCATCAAGCACCTCTAGAAAACCTTCTACTGAGTCAGTGATCATCAAATGAAACATCTGCAACCTGTTGGAACTAGGTACAGATCTCCAATAGGGGGTTTGTAAGCTTATCATGAAAACCTCCCCCTAAGGCTGGATGCCTTAGCTTAGTTATTGGATGAGGTTCCAACACCGAAATCAAGTCCAAACCCCCTTCTTGCCTAAGAATCGCTCTTTTTGACCCAAGTTTTCTACATCTGATCTATGATCTCCTCAAATTTTTCTTTTTCCTTCTCATCTAGCTTCCATTCTTGTTCTTGTCTTCCAAACCTCTCCTATTCTCATTTTTGCTTTTGCAATACTTAGCAATGTGACCGAATTTATTGCAAGCATAACAAAAAACATTTCCTTGCATAGGTCTGAAATTGATCTAATTTCCTCTTGATTGGCACTGATTAGCAACATTTCCAAACCTACTACGTGCATAACATCTGACATTTCTCCTATTCTAAAAGTTACTCATCACACTTCTACATACATTTGCCTTATGACCATATGTATTGCATTTGAAACATTGACCAGTAAAAGATGGACCATTATTAATTATCCTATTTCTGCATTGACTAGCCATATGAACAAATTTATTTCCTGCAAAATAGTTACCATTGAACTTATTTGCATTAGGTTGCCTTACCAGAGGCTTTCTTGAGTTGTTCTTCTACTATGCAGATTTGGAGCTTTCACCATTTTGAAATCCAAGGCCTTGAGTATCATTAGGATTCTTCTGACTTGCAAGCATTTCATCAAGTTTGGCCGAGATGACCTGGAACTTCTCCTTATATTCATTTGCAACATCAAGATTATATCTAAACAATGATCTACCTTTCAATATCTTCCTCATGTTGTCTGGAGTCTTGGAAGTCAAGATTTAGTTGTCCATTCTCATTCTCAAGTCTACAACATTCTTTAGATTTATCTTTCGGGGACTGAGTGAGCCTCTCCTCATTCTTCTTCCTTTCCTCAATCTCTTTTGTCAATCTCATTACAATGGCTTCCATCTCATTCTTCTGGATTGTATTAGCTCTAGCAAGTCTCTCACACTCTTCTATCTTTTCCTTCAATGCTTCTTCATCAATGCTTTGACTTTCTTTCTCCTTTCGCTTATCAACAAGTTCCTTTCTCTTCTCCCTTGACTTGTTCAATTGATCCTTCAATGATTCAATGAAGTTCTCGGCATCTTTAAGGTTTACTTTCACTTGTCAGACCTCATCTTGGGCTTGAACAAGATCCTCAAGTGCTACAACAAGCTATTTCTTCAAACTATCGGAATGCATTGGCTCACTTTCTCGGATCCTCCTCAAGTTGTTAGGTTTCTTCTGAGGAACTAGGCTCTGATACCAATTATTGGAATCAAGGAATATTGATAGGGGGGTGAATCAATGTTCTGCAATCTTTAACATTATTAATCTGATTCTTCAACCATCTAATGCAAATTGACAAAAGAAATATATAAACACATAAGGCAAGCATCCACAACACCACAACACTAGATTTATATGTGGAAAATATGGTTAAGGGAAGAACCACAGTGGGAACATACCCACAATGAGATAATACCCAACTAGGAGTAAGTGAAATATTACAATGGGAATGCACATGCATTCAGGTACACTGCCTAGAGCTGACTACTCAAAATTACAATAAGGGATACAACTCAGAAGGATCACTACCTTACAAAATGATTACAAGAGATAAAATAAGGTTCTAACTATTGAATAGCATCAACAAATGCTTGAGTATAGTTTCAGTTAAGCATAAAACACATAATCTTACTTTTCTTTGCTACTCTACTTTGTTCTGATATTTTACATTATACTGAAGCACCAATCTTGCAACTGTGCATGTGAAAATGCACACAATTGCTCATACACACTTTCCACATAACCATGGTTACCAAAGATGATCATATCAATCGATCTAATATATCCGCATCAACAATTTAGGTCTTCATCTTATCAGCTCAAAAATGCATAACACACAAATGAAATGTGTTAGTCAAGTTGGCTCAATCCAATCCAAAGCAACCAAGCAGACCAAATCAAATTGTCCACACACTTCCCATATGTTGGCTCACTAACCTCAAACACACAACCAATCACCAAAATCACTCTGTACGATTCGCACAATGAATCTCCACACGTTGTTGCTGATCAACAATATTTTAACAAGAAAATTTTCTACCAGATCCTCCAACTCACACAACTCTCAACGTCGAAGCACACAAAAATGGAATAAGTCAATTTATATTTCTAAAATGCATCTTCGAGATCCACAACACGAAATACTCAACACAACTGAATTGCCAACCACAATATTGTACACTTTGTCCCATGTCATCTTCTTCTCACCAGACCTCAATCAATCTTCTGGTATGAATGAATCATGAACTATAGAATGGATATCTGACTCATGTTGCAATTAATGACAACATCTAACAATGCAGTGTCTCTTTCCAACATAGATGACATTGATGTCATAGGCTAGCTATGTTTTTCTAAGTGATACATGTTAGGGTGGAGGGTAGGAATAATGTAGCTATGTTTTTCTAGTTCTACTCATTCTGTTATGTATGAAACTATCCGGTTTCAGGTTTTAAGCATCTTGTATAATAGTTTGGTTTCTCTAGTTTTGAGCATACAAATGTATGTCTAGATTTGGGAAAATCTTGTGTAAGAGTTTGTTTACTCTAGTTTCGAGAATGTATAGCCCCATGTAAGACAAATATATGTCTGGTTTCGAGTTCATCTCATGTAAGAGTTTCTTTTCTCTAGTTTTGAGAATGTGCACCCCATTTAAGACATATATAAATGCTACATCTAGTTTCAGGCATGAAGCATCTCATATGAGATTTTTTTTTCTCTGGTTTCAATAATGAACATCCCATTTAAAACGTGCAAAAATATAGTACAATATAGTACAAAGAGGGTGACATGTATTCCCTCCCTCCTTAAGACATCAACATAGCTCTATGTTGATGTCTTAAGGAAGCTGAAACAAGGATACCCACCTTCAACACCAAGGAGATATCCTTTCAAGAAATAATGTTCATAAATACAAGCTAAAGAGGCAATACTCTTATAAGCATGGAATGGATAGTTGAAAAAGGAATATCTTGCAACAAGTGTAAAGGGATCCTTGGGGGAGAAGAGATCTTTTCTCAAAAGACATCTACCTCCAATAGGAGTTCTTGAACAAAAATGGCATCATCAAGAGGGAGGAGACCAAAAATTCATTCCTTCCTCTTATTGCTAGGTTAAAGAGATTCTTGATGAAGTAAGACACACTTTTGACCTAAAGTGAATGATTTATTTATAATAGATATACATTTCCAAATGTAAAGGGGTTGTAGACAAATAGACACCTCTTACATAAGAGAGAATCCTTGAGCAAACAAACAACTTCACACAAGGAATGATATCAAATCATGAGAAAACACCACCCAACAAAGGAAAAGTGGATCCTTAGAAAGGGTAGTAAAAATCAATGCCCCCCAAGAAAAGGGACAAATAGAAGGATTATACAACTTCCAAAGAGAGATTATTCATAAGAGACGTACCATTTCAAACATAGAATAGGTACTAACCAAGGAAAACACATGTACTCACATGAAGGATAATTTAATGTAAGAAAGGCCATCACGTTATAAAAAATGCAACTGAAAAGAAGAGACAATATTCAAAAAGGAGAGAGAGAAGGAAAATTCCATCCTTTCCCTCCAAGAAAGTGGACAAGGAAAAATTAGGATGAAGGATCATACATTCCCCAAGGAGAGATTGTTCATAAGAGACGTAACGTGCCAAAGAAGGAATGGGTCCTAACCAAGGAACACACATGTACTCGCATGAAGGATAATTATATTCAGGAAAGGACATTAGGTTATGAAAAATGAAATCCATAAAGGAAATAGTGAAACCTTAGAAAGAGGAAAGAGATGGGATAATATTCTTTCCCTCCAAGCATAGAGACAAGAATAATTAGACTATTATGCACCAAGTATGATTGCACCTGAAATTGTACCACCATGAATGACAATGAGCCCCAAATAGGTAAGATAACAATGTCACATAGTGAGGAGAAACATAATAGGAACTTGAATGTTATTTGAAATGATTACAAGAAATATGCAATTTATTGTCACATGTTATTTTCATGATACCTAATTCAACATATTGTTGTATTGTAATTTGCAAATCCTCACAATCATTAGTACAATGACCATGAATTTGATGATACTTTCAAAAAGATCTTTCAAGATATTTTCTATGTTTCCTTCTTCAGTTAGGCTAAACGAGAGAAATTAAGTTGGCATGAAGAAGATCGGACAAAACATTATCTTGTTGTGATATCATATTGAAATGAGAAGACATGGACATACTAGACAATGGAGGAGTGGATGTTGACAAACAAAGAGTTTGGAAACCTAGCTTTTCATTAGAAAAGTGTGATTTGTCATGACTTTCAAGACTTTGTTGCACACATCCTAAAACTTTTCCATTGTATCCATGTGTAGGATCAAAAGAGGGTTTACTCTTAGGTGGAATTCAATTGAAGTTTAAAGAGGCCCAATCAATTTCGAGACATATGTTAGGAAAAAGATTTTGAGTATCAAATTTATGCATCTTAGTGTAGACAACTAAATTTGATTAATTTAATTAATTCAATTTAGCTATCTTGAATGCCTTTAATTAGATAATTACAAATTATTTAATTAATTAGTGTTCCCTCCTTCTAAATAATAAATTTTATTAATTATGCTATAATCCCCTTTTAATTAATTATTTGACAATCATAAATCATTTAATTAATTAAATCCACCCCCTTCTATTAAATAAATCAAATGCACAATTTGACTATTTAATTCATCTTTGTTCTTTCCTCCTAATATCCCTTATGGAATTAAATTAATTAATTATATTTTCCTCACATATCTCCTAACTCTAACCCTCATTTAACTCTTCTTCTAAACCTAATCCATCAAGCTAATCATAGGTTTTAGTCAACCTTATCCCTTTTCTCTCACCATATGTGTGCACATTCCCAAAATATCCTAAATTTCCTAGAATTTGGGGAAATTTCCTAAAATTTGGGAAAATATCTTAAATATCCTACAATATGGGAATATCTTCAAATTTGGAGTAGAACCTTCGTATTTGGGTGTCTCTCTCCCAAATAGGCATGTGTCCTCAAGGACACATGTCATCCCTCCCCATGGAACTTGTCCTTCTTGAGGACACATGTCAATTTCATCCATGACATGTGCCCTTCTCAAGGATAAGTGTCTCTTTTCCATGTCTCATCTTCTCATTCAATCCTATTTAATCCTTCATTTTCCTTCACAAATCCACCCACTTTCATTTTCATACCATCGTAATGCATAATTGTTCACTCACCTTTTGAACATTCATATCCATTTAGTTTACATCCTTGCACTCCATTTTAGCTTAATCTTCATCTTGCATTTACCATCATGGAGTGAAATCAAGCATGTATCACATAGCAAGCATACATAGAGCCAAATCAAAGGACAAATCCTCATCGAAAGGAACTATTAAGTTTGAATTTTCTTGCTCATTAATTGTCTTTTTAGCTTTCTTTTATATATCCAATCTTGAGTGTTTTTCTTGTTGATTGTATATTTAGATTGTTAAAATAGTTTTCAATCATTTTGTTGCTCACATTTTCATGCACACAATTCTTGCATGCCCGGTGGGACTCACTTCATGGGTCCATCTCACATTTTTTGTTGTTTTAGTGTGTTTTATTGGAGATTTTTACACTTGCAAAAAAAAAAATGAGAATATAGGTGGATTTGTGCCTTGGCAGAAGTTTGTTTTATCTCAATTTCAATTTTCAGAAACAACGAGTTTGCTAGTAGAAACAATAGGTTTGACTAAAGAAATGACAGGAACACATTCATGTAGTCTTATGGCGGGAATAATTTTTGAATTTTATGTTTCTATATCTCTCTCTCTCTCTCTCTCTCTCTCTCTTGTTGTTTCTACCCGCAAACTCACCGTTTCAATTACAGAATGCAGAATTTTAATAAAGCAGTGTAGAAAAAAACCAAACATAATGCAAACCCATTATTTAAACTTGCAAACCCTTTGTTTCTACCCACAAATCCATCATTTTACTGGTAAATTTAAATGTGCTAAAATTTAAATGTGTTCTTGTTGTTTCTTTTTCCCAAATATTGTTTCTTTTTCCCAAATGTTTATTTCATTCAAATTGGACTAACCTACTAATATGTTGTTATTTTCTTGTTTTTTGCTAATGTTTGTGTAGATTCAATAGTAGAAGACCCCCAAAAATCTAAATTGTGTGTTGTAGGGTTGCCAAAGAGGGGTGCGCTTGGAAAATAAAACTTTTGGGATAAAATGAATAGTGTCTTTTGAGTAGTTAAAAAACACTTCAATTTCATAAGGAAATGAATCTATGTATTATGTGTTTGGTGCACTTGTGCATGTGAGTGGACCTACTGTTAATACACACTATCCTCTCCCCAGGCTTTCATGGTCCTGGGTGCAAGATAAAAGTGTTAGCTATGCTCAAATTTTTATTTTTATTAGAGGGTCTACCTCCTAAGAAGCCATTAAGGTCAGGTGAGAGGGAACGACCCAAGTGGTACTTCTTCAGCTTGCTATATAAATTAAAAAGTCAAGTGAAAATTGTGACTGCCTAGTGATGTACATCTACACCAATAGATAGACTCTTAAGTGAGTCATCATGGCACGGGTAGACACTAGGTTCTTCCAAAGTTCCTCCACTAAAAACCAAAGTTTAAGTAGCTCAAAACCTTTGATAATTGTTGATACAAGAGGTCGAACCTCCAAAGTCGCCCCAATTCATACTATTAATTGTTGAGACATATGTCCCTCAGTTCATAAGATCTTTAGATCTTTGATGTATGAGATTTTGGTGCACTCAATAAGTGTGTGCCATATAAGGGGGAGCTAGTGCCTCCAAAATCTCTTTCTATCCACTTTGTTTCAGTATACGGATAAATACTTGAGTGGGGACTCAACAAGTAGTATCCATATTCCAAGCCTCAAGTTGTTTGTTTGATTTGTCTTCATGTTTTGATCAATAATCATAAACACTTGGGCTAACTTAGGGACTCGTCATGTCAGTTGATTCAGACACTCTATTTTTATGCTTGTCATGTTTGTGTCACTTTGCTATCTTTTGCCAAAGAACAAGTAAACAATCAGTCGTTTGAAGTCCATACTTATTGTCCATCAAAGTCCCAAACTTGCATCTTCATGATCGTTATCCTAGTCATAGTTGTAGTGTCATAAAATTGTGACTCTAACAATTTTCAACTACATTAGGGTCCTCACGCATGCGAACTTGAACCCTCTAGCCTGATCAGAGACCAGAGATTGCTTAGCTTGCAGAAACAACTTCTTCTTTGGCCTCTACATCACCTTGTTTGCACTCTGCCTTGGAGAAAGGGGTAGGATGGGGGCATGGCACCACTATCCCTCCTTAGACAAGGGCATGGCATGCTTATCCTCCAAGGATATGGGTGTGGCACCCCTATCCCTTCCCTATTTTGGGGCAGGACCCTTCCTAGGGTTGCATTGTTGGTTGTGCCTCGGGTGGGAAACTCCCTCGATGTCGGCCCGTGATGAAATTCAAATCCACTAACATGTATTTAAGGGGCATTTGTCCTCTCATTTGCATAAGTGGAAATCCAATAAGTTCAATAGGTGGAAGTTGGACAAGATCGAAGTATGTACAAGTGATCAAGCATTCAAGAGCATTTAGGCATTCTTTTCCAGGATTGAGCATTCTCAAGTCTCCCTTCAAGGCTAGGTGTTGCATTCAAGTCAAGGATTCAACCATTGAAGAGGAGATTGATTTCAACATTCAATTCAACACAAACAATTCTATCAAGATTGCTACTACAACCTCCCTTGAGGTGATTTACAATTCAGTCTTTCATTTACATCTACTTGCAAGTACTCTCTTTCAAAACTGGGGTTTGAACTAAAGGCAAACCCCCAATCCCAACCCATTTTCCTCTCTTTTCTGTGTGTAGGTTTTAGGTGCGTAGTCGTACTTTCGGATTCGGGCTTTATTTGTAGAGGCAAAAAAACTCTTTTCGTTTCGTGGATTTTTTGGAGGACCGTGTACATTCTCACCATGGTTCATGCAACTTTTCCTCAAATTCACAGGGCGACTTCGCCTCAACATTTTACTACCAAATCCAAGTGTACAACTTCATCCCATATACTGATCTCAAGTTACAATCAATTCTTTGTCACTTTTGCACTACATAATTCAATCAATTCCCTTTTTATTTCAAACAAGAAAGAGGGGATCAACTTAGCATTCCCCATTCATTCAAGATTTCAATCTACCATATTTGTGTGGGGAGATTGAATCTAGTGAATTATCCTCTCCTCTTTCTAATGTAATGGTGAAAAGTGCTTGAATGGTAATTGATAGCGAAAATCTCATCTCTCTTTGAAGGAAAGGGTAGTTTCTTTCTTGATTTATCATTCACCATTTTCCCACCATTACATTTTGGTGAACTCGACATCTTGCATGTTTTCCTTTGAACAACATAGCATATTTTTCATTTACACGTTTCAACTTTCTACAAACTTAGTGGTTAATTCATTCAAAACCCTAGTTTTTAAATTTAAAATTGAACTTGTGATTTGTAAAAATTGCTCGTGGTTATCTTACATCTGAAAATTGTTTTGTTTGTCAAATTCAATTTCCTCATTGTCTTGTTCAATTTGCAATTAAAATTTACAAAATTAAGAGGTTACTTGTTAAAACCCTAATTTTCAAATATCATCTTGAGCTTGTGCAAGAATTGGATTTCCATTTAATTTTCAGATTTCTGATTGTTCTTAGATTTGTCTTCATTCCTACAATTCAAATTTTCAATTTCCCCCTTTTTCCCAAAATTCAAATTTCAAAATTAAGTGGTTAGGTCATCAAACCCTAATTTTTAAAATTAATTGGATGTTGTGTGAATTTCAAATCAATTTCATTTACATTCAAATTTTTAAACATTTTCCAAGGTGTCCCTATCCATTAGGTTGACCCTTTTTCAAAATTCCAATTCAATTCCTCTTTTTCTTCAAAACCCTAATAGGGTTCTATTTTCACATTTGCACCTTCATTTCGCCCATCTAGAGATTGTAAAATTTGCCAATTTTTTGGGGTTAGATTTAAAATCATCGCAATATCCATCCCTTAAAATTTCGAGAAAAGTTGGTCAGACCATGTGCATTCCTGCCACGGTCCTCGACTTTTTTCCCAAAATTTTGGGAGACTGTTATGACTGTATTTAATAGCCTAAATCTGGAAGATTGGCTGATTTTATCGATTTTGATCCCCCTGGAATCAGAAATACTTTCAAAATTCAACATTTCAACTTTCAATAATTTTTTTTAAATTGAGAGGTTAATTATAGTTTGCCCTGATTTTAAAAATTATAAATTTAAAATTAAGTGGTATTCCCTTGGCCCTAATTTTAAAATTCCAATTTCCTTTCATTTTTGGAAATTGTGTCATCCTCTTCCCCCAACAAAGTTCAAATTGTGTAATCATTATTTTCTTGAATTTTGCATTACTCAATTTTGTAAGCTTTGTTATACAATTCAAAATTCAAATTTTCCCTCTAGTGCATGAGTTTTACCACTATTAGTCCTACCTATCCTATCCTTGTTAGATGAAGCATTAAAATTAAGGCATCCCAAGGTTTAATTACCAAGGAGATGGAGCCTAATTTGGGTGACTTCTTTATTGAGGATCATGCTAATTCTTCCCATCCTAATCATGTACCTATTCACCTCATTGATGAATCCCATAATGAAGAAGAAGCTTTAACTAGGGTTTCTTTAGATCAACTTTCTACATTGGATAATCAATTTGACAGCTTTCCAGTAAAGCTCTTCCATTAATTGAAGGTCTTAAATGCATGCTTCAAAGTGATATGAATGGATTTGATATATTGCATGGCATTTCACATATTGTTGATTCTAGTGTCATTTCTATCAAGAGTTGTTCTGCAGCCCTAGGTTACTCACAACCTTCAACACAAGTCAATTCCTCTATTCCTTTGACTAATCATATGACTAGTATTCCTACTTTCACATCTAACATCATGGCTACTTCAACTCAAAATGTCATTCCTAAAACCATAGGTCATGGGGGCAATCCCTCTTCTTCATTTAATCCTCCATCTTTACCTATGTCTTCCATGAGTGTTCCTATTATTCCTCAACCAATCAATGTGACACAAGGGGGAAATTCCTTCAACAAATTTATTCCTCCTTTAATTGTCCCTTTTCCTACCCAATCATCACCAATGCCTACTTATCATAATATCCCACCACCTTATTCTCAGTTCATACCTTATTTCAACAATATCACACCACCTTCTCAATCACCTATGTCTAACATCAATTCTTCCACTGAAATGAAAATCAACAATCTTGCTCAAATTGTGTCTTCCTTAAAATAAAGAATTGCTTCCATGAGTCAATCCAAGTTTAGTGTGCCCACCTTTGATGTTGCAAGCCCACTTTGTCTTTATATTGTTAAAGTCATGCCACCTAAACATGTGGAGATCCCTCAATTGGAACTCTATAATGGAAAAGATAATCCTCTTATGCATGTCAAAACATTTCAAACTTTGTGTACTGATTTTGCTTATGATCAATGATTTCTTGCAAAATTATTTACAAGAACACTAAGAGGTAAGGCCTTACAGTGGTATTTATCTCCGCCTTCTTATTATATCACTTCCTTTCAACAATTGGCAAATGCTTTCATCCAACAATTGTAAAAACCATTGGTCATAAAATCACTTTGACTAATTTAATGCATTGTAAACAAGGTATTAAAGAAAAATGATTGATTTCATTGGTAGATATAAGAATTTATATGCTCAAATTTCTTTTCATGTACCTAATAATGATATTCAAAAAAATTTCATTTCTAATTTACAAAAAGATATCAAGGAAAAGCTTCTTTTGTCTGAGTTTACTTCCTTTGCACAGTTGTGCGCAACACTCCACAATTATCAACTGGTTGTGAGTCAAATGGAGAAATCCACTCCTATGGCTCTGAGTGATAAGGGGGAGATGTTCAACAATTGTTTGTGAAGTTCAAACCAACAAAAAGCTTCATCAAGTTCAATGATCCAATCAACAACAACCATGTGAATGCTACAACAGGTGTGCCTTCTATTTCTCAATTTTTCCAAAGAGAAAGACAATTTTATCCTTTGAATGAATATTTACATAGTATTATGTCTCAATTGTTGCATAGAATTGTTATCAAACATTCTCCTATAAAAAAAAATGATCCTTCCAAACTTGCATCTCCTTATTTTGATAAGAATTCCTTTTACCAATTTCATTGTCAACCTGGTCATGATACTGAGAAATGTTTTGCATTGAAAAATAAGGTTCAAGACTTGATTGATAATAATACTATATATGTGGTAGGTGTGAATGATAAAGGGAATAAATCAGTTTCTCCTTCTAATCAAAATCTTAATATTTTCACTGATCCCTTGCCATCTCATACCTCTAATGTTATTGAGATTGTGCCTAATTCTCTCACTTCTGAAGAATTCACCTCTATGGATCCAAACTTGCTTAATATGGTAGAAACACAAGATATGCCTAAGGATCCTTGTATTACATTTGACCCTAGTGAGACCATTAGAGCACCCGATGGCCCTTTATACATAGTTGCAAAGGTTAAGGATATCCCTTGCCGTGGTGCCCTGATTGATCCCTCTTGCATGGTTAATGTCATAACTAAAGAGTATCTTTTCACTTTACGATTGCATAAACCACTTTATGATACTTCTAATGTGGTTGTGAAGTTATTTGATGGCTTCTCTTGTCCTACCATTGGTTCCATCACTCTTGCTATTGAAGTTCATGCTAAGTCCATGGATGTTGACTTTGTTATCATACCTTCTTCTGAGCAATTCCGTGTGAATTTGGGCTATCCTTGGCTATCTTCCATAAAATCTATTGCTTCTCCAATACACAAGTGTCTTAAACTTCCTCACAATGGGGAAATCATAATCATGAACCATAGCTTATTTCATCCATCTGAAAGAAGCCCCGGTGTTCCTATTGATCTCTTTTGGCCTAAACAATTTCAATCTCTTCCATAAAGGAGAGATGCTCTTTTTCAATCTTATCAAAAATGGAAGAACGATATGATCTTATCCTTAAGTCAACTTAGATCCCCAACACTTGACATTCCTATTATTCTTCAATATAAGGTTCTTCCCCTCATGGATAGAACTAATCTCCCTCCTAAGGAAGATTGTCCACCTACCCCTATGGATGTGACTTTACCTTCTCTTAAGGAGAACAACAATATTCCTCCTAAGGTTAGACCTATACCTCCTCCTCCTGATGGACCTGGTCTCCTTCCTCCTTTCTACGATGCAATTCCACCTCCTTCCTCTTATCGAGAGATGAGACCCGCTTCTCCTCTTGTTCAACCAAAAAGACCTTAACCTAAACCTTCAACTATCAAGGAGAGAAACATTCCTATTTTTTCAAGTATTCCTCCTTCTCAGCCTTCCACTAAGACTTGACAAAATTGTTATGCGAGAGAATGTCGATGAAGACACCATGTTTGATCTCGTGAAGTTATCCCTCAAACTACTCAATCTCCTCAGACTCTGATAGTTGACATGATTCCCTCTTCTCCTAAGCAAGATGTTCAACCTACATCTCCAAATCATAAGTTGCATAAAACATGTGATGGCTTTACTCCTACTTGTGTTCTTTCTCCTCTTTCTCTAAACTTTGATGAAGAAATGGGTGAAAATGTTACTCATAATGGCAATACAAATCCTAATGCTTATGATAGTGAGTATGAGTATGTTGATGTGGACAAGCATTTATCGGATGAGTTTTCACAAACCCTAATCCTAGCTCCTAGAGTCGAACAAAGTGACTTACAATATGAGCATATTCATTTTTTGTATCTTATGATAGCTCCATTTGCGATGCTCAATGTCGCTCCTCTGGCGTGTTGCTCGCCTTCCAAAAATAGTGATCAACAAGATCAGTAGGTGGATGTCGTGCTAGATTAGCAATATTAGCACTGCAGATCTTTCTCCCTCTCCTTTCTTTCTCTTTTGTGACCATTCTTCTATATGTATCCTTGTTCTTCTGTTGTTCCCTTAATGTCTACTTGGGGACGATGCAAATTATTGAGATCTTTTCTTGTTCTCTTTCATGTTGACTCAAAAGACATCCTCTCTTCCCTTTCTTCTAAGGTAGTGTCCTTCTTTGGGGAATGACGATTATTATATGCATATACATACATGATATGCATGAGTTATCATACAACATACTGATCCCGAGGAAAGTGACACTACCTCGTGTTTTGTGTTCATTATCCTTGGATTTATAACTCGATTGAGGGATAAATCCTTGTGATAATGTGCTCCCTCTCTTCTCTCTCTCTTGGGTGTATCCTACCTTAAAGCCATCATTCCCGATAAGGCATGCGTGATCGCTTTAACGTGGGGGCATACGCTCCGCTCATATTTTCCTTCTTTGATACTTAGAATTACTTAGCGAACTTTATTTTTCTTTGTAATCTTTGGTATCCTTGCTTTCATGACTCATAGTGAAGGGAACTTTTCTACTTGTAGTCATGGTTTTCCCCTTCTTGATCTTCCCTTTTACTTTTTCAATTGAAGTCGTAAGATCCTAAGTCCACTGGGGACTTGGTGCATCTTGCCTCCTTGACATGGTAAAATTATTTCAATCTTGTTTCCTTGTACTTTATCACCAGTATTGGCGTACGCTTATACTCTCGCTAAAGTGGGGGATAAATATAGTGTCATAAAATTATGACCCTAGCAATTTTTGACTGCATTAGGGTCCTCACGCATGTGAACTTGAATCCTCTAGCCTGATCAGAGATTGGAGATTGCTCATCTTGCAGAAACACCTTCTTCCTTGGCCTCTACATCACCCCATCTGCACTCCGGCCTGGACAAAGGGGTAGGATAGGGGTGTGGCACCACTGTCCCCCCTTGGATAGGGGTGTGATTCCCTTGTCCTCCCAGAATAGGGGCATGGCACCCATGTTCCTGTCCTATTTTGGGGCAGGACCCTTTCTAGGGTTGCATTGTAGGTTGTACCTCGGGCAAGAAACTCCCCCAATGTTGGCCCGTTACAAAATTCAAATCCACTAACATGTATTTAAGGGGAATTTGTCCTCTCATTTGCATAAGTGGAAATCCAATGAGTTAAATAGGTGGAAGTTGGACAAGATTGGAGTATGTACAAGTGATCAAGCATTCAAGAGCACTCAAGCATTCAAGCATTTTTTTCCAGCATTGAGCATTCTCAAGTCTCCCTTTAAGGATAGGTGTTGCATTCAAGTCAAGGATTCAACCATTGAAGAGGATATTGATTTCAACATTCAATTCCACACAAGCACTTCTATCAACATTGCTACTACAACCTCCCTTGAGGTGATTTACAATTCAGTCTTTCATTTACATCTACTTGCAAGTACTCTCTTTCATTACTTGGTTAATTCCAAAACTGGGGTTTGACCTAAAGGAAAACCCCCAATCCCAACCCATTTTCCTCTCTTTTCTATGTGTAGGTTGCAGGTGCCCAGTTGTACTTTTGGATTCAGGTTCTATTTGTAGAGGCGGAAAAACCCTTTTCATTTCGCGGATTTTTCAAAGGACCGTGTACATTCCCACCACGGTCTAGGCAACTTTTCCTCAAATTTGCAGGGCGACTTCATCTCGATATTTTACTGCCAGATCCAGGTGCACAACTTCATCCCATATTTCGATCTCAAGTTATAATTGATTCTTTGTCACTTTTGCACTACATAATTCAATCAATTTCCTTTCTATTTCAAACAAGAAAGAGGGGATCAACTTAGCATTCCCCATTCATTCAGAATTCAATCTACAATCTTTGTGTGGAGAGATTGAATCTAGTAAATTATCCTCTCCTCTTTCTAATGTAATGGTGAAAATTTCTTGAATGGTAATTGAGAGCGAAACTCTAATCTCTCTTTGAGGGAAAGGGTAATTTCCTTCTTGATTTATCATTCACCATTTTCCCACCATTACAATAGCATAGTCACCATTATCATCCAAATTTTCACTATCATAATCATCATTTTTTATCCATCGTCATTGCCACCAAAGTCATGTTTGCATTACCTTCTTCCTAAGTCATCAATCCAAACAGCAAACATCAATCAATCCAAATATCAAACATCCAAAATTGAACATCAAACTTCATCCACTTCCCAACTTCCTCAAAGTCAGTCCCCATCCTAGTCTGAGCTTTAGTTTGTTGTCCATTTTCATCTTTGATCTCTCCAACTAATCAACTAATCATCATTTTGCAATTTTATTTTGATGAGTTTGGTTGTCCTTCATTTTCTTCCACTTTACCTATTCTGATGATGATGAGAGTCTTGTTGA
Source organism: Cryptomeria japonica (assembly GCF_030272615.1). Classification (NCBI taxonomy): domain Eukaryota; kingdom Viridiplantae; phylum Streptophyta; class Pinopsida; order Cupressales; family Cupressaceae; genus Cryptomeria; species Cryptomeria japonica. The sequence goes on from NC_081405.1 coordinate 557,959,255, forward strand.
TTAAGACAAATATGAAATTGAAAACCTTGATGTCCTCATCCTTAGAAAGCTTGCACCAAGTGTCAGATACCAAAATCCAACTGATCATCCTATCTACCCTACCATCCCTCCATGTGAATCCATTCATAATCCTTATCACACCTTTGACAAGGGAAATCCATTATGTTTTCCACCCACAGTTCCTTCATTGATCACATCCATGTAACCCTCATATACAACATCCATGCCTCCATCTTCTCTCATGATCCTATACCATCCTCCATATTTTCATAACAACATTTCCACTTACATTCATAATCCAAATCTACCATCTCATTATCCCTAAATCCATTACACAATCCGTAATCCCAATCCCCCATCCTACCTCAATCCTCCATCCGAACGTAATCCCCCATCCTACCATAATATAGAAACATCCACTTCATCCTACCTCAATCCTCCATCTAATCCTAATCCTTAATCCTACCTCAATCCTCTATCCAATCCTAATCCTCCATCCTACCTCAATCCTCCATCCAATACTAATCCTTCATCCTACCTCAATCCTCCATTGTCCACCCAACCCTAATACTTCATCCTACCTCAAGCCTCAATCTAATCCTAATCCTTCTCAATCCACCACCATCCACTTCATCCTATCTCCATATACCATCCACTTTGTGCTATCTCAACTTGCCATCCACTTCACCCTACCTTAATCTATCATCATCCACTCCATCTTATCTCAACCCGCCACCCTCCTTGTCCTCCATTTTTACAACTTCCTTTCCACCTCCTACACCTATCATTCTTCTCCCACTTACTAACACCATCAAAAACCTCCCATCCATTGAGACCATCCAACCATAATCCCCATCACCTACTCCTACCATCATTCAAGCTCAATCCAATGAACCTCCCATCATTCCATCCACTTTGTCTACCCCAATTGAAGAACCTCCCATCCTTCCATCCACTTCATCTACCCTACTCAATAAACCTCACATCCTTCCATCCACTTTGTGTACCCCAATCGATGAACCTCTCATCCTTCCATCTACTCCATTTACCCTATTCGATGACACTCCCACTTGCATTCACTCCATCTACCCCAATCAATGAACCTCTTATCCTTCCATCCATTTCATCTGAAGAGTATACCCACTCACCCCTCACCACACCATCCACACCAATCCCATCATTTAAAAATATTGTTCTAGAGCATGTTGACATAATTATTGATCCAAATCAAGATCCTTTCATTTCATCTCCTCCATCTCAAGATCCCTTATCATCCCCTCATCCAAGTCAAGATCCTCTTATCCCATATACTCCTCTTCTTGATCCTTTATTGCCTCATATCCAAACCATCCAACCACCATCACTATATCCCCTTGGTTCAGGTACATTCATCCATGTTGGTTCACTTCCAGCAGAAGAACACCTCATGTTCACCACCCATTCTCCTCCATCTAATAATGGACTCACATCTTGTTACCTAGAGAACACGTATCCTATTTTAGATAAAATGCTCAAAAAAATGAATTATCAAGGTAAAGTCTTAGGATTACATGAGTAGGGTACTTTAGAGCCCATCCATGTCAAAGCACATCAAGGGTCTCATGGTCTTGGTTATATATCTTGAGGCACTTCATCCAAAAATGTTGGTACAACTAATGCAAAATCCAAGTGTTTTTCCAATCCCACCTTCCCATCTTCCCATCATTCCTCCAAATAATTTATTGCTATCCCCCCTCCTCCATCATATAAATCCAAAACAACCATCCATCTCCCTCCTTCATCCTTTAAATCCATCTTGGGTCCCTATATCCCAAAGTCCACCATCACTTATCCCCCACATTCTAAATCCATTTTGAACCCTTATATCCCAAAACCCCATCCTCCATCTTTCTCTGCTCATTCCCCATACATAGATCCCATATCTCCATCACCCATCATCAAAATCCTACTCCTTTAATTCCCAATCAAGATCAATAAAGGCACATACCCCCACATTCCATCCAACATCCTACATCCATCACTCTAGCCATATTCCCTCCATCTCCTACACCTTCACACACTCCTTCCAAGGCTACTAGTAGCAATGTGGATGCCAAATCACAAATGCATAAAGATAAACATCCACAACAATATAAAGATGATTATTTATACTCAAAAAGACATGCTCAAACAGAGAAAGATCTGATAAAATAATACAATAAATCCCAAAGGCCACAAAGGTCCACTAAAGAAAAATAAAAAATAATGTGGATCTTGAAGAAAAGGAGCAATGCATCAAAAAGAAAAATCTCCAATGGCATCCAAAGTTGCTATTCCACAAGCTAAACATCATTTCCCTCCATCTCCGAAACCTATTTTGGTTCCCTATGTCCCAAAGCTACCTATCATTACTCCTCTATCATATCCACATGCTCCCTCCATTCCTTCTCCACTCATCCCACATCCCCCACAACATGTGCCAATGTTGGTCTTGACAACATCCCCTATCACACTCATTTTCCATCATTCCGTCCAAACACTTTCCACCACCATATATCTTACATGCTTTATATCTCCCATCAAATCCATCTAATCCAAGCCTTTACATAGTCCACCCATCTTAATAAATCTGTACAAACATCTAGTGATCACTCCAAATGGGCTCCTATTACCTTGAAATGGAACTCGATGCTTGAGTCCTCCATCCATCTCCCTTATCACCTATCCTCCAAATCCATTTATCCTCATCCATTTCCATCCATAAATTTCCTCTCAAAAAATCCTTTTTTTTTTTTAAAATGTCAAAAATGTCAAAAAATGGAAAAAACAAAAAAAGAAAAAAAAAAGTAAAGAGAAAAATTCATCCAATGGTGAAAAATTGGCAAACGGGCACCTTGGAAAAGTACCATGATGAAAACCTAGCAAATAGACGTCATGTGTAAATCCCCCCATCCTTTTTTTTTCACCACAATTATGGGCAAGTTCTTCTAGCCATCTAGCCATCTTGTCCTCCATATCATCTACCTATCATACCCATCATACATATCCTATCCCTTTCACTTCCTCCCTCCTCCTTTGGATCTTAATAAAAATAAGAGGTCATCATGTATACATGCTTTAGACACCTCTTGGCATCCATTTTCCCATCATAATTTTTCCTCCATTATCCTTCCCATCCACCCATTCTTCCTCCCATCCATTTAATCCTCTTGCATACCTTCATAGTCCTTATCCACCCATCACTCTATCTTTCATTCACTTCCCTCAACTTCCTATCATCCTCTCATTCCTCCTATCATATCTCTACTAGTGCCTTGTTACACATCTACAGTGGGGTGTCTTATTCCTTAATGACATAGTCCTTGGAGACCCTATCACACCCACCATTCATCCAGTCATCCCTTCAACTAGCAATCCTTCCCTCCTAATTCCTCCCATCTCATAATCCTTCCATATCCCAGTCCTTATCTCATAATCCCTCCATCTCCCAATCCTCATCCCATAATTCTTCCATCTCTAAATCCTTTTCATCCTATCCTTAATTTTGCAATCCTTCCCATCATATCATTTCATCACCTCTTACATCCTCGTCATTGGTATCTATCTCTAGGGTACCCCTATGTAATCCAATGAGCAGGTATCTATCCAATTAGTCCATTTACTCCTTGCAATCCACCATCACATGCAAATCCTATCCATCTCCTTCAGCTATCCAAAAGAAAACACCAATCAAACCATCCAATCACATCCATGGTCTTGTTCCCAACCATCCTACAAGCCTTGATCACAATCCAATCGTCATCATCGAGATGCATATTTCCCAATCCTTGTGTTGTTTTGGGATGCATCATTCCCACATCAACATCACCCCATCTATTGGCATTTGCATGAAGATTGCATTCAGGAAGTTTAAGTGTTTTCATTGATGTCAATTGTAACCGGTAATGGAGTTGTATTGCAACCGATAGTGACGCAGTAATGATACCAGTAGTTGAGAAAGTGAAGGAAACCAGTATTGTTATTTGAATCAGAGAGATCAACCAATAACCATAACCTATTGATATGTTGAACCCTAACCGATGGATCTTGGTGAATCAGTTGTGTTGATATATGATGTAATGATGATTGAAGATGATTATGCCACATATGCATGATGCATGTGATGAGTTTCAAAGTGGTTTTGGCACGTAGAGATAATTGTTTTATCTTGGGAATGAGCAAGTGCATTGCATGAAGTAGAAACCGCTTGATGAGTTACAGGATCCCATGTGCGGTGATCCAGGAGTATTCGAGGTTGTCTTGAACAATGTGCAGATGATTTCTATGTAATACAACGGTCATGTTTGAACTGATTTGTTTGTAATCTCTATGAGATCTTAGGTTTTGTGATGTGTTACCGACCTATTGTTTTTCTTATAAGGTCGATGAGTTGTTTTGTAATAGTGTTGGCAATTTTGGTTAAGTGTCAGTGTGATTGATTTCTGAACCAGAAGGAGTATCTATAGAATGAGTGAAGGTAGATAGGAGCATAAAAAGGATCTGATCAAGCAGAGTAGTTCTATTACCAGATCAGCAAAAACCTTGTGTTCTCTAACAATTACAACAGTTAAATCCCTTAACTGAGTAAGCTTTAATAGGCTTGGTGTTTTCTAAATCCTCTAACCAGGTGATCCATTAGCTTGGATTTGAAATCCTCTATCGAGGTTACTCCTAACAGAGTATTGCCTTTAATAGGGTATTGTAGTCAATCCCTTAACCGAGTGGTCCTTAACCGGATCTGTTCCTAACAGGATATTTTTGTAAAGTTTCTAACAAGGCTTGCCTCCTAATAGAGTGAACTTCAGAAGAGTTTAGAATACTTGTGGGTATTCATCCCCACCGTGGTTTTTCCCATTTGGATTTCCATGTCAAAAAACATTGTGTCAAGTGGTGAATGGTTTTTGTGGTTATGTTTTGATATGGTTAATCTGTTTAACTGGTGAAGCCACTTAGATGTGTTAAGATGACCGGAAGTGATCTGAAATGTGATATTACTAATGTTAGTAAAGTGGCTTGATGTTTTGGTTAAATGGTTTGAGAGTTTCAGATCTTTTACACTGTTATATTGGTATTCTAGTTAACCTGTAAACTTGACAGCGGTGTTGTAGTTTATTGTGCAGTGTTTAAATCGGTTAGTTCAGTGATTGATTTATGAGTTGGGTTTGATTTTGGTGAAATTTTAGTTTGTTTTCTATCTACTGATTCACCCCCCCTTCTTAGTAGTTGTCCAGATTGATTGATCATATTATGAATTTGTATTAAAGCATTTCAGGTCCTCTTGTGTCTAAGCCTAACAACTTGAGGTAAATATCTAGAAGAACATGATGAAGAAAGAAGGTCTAAAGTTCAATAGGAAAAACTATAGAGTCTGGAGTGATAGTATGAAGATCTATATCAAAAACTTAGGAAATCAATATTGGGAACATGTTGTTACCAGATATAGCTTGCCTAGTGGGATTTTGTCTGATGATCAAAAGAAGGAGCAAAAGGAGAATAATCAAGCATTGGAGGCCATTATCAATTCCTTGTTTGATTCAGAGTATGTTGGTGTCCATGGTTTGGAAACTACTTATGAAGTGTGGAAGAAAATTAAGGATATCTATAGCGGTGATGAGCATGTGAAGATTGCCAAATAGGAGAGTCTGAGAGGTAAATTTGATGACATGCGGATGGCTGAAGGTGAGAATATTCAACAGTATGGTCAGAGGATCAAGGAGACAGTTGGTAAGATCAAAAGTGTTGGTGGTAAAGTGGAGGATACCACAATGATTAGCAAGGTGTTAAGAACCCTTCTACCGGTCTACGCTATCCAAGTTGCAGCCATTCAGGAACTCAAATATATTGATAAAACAAAGGTAAGTCTTGACTCCATCATTGGTAAACTAACTGCATTTGAATTAAATGGTTATGATGGAAGTATTCAGAAATTGGAATCTGCATTTAGAGCTTCAATTTCTAACCCACCGGTAAGGAAAAGCAGAGAAGCTAGTCACAGTCATGAGTCTAGATCCAATAGAGAAGTTGATGACGAAGATAGTCTGATTGAGCTTGAAGCATTGTTGGCCAAGCGGTTATCCAGAGGTACCAGTAAGTACAAAGGTAAATTACCTTTGAAGTGTTTTGCATGTAACCAGATTAGACATATTGTTGCTAACTGTCCAAATGGAGACAATGAGCAGAAACGTAAGTATAAGAAGTACAAAGGCAAAGGTAAAAGAGATTTCCTCATTGCAGTGGATGGAGGAATCACAAATGAGGAATCTGAGGGAGATGCAAATGAGGACATTGTATTTGTTGCCATTAAAGAGGAGACATCATATCAGAAGGCATTAGTCTCTCACATGGATAGTTATAATGATTGGATTATAGACAGTGGTTGTTCACACCACATGACCGGTGACCGGAGTAAGTTTCTTACTTTGAAGGAATTTGATGGAGGTATTGTGAGATTCGGAAATGACTCAACCTGCATGGTAAAATGAAAGGGAACCATATCTCTTAATGGAAAGAGCAGTGCAGATGATGTCTACTGGGTTGAAGGATTGAAACACAATCTTTTGAGTGTTGCTCAGCTCAATGATAGAGGTTATCCACTGAAATTCAAGAATGGAATGTGCAAAATCTATGGAAGCAAAGGTGAACTTATTGTGACCGGCAAACAGACAAAAGGTAACTTGTTTCACCTGAATTATAAAGTCAATAGCTTCTTAATTGCTAAAGTAGATGATAGTTGGCTTTGGTATCAAAGATTCTGTCATGTAAATTTTGATATTATTATAAAAGTCAATAAGTCCAAATCGGTAAGAGGTTTTCCTCAGTTGGACAAACCGGTGAATGCTCTATGTAAGAAATGTCAGTTAGGGAAGATGACATCCTCAAATTTTAAGAGAAAATCATTCTCAGCAGAACATTTGCTAGATTTGGTTCATACAGACCTCTGTGGACCAATAAGGACTAGCCATATTCAAGGTGATTGGTATTTATGATCTTCACTGATAATTTCTCAAGAATGATGTGGATCACATTCTTGAAGGACAAAATAGAAGCCTTTAGCAAGTTTAAGGCATTCAATGCCTTAGCTGAAAAGGAAAGTGGAAAGAAGATAAAGTGCTTAAGAACTGATCAAGGTGGTGAATTTACTTCAGAGGAATTCACTAGATAGCTATGAAGACAATGGAATTAAGAGGCAACTTTCTACACCTATGACACCATAGTAGAATGGTATTGTAGAGAGGAACAATCATTCAGTTGTTGAAGCTACAAGAACTATGCTAATACAAGGAGGTGTAGCTAAGACTTTCTAGAGAGAAGCTGTCAGCACAATTGTCTACACTATGAACCAGATATTGGTTAAAAGAGGTAAGAATAAAACTCCTTATGAATACTGGTATGGTAGATCACCTAATGTCAGTTACTTTAAGATTTTTGGTAGTAAATGTTTTATCAAGAGAGGTGACTATGTTGGTAAGTTTTATGCTAAGAGTGATGAAGGCATATTTCTTGGTTACTCCACCAAGAGAAAAGCCTACAAATGTTACAACAATCAGACCAAGAAGATCATTGAAAGTGTTAATTTCCATGTGGATGAGTGTCCTAAAGATTCAGGAGAAACCAGTGAGGAGAAGAAGGAAGATAAACCTTACATTCTGATTTTGGAACCAGAGTCGGTGAAGCCAGAAGTTGCTGAAATGAATGTTGTAGCACCAATTCAACCAGAACAAGTAGATTTTATAGAAGATGAAGATATTGAGGAAGAAGAACCTGAAGATAATGATCATGTTATTTCAAGGTATGTAAGACTCAATCATAATCCTGATCAGATTATTAGAGATAAAGATGCTAGTGTATTAACTAGAAGAAGAATTAGAGAGAATTCTTGTATGATCTCCACTATTGAGCCTAGAACAACAAAGGATTCTTTTGGAGATGATCACTGGATCAAGGCTATGGAAGAAGATCTTGACTAGATTGAGAAGAACAATACATGACCCTAGTACCCAGACCAGTGAACAAAAATGTAATAGGTACTAAATAGGTATTCAGAAATAAATTGAATGAAGATGGTATAGTAATCAGAAACAAAGCCACACTAGTATGCAAAGGTTATGCACAAGAAGAAGGAGAAGACTATGGTGAGACATTTGCATCAGTTGCTAGATTGGAAGGTGTTAGGACTCTTTTTACATTTGTTGCATATAGAGGATTCAAAGTATATCAGATGGATGTGAAGTCATCATTTCTAAATGGAATACTGGAAGAGGAAGTCTACATTGAACAACCAGATGGTTATGCTTTGACTAATGCAAAGGATATGGTGTGCAAACTACACAAGGCACTATGTGGTTTGAAGCAATCACCTAGGGCATGGTATGAAAGACTACATTGACACTTGGTGAAGATAGGATTTCAGAGAGCCAGTGAAGACAACAATATATATCTCAAGACTGAAGGAAATAAGACACTGATTAGTGAGCTATTTGTGGATGATATCATTTTTGGAGGCAATGATGACATGAGTGATGACTTTTCAAATGAGATGAAAAGTGAATTTGAGATGTCTCTAGTAGGAGAGATAAAATTCTTCATAGGTTTGTAAATTTAATAGATGAAGAATGGTATTTTTATCACATAGTCCAAATATGTGAAAGAGGTATTGAAGACATTTGGAATGGGAGATTGTAAACTAGTTGGGACACCAATGGTTATAGGTTGTAAACTGTCTAAGGAGGATGATGTTGCATTTGTGGATGAAAAAGAGTACAGGTCTATGATAGGGAAACTCAATTATGTTGTTCACAGTAGACTGGATATTGCTCATGCAGTTGGATTAGTTGCCAGATTTCAGAAGAACCCAAAGGAGACACACATGGTAGCAACTAAAATGATATTCAGATATATGAAAGGTACTATTGATTATGGATTATGGTATCCATATGCAAGTAACTTTTATTTGAAAGTCTATACAGATGCAGACTAGGCAGGAAATGTTGATGACCAGAAGAGTACAACCGGAGGTGCACTCTTTCTTGGAGGAAGGCTTGTATCTTGGAGTAGCAAGAAGCAAATATGTATATCACAATCAACTGTTGAAGCTAAATATGTTGTAGCGTATATGAATTGTACCCAGGCAATCTGGATGAAACACATTCTAGAAGGTTTTAAGTTGAAGATTACAAAACTGGTAAGGATTTTCTATGCTAACACTAGTGCAATAAATATTTCAAAGAACCCAGTGTTGCATGCTATAACCAAGCATATAGAGCTGAAATATCATTTCTTGAGAGAGAAAGTGCAGAGTAAAGATGTGTTACTAGAGCATGTATCTACTAAGGAACAACTAGCGGATATATTTACTAAACCTCTTCCTAAGGCTACTTTTGAGTATCGTAGAGGTCTACTCGGGGTTGTGCCCATACATGAGGTCAATTAAGTCGACATGGAAGACATCAGTCCCGAAGCTTATTGAAGATCTTGAAGCAGAATTGGTGTAGAGTGGAGCTACTCCACAGGGGGAGCAACTAGTTGCAGAACAGTGAAGTATGACACTGTATGTTTTACTTTCACTTTGGCATTGTTGTCAAAGAGAAGAAGAATTGTATGATTGATAGGGAGAAGAACTGTAGCCAGTTACTAGCTGAAGACATGGAGACTCAGTTGAAGGAGAGTAAATGAAAAAATGTAAACCAAGATTCATATACCTGTGTATGTGCATTACTCTCAATCATCACAATCAAAGGGTATTGATATTTGTATTGTCATCAATGCTAAAGGGGGAGATTGTTGGCATTGCATGAAGATTGCATTAATGAAGTATAAGTATTGTCATTAATGTTAATTGTAACCGATAATGGAGTTGTATTGCAACTGGTAGTGATGCAGTAAAGCAACCGATAGTTGAGAAATTGAAGGAAACTGGTATTACTATTGAAGCAGTGAGATCAACTGGTAACCCTAACCTATTGATATGTCGAACCCTAACCGATGGAGCTTGGTAAATCGGTTGTGTTGATCTATCATTGAATGGTGATCGAAGACGATTATGCCATGCATGCATGATGCACATGATGAGTTTCAAAGTTGTTTTGGTGCGTAGAAATAACTATTTTATCTTGGGAATGAGTGAGTGCATAGCATGAAGTGGAAACCACATGATGAGTTACAGGATCCTATGTGCGGTGATCCAGAAGCAATCGAGGTTGTCTAGAACAATGTGCAGATGATTGCTATGTAATCCAAAGGTCATGTTTGAACTGATTTTTTTGTAATCTCTATGAGATTTTAGGTTTTGTGATGTGTTACCAACCTATTGTTTTTCTTATAAGGTCCACGGGTTGTTTTGTAGTTTTGTTGGCAATTTTGGTTAAGTGTTAGTGTGATTGATTGCCAGACTAGAAGGAGTATCTACAGAATGTTTGAAGGCAGATAGGAGCATAAAAAAGGATCTAATCAAGCAGAGTAGGGCTAATACTAGATCAGCAACAACCCTATTGTTCTCTAACAATTACAATAGTTATATCCCTTAACAGGGTAAAATTTAATAGGCTTGGTGTTTTCTAAATCCTCTAACTAGGTTATCCATTATCTTGGATTGTAAATCTTCTATCGAGGTTACTCCTAATAGGGTATTGCCTTTAACATGGTATTGTAGTCAATCCCTTAATCGGGTGGTCCTTAACCGGATCTGTTCCTAACAGGACATTTTTGTAAAGCTTCTAACAAGGCTTGGCTCCTAACAGGGAAAAATTCAGAAGAGTTTGGAATGAGTATTCATCCCCATCATGGTTTTTCCCATTTGGGTTTCCACATCAAAAATTATAATGTCAAGTGGTGAATGGTTTTTGTGGTTTTGTTTTGATATAGTTAATTTGTTTAACTGGTAAAGCCACTTAGATGAGTAAAGATGACTGGAAGTGATCTGAAATGTGTTATTACTAATGTTAGTGAAGTGGTTTGATGTTTTGGTTAAATGGTACTTGAGTTTCAGATCTATGATACTTTTATATTGGTATTCTAGTCAACCGATAAACTTGACAATAAAGTTGTAGTTTATAGTACAGTGTTTGAACCGGTTAGCTCAGTGATTGATTTATGAGGTAGGTTTGAGTTTGGTGAAAGTTTAGTTTGTTTTCTATCTACTGATTCACCCCCCCCCCCCCCCTCTTAGTAGTTGATCGGATCATTATTACTCATCATATCATCAAAGAATAGTTTAGTTAAACACTTTGAAAATCTAGATAACCTTGTGTTTCATGAAGGGCTTATCTTGTTGCTTATGGAATATGCCCAGGCCCATGAAGTGAAACCTTCCCCCAAGGATAAAACCCACATTTCATCTTCTAACCCTGATGTGCAGTTGGTTTCTAACGAAAATGGATGAGGATGATAGTGGTATGACCATGTACTGGCAAGATATCAAGGATATGGAGGACCCTGAGTATAAACCAAAAATTGAAGGGGATTTTATGGTGACCCCAGGAAGTCACCGCAACAGGAAAACCAATCCCCCAAGGTGGGCAACTAAAAAGTTTAAATCCATCAGCAGGAAAATGCAAGACCTGGAGCCTCCCACCAAAATCAAATTGAAACTGACCAAATCTAGTGGGTCTAAAGCCCTGGACCACAAGATTAAGTTAGACATCCCTATCAAGGTGGATGATGAGAAATGGGGGAGTGTGATTAAGGAAAATAAAGGCGATATAAAGGAGGAGAGGGTGATGGGAAATTTTCTATTGGAGGTGACCAGAAGTCAGGAGCAATGTTGGAAGTGGGTGGAGAAGGAGATTGTATCCCTAAGAGATGGGATTAAAGGAATTGTTAACACCTTCACATAATCCCCTAGGCCTAACAAGTCTGAGATGATCATGAGTATGATCCAAAAAAATTTGCAGGATATGGAAACCATGAAGATTAACCAAGAGTACAGAATTGAGAAGCTGGAAGAGGATGTGAGTGAGATCAAGGAAAACCTAAACAATCTGGTGGAAATCAGTAGGTAGATGATGAACAATAGCACTGATGGTTTAGAAAAGATTAATTCCATTATGACTGATTATCTTTATCAAAAACACACTACTCTATATTTCCAACAATATGATGGCTAGATATAGATAGAGAAATTCTTTTTTGAATCATTTATATTCATACTCTCAAATGCTATGGGATTTTTTTTTTAATTGAAAATACTCAAATCCCCTCTCCTAAAGCACCCCACTCTTAAAAAAAGGAAGTCAAAAATATTAAATAGCCAAAATAGGACATGGACTCATTACCTCCTTGAGATTATTAAAATCTCCCTATGTTGAAGTTATCTAAGAAGGCCCCATTCTCTATCAAGTTTTTCAATGGGATTGGAAGTTGTGATAATCATTGTACAAACATCTTGAAATAGTTGCAAAGTCCCATAAACCCATGGGGGCTTCACTGGATAGGCAATATTATATCACGTGCATTCATATTAGGGGGGTTAATATCCCAAAAATAAGGGTACAATAAATTGCCTATTGATAAAAATAGGGGGGTTTTTAATTCGGGCTATGAAAAAAGGAAATATTTGGTGAAAATAGGGGGGCATATAATTCAGCCTATGTATTGGGAGGAGGTGACAAAAAAGGAGTTTAGGGCAATATTTTTAGAAAATAGGGGGTTTCTTTAGTATGCCATGACACATGTGCTATAACCTAGGTTCATTAAGTGAAGCCCCGTGCATAAACCCTTTCAAACTATAGAGTCATAAATTGTACTCCTTAATTGTGAACTCAATTTGACAACTCTCCTTGGCACTTTCTCTAGTTTCCACCCCCCTCAATCATTTACCATCATTTCTATCCTTGAATTAACCCCCCCACCCCACCCCTCAACTAATGGAGATCTGTACTATTCTATTTTAAATACTAATTATTGTATTCTACATTTAATCATCATAAAAAATTGAAATTAGGATTGGATCTAACATCACAAACCTAGATTCTTGCATTTCCCTTTTGAAGAGCCTATTTTGGTGGGATGTGGGTGCATAGCACATGTTTCCTACCACAATATTTAGAGATTTTAAATATTTTAAGTGTTGGCCTTGGCAATATAGAATTTTATCTTTATTATTGTTTATGATCATTTTATGTTGGATTTTCATCAAAATCCAATTTTGCAACTCATATAAAAGCTAGTAGCTTTTCTTATTTAGATATGCAATCTTTATGATAGAAAAGATTTACCAAATTAATCACATAGGTATATAAATTTTAATTATAATCTACAACAGCAAGTTTCCAACATTGTTTATTCATAATTGTAGCAAGATGATTATGATTTAGGGAATGTCAGAGGCTAGTATAGAGATTACTAATTTACAATTGGCTTGTATCTCTCCTTAAGGGTTTGGTGGTATCTTATGTTGTTCTCATATTTTTGAGTTTTACTCTTTAGATCTAAAATTAATCATGTATTTATTGTTACCTACATGTTTATGCACTCTTGAGTTGGTTTATACACAAATGATTGATTGATTCATCTAGATATTCATTCTAACACTATTGAGTGAGGTTTTATTTTATGTTTATGCATGTCATTTCTTCTCACACACACTTAAGGTTTAGAGAATACACTTGATTTTAGTTTCCATTCATCTACTCATGGAGGTAGAAATACCAAAATGAGCACTTGATTGAGGAAAGCTGGACAATATAGACACAACCATTTCCCCCTTCATTGTGCTTGTGTTGGTGCAAATCCAAAATTTTACAAAAATGCAAAGATATAGAAAGATTGAGTTTATAAAAATCTAGAGATTTTCATTTCAAATTCAAGAGAAGAATCTCAGATACGAGCACCTAACACCCTAGTCCTACTTGTTTTGGCTGAATTTTTTTCCAAGTCTATTGATCCAAGTGATTTGGGTAATTATTATAGTTTCTGTAACTTTTGGACTGGGGTTCCAAGCACACTAGTTTTACATAAAAAGGATTTGATTTTAGTCATAGGTTCACCCGTGTGTCTTTGTTTCATTTTTGTAGTTTTTAGGGTTTATGGTATGTTTGCAATTTTATTTATCAATTTATATTGTCATTTATGCATGCTTTTAGACCTAATTAGACAACATCTAAATCTATCAATCCATCTTCTATTATAAAAAGAAAAAAACCCCATGTTGTTAGACTCTCTTTAATTAGGTTAGTCAAAGAAAAAATATTTGGCCATTTGTCTTCCAATGTTTTATGAAAGAGAGGTTGGTTCTAGTTAAATGACAAGCTAGACTAGTCCATCTATTTTCCATGTCAAACACAAATGTGACAAAGTCTTGGGTCGAAGCCAATGCACCTTATTGCCTTGATCTTCTCCTCCTTTGCGCTAACTCCTTAGACACTAATATTATGCCCTAAATCTAATATCTTGATTAAACCAAACTCAATTTGGATTCTCTAGTGGAGAATGAATATTGTTCCAATATTCCAAGAAATCTATGTACCTCAAGTGATCCTCATAAGTCTTGTTATAAATCAAGATGTCATCAAATGAAACTAGAAAAAAAATCATTAATTTCTAGAAAAATACACGATTCATGCATGATTAAAATGTGATAAAAGCAATATTAATTGATAGGGCATGAGCAAGAACTCATAATTCCCATAATAACACCTAAATTTTATATTGTAAATATCCTCATTTTTAACTTTTCTTTGATGATATCCCAAGCATAGATAAATATTAGAGAAGCATATTGCACCAAAGAGTTCATCTATCAACTCATTAATCTTAGATATGAGGTAGTGATTACTAATTTTTTTCTAGTTGAGGGATATACAATCAATGCACATCCTCATAGTACACTATCCTTTTTCTTGACCAACACCGTGGAAGAAGGAAATATCCTACAACTAGGTCATATATGATTTATGTCTAACAAATCCTTAATCACCTTCTTGTTCTCCTCCTTGTGTCTCCTAGGATGGTGTATTGATGAGTATTTTTTGCCTTCCTCCAATGTAATCACATGTTGAAAACCTCAATCAACAAAAAATTGAAGAATATCACTAAATACCTTGTTGAGATTATCCAATATGGATTGGATGTCATCATAATAATACCTCCCATTATTGGATGGACTTGTATCCATAACTAACCAATCTACTACCTAAGCTACTTGGTCGCTACAAAAATCCCTCTAAATCTCTTTGTTGAAGTAATCCTAGGACCCTAATTACATATTTTCCACACCAATGCCAACCACATGGAAATAATCTCACATCTTATGCCTCCCTAGGATTAACTTAAGCTACTATTTTTTTTTGTATGGAATAGTAAATACATCGACCATTATAAAATTAAATTCCTCAAAATCTTCTTTACTCATACCCATCTTAATCAGAAACCCCCTATCAATTTTAAAGTTGTTGGTGGCCCCACTATCAATCAATCATGTCACTCTGTCCTTTTAAAAATCCTCCAACTCAAAGAGGATGATACCTAGGTTCTCCTAAAAGTGTAACCCTTGAACAATCAACAGGCTATTCAACTGGCCTCTGAAAACCTCCTTCCCTTTAGATTTGATGTGTAGATTTGGATTGGTGACTAATGAGTTGAGAAATATTGTGGAATGAAATGCCTCTAATATGCAATACCTAGCTAACTATTCAACATTGGAATTTACTCCTTCCTTCTATAATTATAGAAAGGTAGAGTTACTAGTATCTCCTTGTTAACAATAGATAGAAATTCATGTTTAAGCCTAGTGAAATGTTGACACCTATGTAGTCTAGTAGTCAATTTTTAGTTCCTTGAAATTTATCATCACGATATTAAAGACCTACAAATAATCCAAAATGTTAATCCATCATAATTGAAACCCTTCACATAGGATTGCCTAATGAAGTGGATTTTTTTTCCTACCTCAAATTTTTGATTGGAAGAGTTTCCCCTTCACTGGTTGGTCTCTAGAACAGGCCATCTACACAATTAGTTGATGGATAGTGGATACCAAATTTTAAAAAAAGAACATGTTGATATACCTTTCAAAAAATGAGCCTAGGGGACCAATCCTTGACACTCGAATTGAAAATTTGAAATTTAATCAATATATGTTATATTTAATATTTATTAATTTATGATATACATATATTTATTTAGTGTTAAAAAAACCTTTTTCTTTTACAAATGCGATGGAGGCCGACTTAAGGAGGACAAAGGGACATTCAATAAATTAGCATATGGAGTTTGGTTCTTGAAGAAAGGGGCACACAATCAAATTTAGTAAATAATATGTTTTCAAAAGGGAACATGTTAGGTAGTTTTGGGAAGCAGAAGAGGGGAAGGGCATACAAATTAAGAAATTTTTGATGCAAAAAGATGAAATTTAAGTTATTATAAAACTATAGGAAACAAAAACAAGATATCATGTGAAAAGGAAAATGAGATTGTAGGCTTAAGACATAGATTTGAGAATTGAGTGGTAAAAATAAAGGTGAAATTCATGAAAATAAAAAATATAAATATTCGAGAGGAAACAATAATTGTAATAGAAGACAAGGGGTGCAATGCATCAAGTTACTACCAATAGTGTTAGGATTAAGTGGGATTAGTAGTATTATGTTGTATTTATGTGATGAGAGTGCATAATTTAAAATTATGTGCTAGCTTGAGTCACGATGTCTAGTAGGAGAGAATCTAAGACATTAAAATTAAATGTAAATAATAAAGCTACAAGGTTCACATCTAGGACTATTATAGTGACCAAGGTCAAGCCTACACTTATAGATCTAATATGAGGTGATGGAAATTTTATCACTATTCTAAAGATAAAAAATAGTTTGATTAGTATATGGGATGTTAAGCTACATAAATATGAGAATATGTCACTTGAAAATTAATTATTACATTTAAAACGTTCTTAATAAAATATATTATATAAGTCATTTTAATCAAAGGAAACCCAAAACATAAGAAACTATACATTTAAACCTTTTATATTTATAAAATTAATTATGAATTTAAACTTTTAAGATATATATGATTGTCAAATTTCTCCATCAATAATAAAAAATATTTTGAGATTAATTTTAAATTCATAATAATCTTAATTGTCAATTTTTAAAGAATGGGAAGAAGGGAGGTAGGTAGGGAATAAGCTCGTTATAATAATTATTGAAACAAATAAATGAATTATGTCATCTATAATGTTGATGTTGTGTATGTGTGTATGTTGGTGAATTATGTTGTTGATTTAACACACAATTAATTGGTCTTGTATTTAGTTAGATGATAGCAATTTAAAATTTTAACAATTTGAACTATAGATTGACACACATGTCAACTCTAACAACACAATATCAATCAAGTTAAGGTGAAGTGAGATCAAGAAAAGAATCTATTATTGTGTGTGACTAGTAACATTCTGATAACTTGACCGTAATTTATATGATATAGTGATACTTCTTAAACCTCACAATAAACTATTATGATCTATTTTCACTAATATAACACCAATAGTTAATTGATACTTCTAAAACACACATGCATGCATGCATACACACCCCTTAATGACTCATGAGAGACTGCCCACAAAAGTTTAGATACAATATAGTGATTTTAAACAAAAGTCATGGTATCTTATAGAATTCTATGAAGTTAGATCCAATACATTTGTAATTTATTAATGTTATCTTATAGAATTGTATGAACTTAGATACAATACATTTTTACATTTGGTGAAAATTGGGGGTTTTTTAATTCAAGCTATGAAAAAATGTGGTGAAAATAGGGGGTTTTTTAATTCAAGCTATGAAAAAATGAAATATATGGTTTAAATAGGGGGGTTTTTTAATTCAAGCTATGAAAAAATGAAATATATGGTTAAAATAGGGGGGTTTTCAATTTGGTTGTGTATTGGGAGGGGGTGACAAAAAAAAGATTTTAGGGCAATATTTTTTGAAAATAAGAGGATTATTGACATGCTATGAATGCACGTGCTATAACCCTGGTTCACTAAGTGAAACCCCATAACCATTAGCTGACGTTTGAAATGATATGAGACATACCACTCTGAAAATAAGACGAACATTTCATGACTGACTGAATTATCCATTAAAACTATGAACACGTAGATTATATAACAATTATATTTTATTCAAACTGACATTGGCTATAAAATGTAGGGGGAAATGTTGGCTAGGAGGAAAATTGGTAGACGCATACTTTGATCTTACAACGTCCATTAGTTAAAAAATTCTCTTCTCTGATGACTTTAAGCTGTGATATATAGCTGAGATTTTCGCTTTGAAAGTGATTTAAATTACAATATCGTTAAGAGAGCTAGATCGCCATGAGTTTACGTTAAAGGAAAACGGGCTAGTGAACAGCTCACATTTCCGTAGAGCCTGTAATTTAACTGCAATATGGGAGACAACAACTTTGGCGAGTTCTGTAAGACAAAATACGCCCTACATTTGTCTATTGAGGACATTAATAATGGTTTATTATATCATTCCAGTGAGCTGTAAATGGTGATGAAAGCTTCTAGATTGAAGTAGGTACAAATCAAAGCTGCAGAGGAGTCACATGGCTATAAAAGTGCATTGAATGCTTCTAAATTGGAGTACACATTAGAGCTGCAAGAAAGTATTATCGAATAAATGACACTGAATATCATGTTAAAAGGGGTGAAGCAAGTACAAATCAAAGCTATAGAGGAGTCACATGGTGCATTGAATGCTCCTAAACTAGAGTGTACATTAGAGCTGTAAGAAAGTATCATGGGACAAATGTAAGAAAGTATAACGAGACAAATGTGGCTATAAAAATGCATTGGATGCTTCTACATTGGAGTACACATTAGAGCTGCTAGAAAGTATTACCGGATAAATGACACTCAATGTCATGTTAAAAGGGGTGAAGTAAGTACAAATCAAAGTTATAGAGGAGTCACATGGTGCATTGAATGCTTCTAAACTAGAGTGTACATTAGAGCTGTAAGAAAGTATCACGGGACAAATGTAAGAAAGTATAATGAGACAAATGATACCAAATATCATGTTAAAAGGGGTGAAGTAGGTACAAATCAAAGTTGTAGAGGAGTCACATGACTAAAATGCATTGAATGTTTTTAAACTGGAGTACACATTAAAGCTACAAGAAAGTATTGCAGGATAAATGGGACCAAATACCATATTAAAAGGGGTGAAGTTGGTACAAATCGAACCTGTAGAGGAGTCACATGGCTAAAATGCATTGAATGCTTCTAAACTGGAGTACACATTAAAACTGCAAGAAAGTATTATGAGATAAATGGCACCAGATACCTTGTTAAAGGGGTGAACTAGGTACAAATCAAAGTTGTAGAGGCGTCATATGACTAAAATGCATTGAATGCTTCTAAACTGGTGTACACATTAAAGCTGCAAGAAAGTATCACGAGATAAATGATATCGAGTTCCATGTTAAAAGGGTGAAGTGGGTAGGGAAAGACAAAAGATTTCAATCAAAGGAAGGAATTTTGATGATATTCACGAAGAGCAAGAGATATACAATTAATACATTTTGAGCTTATTTTCTAAGTTGGTATTTTTCTTGTTAATATTGAGTAAGAAAATTGCAGTTTTGTTAAGCCTTGCTTCTTTGAAAAACTCATTCAAACTATCCATCTTCAAGTTCCTTCTAAACTAACTATAAATATCTTTGTTATCCAAGCATTCATTTTTTTTTAGATTAATTTGACATACTCAAATTCACATGTTACAAAAATGTATTTCTTGTTAAAAGGTTTATTTAGGTACTAACTTTTATCAAGCGAAAGCATACAATAAGAAGATGTTGCATTCTATTATTATTTATTGTCATGAAAATAGAGCAACTTGTTATCTTCCAAATTTGTATTGAAGTTTCAAATGAAGCATTCATATTTGGTGCAACATTATTATATTGAATAGTAAATTTCATCAAAATTACAAGTCTTAAACTCATTAGTAACATTGTACTTTATACCACATTGCCGAAGCCATAGGAGCCTATCAGGCCCTCTTGACTGCCAAACAGGTGAATTCTACTAAGGTTTGGATTGAAGGGGGTGCTAAAAATATTATCCAATGGCTCAAAAAAAAAGGTAAATCCCTCTTGGAATATTGCTATTGGATAAATTTATCTCATTCAATTATCAATTCTTTTGAAGAATGTCAAATTTCTCAAACGTATAGAGAAAATAATAAGGTGGCAGACTATTTTGCCAACCTAAGAGTTAAAGCCCATGAAAAGTTAATTTGTTGAAAAGGGGATAAATTGAATGATGAAGTGAGCGGGTTAATTAGGATGGATAACCTCGCCAATCGAGAAGCTAAGTTGCAATGATTATTGTAATGATTTCTAAATCGCCCTTGCGATTTTTTGAAATTAGAATTAATTGTATGGCATGCAACAGACATTTATTGGAAGATTAGAAGTAATTGCTATTCTAGAGCCTTCTTCTCGCATGTTTTCTGGGTAAGTTTGGGATCAAGACACATTCGCAAACAAATTGGCACCAATTTCGGGCTGAAGAATTGCAATGGTTTGGCTATTCGTAGATTGCTTTTCAGGCACAGTGGTTGTGATAAAATGGGGGGAGATTTGAAGCGTGTGGAGCCCATGGATTGCACGGTGCTAAAAAATAATCAAACTATTTGGCTAATTTTGGAGAAAGGCGGCTTTACTATTTACATTGAGAAGTTACATGGGATGAAAGCTAAGGTTACTAAAGATCTTGTCAAAAACTATAATAAGGGCTCTGTCAACCTTTTTGGTAGAGAAATTGTCATCAATGAGGACCTTATTGTAGAGGTCACTGGTCTCTCTACTGGTAGTGCCAAGTTCTATAAAAGCAGAAAATTCTTTGAGAATACGGTTAAACTCTTCCCTAAGTAGAGAAGGAGAGGAAAAATTTGGTGAGAGATGGAACTACTAGCTACAACACTATGAAGATCAAGAATATATGAGGTGTTGTCTTGAAGGTGATTATGGAGTATGTCACTCTCCAGAGCCTTTTCCTACCATTTTTCTCTCCTAAACCATTTTTGGCATAAGGTGAGAATTTCATTCCCCTTTTTTCTTGTGAAATCTTTAAATACTAGCATTGCTAATCATAAGAAGGATCTTATCAAAAACCCTATTTTGCATGAAGGTCTCATCCTTCTTATCTTTGAGCATGTGAAATCTCTACTGTCTATGACTCCCCCCCCCCCCACATGAGGTTAATTTGATACAGAGGACTCTCACTCTTTGGAGGATGAGGAATTCATCCCCTCTTCAGCCACTCCTAAAAATAAGGGGAAAGTAGTGTTGTTAAGAGCCCTAAATCTAAAAACCCTCACAAATCTTGCTCCCCCCTGTTCATCAGATTGATCCTAACCTTGCTAGTGTTTCAATTAACAATCTTCACTCTAGGGTAAGAGTCCTTCTCCCTCTACTTCTAGTGAGTCCCTTCTTGATCAAAACCTTGAGAAACGTCAACCCTTTCCAAGCTCTCTTGAACCCTCTTCGCATTTACTTTATTTTGATAAGGAGTCTGTTAATGATGTTCTTGCTCTAGCCATAAATGCGGGTGTAGATACTTTTAAGATTTTTAAATGGATTTTTCATGAGATTAAGGACATCTAGATGAAACAAAGAGTTGGCAGCAGCAGTTTGGAAATTATCAAAGATAAAGTCAAGCAGATGGAGAAAGTGTAGACCTGTTGGATGAGATGACCCCCAGGTCTAAGAAGGATATGGCCTTTGTCATAGACTGTCTAAGGCTTTTGACATTTTCAAGAAGGGCTATGAAGCCAAGATGGAAACTCTGGAAAATGAAAATGCTAAAATCAAGGAATTTATCAAGATGGTTGTTAAAACTAGTCGTGGGGTTATTGGTTCCACTGTGGAAAGATTTAAGAATATGATCAGCAGTTTTGAAGAATAGTTCCAGTATGAAATTGCTGGACTAGGGCTATTATTCTGGTGTTGGTTCTTTGATAGCTCTTTTGTGTCTTGTGTTCTTTGCTTTCTCTTGTTTTTATTTTTTTCTTTGTCTGGTCTTTTCCCCTTTGATGTAATGTGGTTAATTTCTATTATGGTGTTACTCAGTTTTTGTGCTCTTGTTGGCTTCATTTCTTGTTAAGACTTCACTGAGCTTGATACTGTTAAAGGGTTTTGGGTCCCTTCAAAACTTGGTTTTTCCTTAATCAAAAACATTGTATTTTATAAATTTTGGTTGTCTAATTTAGATTAATTTCTGTGAAAATTGATATGTTTAAGTTTATTTATGCTACATGGGAAGCTCAAATCAATGTTCTATATATAATCTACAACATACAATTGTGTTGCATTAGGTTCAAAGCAAATTCATTTAGTGTCAAGGCACTTATTAGTAAATAAAAAATCAAAGAAATTAATATATGTAATAGAATTGACTTTCATAATATTTAATTATTTTCCAAAAGATGTTGATGATAAAATATATTTCCAGTGAAATGTATACCATACATCACATCAAGGAAATGTTTCAACATATAGCAAAGATTAACTACCAATCCTATGCACTAAGTGTCCAAGGTCAAAAGGTCAATATGACAAATACCTTTGTCTCATATGTTTATTGACCTTGGAAGTCCCAAGATTCTCATAAATGCAAATTGCAAAAATCTAAACCTCCTAAAGACTTATAGGGCTCTCATGTCTTAGAAGGAAACCCAATTCTATATCAATCATATAAATATAATATTCTCTATTATCACCTTATACATATAGACAAAAAAAATTAGTGTGATATATTCATCTCTCACCTAAGTCATTGTCAAGTTGATGAAAACTTAAAAGATTTATAGAATCACTATGTTAAACGTTCCTTCTATAAAAATTTGGTAATTCATTTCAACCTAGATACAAGGGGTAAGATTCATAATAAGGCCATAGGCTATAAATATACCAACTAATATGATAGGGTAGATCTCTTTCATTTCAAGTACTACTAAGGTTAAGAGAGTGATCCTAGAGGTCATTTAAAAAGAAAATCAAAGACAGATAAGACCAATGAAATTTAGGCCTTCAACCTATATATTTAATTTAACTTCACATATTTGTAACTATTCTTACATTATACTAGTTTCAACAATAAGTCTTAAGAGATATCTAAATTAAGCATATAAATAAATAAATTATATATGCAATTAATAGTAGAAAATATATCCATATCTCCTTGTTATTAAACACATGCAATTTTTGTAGTTCATATCACATAACCCTTTGTATGTAAATCAATCACAAGCTCTCTAGAGATTAGTCACCAATTATATGTTGGTGTAGTAATATAAATAACAAATTTTTCACCTATTGAAGATCCTTTCTCATCTTGTGTGTTTTTACCCTATTTTGATCTATCGTATGTCCTGATTTTTATTTAATCTTTTTCATGCCACTATTATCAATTTTCTTAAATGTATTACCTTTAATTTAATTTATCTCTTATTTCTCTTATTTATTTAATATTGTTTACCTCTCTTCATAATCATATTATCCTTTTATTCCAATCACTAAATTGTCTTCTCACCCACTCAATTGAAATATTAAATGTATATATTTATTAGTGTTAGATTCCTATTCTATGTAGTTAAATTTGCTTATTGTGGTTTCCTTTGTTATTCATTATTACACAAGTATTCCAAGTCCTCAGTCTTAATTAGTAGAGTTCGTGCCTATATTTTTTCCACTCACAAGGAGGTGATTCTAGGAGGTAATTTCTCTCAGTTAGACGATAAAACAATTCACCCCTTATATGTTAATTTATCTTCAATATTCATATTCAGATAAATGCATTATTGTTATTATTTATGTAGTCCATGGCTTTCATGGATTTCTCACCTTGTCCGCACTAGCCTTTCATTCAAATAATACATCATTGTTACTATTTTGATTCAAGAAAGCATTGGCCTCCATGAGCAACTAGTTTGTGCCTAAATTATTGTCTCTATTTTTCCATATTTTACAGGAGTGGTTGATCTTGCATGTCGAAAGGCATGGTGGACTTGCAAGAAATCATTTGATTCAAGCAATAGAAAAAAGGTGACTTCTTTCTATGGATGCATGTTACTTTGGGACAAATCTTAGTAGTTCTTGAAATTCATTGTTTCAAGCACTAAATTTGCAAGATATAGAGGGTGCGATCAAGTCTAAATTTTCTTTTCCTATTTTTGGATACATGAAAGGATATTAATTTATAGTAAAGGGAGTAATTACATTTTGCGTTTGCGTGTTTATAGTATGAATAGCAATGATAACAAATAAGCTTAGACATAAAATCAAGCGATAAGTGTTACAAGTGCAGTTGTCGTTGCACCAAAAGATCGGCCTGTTAATGCCCAATACAACCACTAGACTTATAAAATCCACAGGAGGTGGTTAAGCCATGTCACAAGCTTGAGCGTTGCATTGCACAACACAAGGAGACCAAGGGCGCACACCTTGCAAAAATCCCCCCCAGTGCAAGCGAGGAGTTTGAACCTATGACCAAGCTCTGATACCACTTGTTACAAGTGCGGTTGTCGTTGCACCAAAAGATCGACCTATTAATGCCCAATACAACCACTAGACTTATAGAATCCATAAGAGGTTAAGCCATGTCACAAACTCGAGCATTGCACTACACAACACAAGGAGACCAAGGGTGCACACCTTGCAACAATAAGAATATAGTTCCTCTTTGAACTTTTTGTTCTAACAAAGGTAGGATAGGTTGATCTACTTGGTCTTGATAATTCTATCAAGCAATAATTTCTTTGACCTAGAAGCTTGAAAATTAGACCATCAATTTTAATTTTATTTTTGGATTGCTAATCACATGATGCTCTTTTCTACTTGTCATGAATCTTTCCTAATCTAACTTATGACAATCTCACCTCTATTAAAACCCCCTCAACACCAAATCTACACAAAGTGTGTTGTTAAATGAAGGTTGAATGTTCTTGTTTGCATGTTTTTAAAAAAAATTTAAAAGAAAATTCTAAATTTGTAAAATGCTAATTAGGAATTAATTACAAAAGCATTAAAAATAGCTGAAGTTAAAAATGGAGGGGATTTTTCTTTAGTTCATGCACTTGATTACAAAGTGCCAATTTATGAGGAGTTAATTTTCATGTTTTGAAACACTTCAAAATTACTCCATGGCATCCTCATCAATTTCAAAGAAAGTTCAATGGGTCTCACATTTTGTTGTCTCCAACCATACATCTCAATTCGTACATGATAGAACTCTACCTATACCTATTGCTTCATGACAACGATATGCTTCTCCAAGAGCCTCTATTAACTCTATGTACCAAGGTCATCAAAGTGTCTGTCAATGTAATTGAGTTTTTTAAGGTTTGAACTTTCCTATTTTTCTTGTATATTTCCTTCCTTTTTAAGTTCAAATGAAATTTACTATGCACATTTGCTTCATCATATTTTTGAGTTACTTCTCTAAGAGAGTCCAATACTTCTCAGCAAAAAAAAAAAATCTTTTTTGAGCTTCTTCTATGATGAATTTGTGGCTACAAGAGATTATGGCGTTGCAACAACACCTACTTGTAGAGATTCCTTCTAGAAAGACAATACCTAAGCCTTGGATCAATATTTAAAAAAAAAAAAAAAAAAAATCGTCAAAGTCTTCTAGTTTTGTTTTTCTCTCTTTTCGGGAGGTTATTTTGCAACTGAGTGTTATTTCTTTCCCTACTTCATGAGAGTTTTCTTTGTATCCACCTAAGCCATGCTTCATGATGGGTGTAAGTATTAGAATATTCCTATTCTTACTTAGTGTGGTTTCCTTTGTTGTACATAATTACATTGAGTATTGCATGCCCTCAATCTTAGTTTAGTGGAGTTCATGCCTATATTTAGGCCACTTATCTTTTTTTCCAGGAGGCAGTTTCTCTTAGTTGAACTATAGATTGGTTCACCCTTTATAACTTTATTCATCAAAGATATTCATATTAAATTAATAAAAAAAATTTAATTTTTTTTTCACATAGTCAACGGTTTTCATCATTTCTTAGTTTTTCCATACTAGCAATTCATTCAAATGTTCTTGCAAATATAACATGGTTTAAGAGAATAGTCTAGTATGAATGCTAATTCATTTCATGTTGCACAAGCTATGTTTTTGAGTACAGATAAAGGAAGGTACTAAGTAAGGTCGTGGATCTAATAGGATTATGAATTTTTCATTGTTGCTCATGTGTGCTCATGAAGATGCGACTCAATTTAAGGTGTATTTTCTATGATTTGGAAAAGCATTCATCACATTATGAAGTTTGTTTCTTTTTGCACAAGCTCGATCAGGCCATGTAAGGTGTTAAAGTGTGATCTAACTCGTGCAGGCCATGTAAGGTGTTAAAGGAAGATTGAATCTTCTTTACTGAAGACTCAGTTTGTGCACGCTGATTATAGAATCGCTTGAGGAAGCAAACCGTTTTGCAGAAGGTGATGGGTTGCATAAAGTGATCAATCGTGTCTGTTTTCTGTAAGAGAAATGGATTTTCTTGTAAATCTGCAACCTCTTTCTTTGACTGCGTTGTGATCTTCTCTTCATCTACCAATTCAGATTCATGTAGGTTATTTAAAATGCAAAAGACTTTGGTGCAATCTGTCACTCGAAGTTCATTTTAGAGAGGTTGATCTAAGCGTTTTGAATTCCTTGCATGTTGTAAGATCTTCATCTCATGTTAATAGCCCGCCTCCAAACTTCCACATACCAATGATTAAACCTGCAGGGATCTTTGTATATCCATGCATGCATAGGCATGATCTGTAGCAGGTGGAAGGCTAACCTCAAATTAACGGGTCTTTTAATCACTATTCTCTGAGTGCAATCAAGAAGCCTCGATGAAGCAAGACGTAAACCTTGATTTCTAGCGTACTTTACTCCATGTAACTCTTCATATTTGACATGCTATTTATTTTCCTATAATAGTTCTTTTTAGAAATTATGTAAAAGGATTTGTAGAAGGATTGAGCTGACATGAGCCTAGACATTTCATATTTTACAGTTTTGAGAAGCCGATTAATGCGAATATATTAGACTGATTTGGATGACCATTGTTTGTGATGGTATGTATGCGAGATAGTATTGGGAAGAGATTTAGCGTAGTTTCATGTGTGCATCCTAAGTTTTCATGATCTGGTACATAGTAGCAGAGCAGAAAAGAGCAGTTTCTCAAAGCAATGACAGCGGATCAATCAGAGCCTAACCAGAATTGTATTTTGGCATAGTTAGATGTTATTCTTCAATTTATTTATTATTGTAATCATTTTGTAATAGTCAGTAAGGCAGTGAGCCTTACTCTGGGGTTGCAGATCTGTTTAGTAATTGAGCAGTGAGCTTTAGGTCATTATAGTTATTGTTCTTTGCATCTGGTGGTTAAAGAATCAGTATAATAAATTTGTAGATTTTGGAACACTGATTCACCCCCCTCCCCCGACCTGCCCGCCCACCCCCCTCTCCCCCCTATCTCAATGTTCATTGATTCCAAATATATATATATATGTATGATTAATTTTATTATTATTATTTTAAGGTTACTGTATGTTTTAATAATCAAACATATTTATTTATTTTTAAATGTACGATGCACTAGATGGGAGAATCCTCTCCAAGAGGGTATCTTTTTGTAAAAAAATTATAAAAAAAAATTCAAACAAAAGTTAAGATGGACCATGAAAACTATAATTTTTTAATTAAGTTTGACTCTAAAATTTATGAAATAATTAAAAATATCCACGCACTAAATTTTTAAGTAATCTATATGGGAAAAAGATTAAAATATTTTGTTCTTTTTTCATGTCCTATTGACCTCACTTTTTTCAAAAAAAAAAAAACAATTAAAATTCTTCTCTTAAATACATTAAAAATATATCCTACTAATTTTTAAAAATATATAAATGTAAACTAAATTAAGTGTTATACATTTCATTAATTTACATTAGTTTGAAATTTAAAACACAAATATCACTTTTCAGTCGCTGAATTTATAAATTCAAGTATTTGTATTGCCTATTTCTTTTATAAAAATATGACACAAAAATAAACTATTACCCCAAAATAATTTATAATCTCATTGAGCATGAACTCATAATAGAGTTTCCTTAGTAAATATCTTAACATCTTATTATTTTTGCATAGGAGTAGGTAGATACTATCCACCACCTATCCTAAAAATTATCCCTTTAAAATTGGTACCAATAAATAAAGAATTTCTTACAATTTTAGCACATTGGCACATCGGTTATGAGATCAACAAATAGTGTACATAAATTGTTATAGCATATTTAGCTATTAGTTGATTTTTAACAACTAGTTATTCTTTTTGGCTTAAGGTCACTTAGGAGTGCTTATTTTAGTTGTGCACCTAGTTTAGCTTTTATGCATCTAGTTTAGCTAGAGTTGAGCTTTGTTTAACTCCCCGTGCTTGCACTTTAGTTCTCCTAAATTTAGCTCTATTATTTCTTTATAAGCACCTTATTGTACAATTGTAACTCATCTTGTGATTCTATATTCTTCGTTTTTGAGTAATATAGCATTTATTTGTGGAATATGTGCTTATTTGTCATTTGATCTTACAAGCATGTGTTGCAAAATTCAACATGGTATCAAAGCTTTGAAACTTCAACATGGTAATAGAGCTAAATAATTAATTTAACATAAACTAGATTTAAACATTTTATTATCTTTCACTTGTTATTATGACCATTTTGTAGAATAAAATTGTTGTGCATTCTTTATATGAATTGATCATAAGTTTATTTTCCCACTAACATAATCTATGTGAAAAATAATAGATTCCAAGGATGTCACAAAGAGCTCTCTTCAATGTGTGCTCTTTACAATATATGATTTCTTAAAGTTTCAACAAATGTTTGATTTTTTTTGTTTTTTTGTTTCATTTTACTCTATATTCACTTGCAACTCAAGGGAATAGTGGAGATTCATTGGAAGAATTTGAACAAAGTTACGTTATAGTGTTTACTTTTCAACAAGATTTTTCTTGTGCACTCAATCTAGTCAAATATGATTTCGAAGAGTTGAAGAGTTTTCATTTATCGAAAAATCATAAAAATTGAATCAAAACAATTGAAAAATATATTTCATTTAATTAAAACTATCAAAAGCATACAAATCTTATTTTGTCAACATCGCAAATGTCATGATGGTATAGTCTTAGAGTTGAATACACTCAAATAGCTCGAAAATCCACTTCAATGACTTTATAATGTGCTCACAATATATCTCTTTCATAAATAGACCTAAGCAACTTTTTTCTTTTATGGAGTATTAGCATGATCATGTTATAACACACTTATTTTATATGATATTAGTATCAAGAAGTGGTTTTGAGCACTTATTTATTTCACATCTTTGTGCACATGTCCAATGAGAAAAACTATTAAATCATTTGAAAAAAATCTAAATAAGATATCTCTAGTGTTGAAGAGCCATTAATTCCCTTAAATAGATGCTAATGTTGGAAACATTGTCCAAAGAAAATATTTAATACAATAAAATTTATTAGATGGAACAACATGGAAGTTTATTAGAAAGAATAATATGGGTATTTGGATACCCATGGAGAAGAGACAAAAGAATTAAAATCATGAAGAAGAAAATAATCATGGATTAGAGGGGGATGTTGGGGATGTTTTAAGGGGGTTGATTCAATATTTTGAAGATATTGTAGTGTATAATAAATAATTTTGATAAGTCTCTATTGAATTCATTAAATCAAATATTCAAATATTTTAACTTTTATTTAATGAACTAGTCCCCAGAATTATGTGATACCATTGGTATTATGTTGATCTACTTCGGGTTTCTTTTGTTGTAACTTTGTCTTAGTCAAGCATAAGTACCATTAGTAATTATGTTGATCTACTTTAGATTTATATTGTTGTAACCTTGTCTTAGTCAAGCATAAGTACCTTTTTTATTAATGGATGTCAATTTTAGTTAATAATAGTGGACATTAAATCTTAGATTCAATGATTGTTAAGAATTTCAATGTGATATTTTTTTTTGTAATAGTTTCTAAACCAAGTAGCATTTGTTGCAATAAAAGGAATTTAAATGTTACACTATTATTAGTCACACAATTTATACCTTAGTTGTTTATTGGAAATGCTACAATCTTGCATCCATTTACTAGAGTGTCCATATTCATATAACTCTTGAGGAGTCAAATGAAGTGACTAGCTTATTTATTTTTCTAACAACTTGCTTTGCTAGTAATATAGTATTATACACACACACACACACATATACATATATATATAATTATATAATTTCTTATATTTTAATATAAAATTATAAAATTCTTTATTAAAAAAATTAACACAATACTCTTCATAAAAAAATGAATTATAATTTCAAAATTATAAATACTAATAGTAAACATAGCATGGGCTATTTTGAATATGAATAGAAAAGTAACCACCCTTAAAGGTTTTTGACAACTCTAATCAACAGTTTCCTATAAGATTCTTTTGGCTAAAGCAGGAATGTTTCTGATTCATTTAATAAGTTAATTGAAAAAGTTGAAACATGGATTTAAGCACTATTGGCCTAACATGGTTGTTTAGGAGGAATTAGACCGTAGGAAGAAGTCTTGGATAAAACAAAACAACAAGTGGATGATTAAATGGGACATTAATTTGCATGAATGTCTCAATACTGATGAATAGAAAAGAATTTGTATAAGAAAAAATTAGGACTCTCATGTGGATAAAATAGATTAGTTAAAAAAAAAAGCACACTATATAAAAAATTCAGCCTTGAACATAGGTGCATGATGAGAAAAACTATTTGAAGATCGCAATTAGGTAAAGGCTAGAATTTTAGTTGCACAACTGAGAACCAGTTCATGCACCATCTTAGATGTGAGATAGGTAGATGGACAATTGCCAAGGAAGACTAGGAAGAAAGAACTTATATTTTCTGCAACAATGGGGTGGTTGAAACTAAATGACATTTCATCATAGGATGTACAACATATGAAGATATATGTATTCAGTAAAAAAACAATTTCAAGGTGGATTGTCCAGATGAATTATTTGAGCTGGCAAGACTTCCCAAAGTAGCTGGCTTCTTGATCAAGATTCATAATAAAAGAGTTGAATTTGAAAAGACATCAAAAAGGAATCGAAAAATGGATATGGAAACAACTTTTGATCCCTTAGACTAATGGTCTTGGGATCATCTTGATCCCTTAGACTAATGGTCTTGGGATCATCTTAAACCATCCAAATGCAATTGCCAACGTCTCATTGTTCACTATGGTTGTAGAGGAATATTTCATTTTCATCCTCTTCAAAAGAAAGAAAGAAAGATTATTTTGTAGTCCATGATGTCAAACAATCTATATATGAATCTACATATGACTTACAGCAATATGAAACTATCTCGTAATCCTTACAGAAAGCACCTAATTATAATACTTTTGACAAAATTGAATACATGTTTATCTCCCAAGACTATTATGGCCCGACTTAAACATCACACTAAGCCACCTTTGACCGCTTAGGTGGTAGCTATGGGCTCATTTCTTCTGCCAAGGTCTACTTCCGTCCGTTCTTTTTTATGTTAGCGCTCAAATTCAAAAATTTATCCCATGAAAGTTTCACTGGATGCCTGTATATGTTCGATCGCAGCCCGTGAGTAGTTTTTTCCAACTATTCTCTTGGCCTATGCTGAAATGGGAGCTTTCTGAATAGGGTTTGGATATCCCAAAATTTGTAATAGAAGGCCGATTATTGTTAGATATCATTAGAAAATACCCTGGTAAACATGTATGCAAAAATGTCGAAGCAAAAACAAGGCACATGAACTGTTTGATCAGATGCCTCAAACAAATGTGGTCTCATTGAATGCTTATGCAAAAGCCGAGATTGTTTCCAACGATTTGAAGAGGGCGTCGCTTATTCCCCATTGAAGGGAACCTCTATTTTTGGCTGCCATCCCGTGGAAGGAACAAGTGGAGTAAAGCGACTTAGCAGCAACTAGGTTGTTATCTTTTACCCCGTATGATTAGAGGATATGCACAAAAATGCATTTGTTGAAAAGGATTTAGATACTTTCAACCAAATGCAATTGTCAAGCGTAATGCCAAACTCTGCAACATTTGCCAACATCCTCACAGCCTGTGCACAAATGGGAGCTTTGGAACGAGGTATGGAGATCCATCACACAATAAATGGTACATGAATTTTGGAGATGTTGTAGCTGAAACTTCCTTGGCAGACATGTATGCAAAATGTGTAAGCGTAGAAAAGGAGCATGAACTGTTTGATAGAATGCCTCCAAAAATTGTTTGCCAGAAGGATATGTAAAATGTGGAAGCACAGACAAGGGACCTGAACTGTTTGACAGAATACCTTAAAGGAACATGTTCTCGTCGAATGCCCTAATTGCAGGATATTAACAAATTGGGTTGAGGATCTCTTCTTAGGTAGACAGAGTGCCAGAAACATCCAATAGTGAGCTATAAAATCTAATAACTTTAGATATTTACAATTTCCTTATCCAATACTATGAATCTAATCTTAAGGTCATGAATAATTATAAATTGAAGAAAATTCATAGCATTCGAATCTTTTGAGAAAAAAGTAGTCACGTTTATAAGAGTAATGTTATCAATAATTGCTTTGCTGTATGCCATGCTCTTATTCCAAATGTAATATTATCTTATGGTTTTGGTAAGTTCCTTATCACTAATGAGGGTGTAGATATTACATAAGAATGAAGAAAGAGATGTCAATGTTGGTTTTTGTGAAATGAATCCTTTGATAACATCCATACCAAGTACTTCTAAAATGGCAGCTAAGACATCACCAGAAGAATTTTTTTTCTTAATCTAGCTTTGATGATCTCCATGAGGTATTATGTTTGTTATTTGTGTCTTCTATTGATATATCTCTATTTATGTTTAGGAGTTTGATATTATATTTTTGAGTCAATGTATTGGGTGTATCCACAAAGTTGTGGTACCAAAAAGGTGCCACACTTCAAAAAAAATTGAAAAACTCATAAGGCACGTGCCCTATAGGCTTGGCATGTCAAGCCTTAGGATTGGCACACCAAACCTATAGGGCACGTGCCTTAACTATTTTTTTTTAAACAAGAACCCGTTGCCTATGTTTTAGCAATTTGTTGTGCCTTTGTGTTGTGCTCACCCTTTGTAGAAGCAAGATATTGGGCCCTATGTTGTCCATTTCTCATCAAAATGTTGCCACAACATCGAAGAGCTCAAAGAGCTATGCATTTTTGTTTTCTTATTGTCATTTTTTTATTAATTTGAAGATTAAACTAGGTTTCTTGATTTAAATTTATTTTAATTGTCAGGAATTGAGATTGCACAAGAAAATGTTGAAAACACTCAATCACCTCCTCATGAAGACCATATTGAAGAACAAGCACATCAAGAACCTCCTACAATCCCCATACATCCCATAGGTACACAAGAAAACCTACTAGCTTAAATAGAAAATAGCCAGAAAGAACTTGAAGATTTAATCACAAGTCTAAAAGATCCCACGGGAACAAATTCACATAGGACAAACCTTGCCAATTCTTTGCAATCTATTGTATCTCACATACAATCAGTAAGTGGGCAAATCAATTATTGGTCCAAAAAAAAGGAAGAAAAAAAATAATTTTATGCCACCAAATTATCATATGCGGCAATGAAAAAAAAGAAAATTAACAAATTTCACTTGTGTGCCCTTTTTATGGACCCCCAAACGAATCAACCTTTACACCCTGGATGCGAGAGGCTCCCTATCCATTGGTGACACCATGAAGGGATTAAGAATAATTATTGGGATAGGTGGTGGCTGGTATTTGATCATCCCACATGCAATGACCACAAGGTACCCTAATATTTTTTGAGGAAACTGTACTGTGAGTTTGTCCTTAATGAGATCCCAAACTATTTTGATTTTCTAGATTTCCAAGGTAGAGGTGGGGGCTCCTCACATGATAGAGTGGATGCACAGAGTGACCCAAATCTCCCACCAAGACCCTTGTCCAAACCTATGGTGGAGCATGCCATTATGCCTTTCGTTGTGAAGGAGAGTGTTGAGGTCAAAACTCTAGACTCCATTAGCTCACTCACTCAAACCCTTATATAGTATGTCAGGCCTCTAGTAGAGGGTGATGTGGGTGATGCAGGTGATTCTTCTAGGCATCAAGCTCTATCTCATTTTTGTGGTTCTCTTTTCACTTATGATCCTAATAGTAGTGACCATGCACGTGCAAGAGTGTAATTTGCTACAAAGAACATTGTCATGACATAATCCTTGTTAGATGAAATATTTGGCATTGATACCCAAGTGAATTTCATTACAAGTTCATTTCATTTTTATTAAATTTTATATGGATATTTTTTAATATATCTAAACTAGTAAATGATTACAATAATAAATCAGGGTCAAAGTGTTGACAATACTAGCAACATTCCCGCACCATCCTTTTTCATGACTTCATTGACTCCACAAGTATACGAGTGAAGAAATATAATTATTATATGTGAATAGTTGAACCTATGTGAATTATTTTCTAATAGATCATTTTGGATGTCAAATAGTTTGATGTTGGAGCTTCAACATCAACACCTTGCAGTGTAGCTCATCAATAATATTTCACCCAGGTAAGCAATTTATTATTTAATGTTCTTTTTAAATAATATAGATAGTTTTGGTGATTGATCAATATACTTTGTTTAATTTTCAGATGTTAACATCAAAGACTCCTGATGTTCGCACTACAATGGAGTGTAGTGTTGTTGCTGCAGTAGCAAGTTTAGTTGCTTTGACAGAAGTATGAGACATATTAGTAAATTTAGCATTACATTTGTTATCTTAATAATATATTATTGAAAATTTTAACAATTCTTGTATTTAGTTTAATTTATATTGTGATGCCTACAGGAGGGGCTTGTCACTTCATATCATGAACGTGCACCTATTGTGGATGAACATCATGATTATTTGTATGCGGTAAGTGACTATTCTATTATATGTCATTCTAAAATTTAGTTTTTGTATATGTTAATGTCATTCTTTTCATTGTGTCGGGTGGAGTTACAAAAAAGTCTGGAGAGGAGGTCGAGTGGGCACACTCGAAAGACACCTACATCATATACATCTCCATCCCCCCGACAGGAAAATATATCCTATGATTTGTTTCCTTCCCCTAGATGGAAATGACTAGAATAGGGTTATATTTTGTATGCCTATATGGAAATTTTGAACATAGGTTATGTATTATGAATATGTGACATTCTATGTCCATATGGCTTTTGGCAAGCCTATTTGACTTTATTAGATATTATGTTGTATGTCTATATGGCAATTTTGAACATATATTTTATTTTACGAATATGTGACATTCTATGTCCATATGGATACTGGCAAGCCTATTTGACTTTTTTGGATATATTTGATACTTTTATAGGTATATAATGTTGTATGGATTTATAGCTTTTTGATTAATGCAAATCATATATCATGGTTATCCATAATTGTAGTACAAATGATTAAATGAATAATTGCACAAAGTTGATTGTTAATTAAGCTTCGAACCTAAATATACGTCTATAATCCAAGACACAAGCTTATAGGGATCAACACAAATTCAATTGTTATAGTCCAAATAAGACTAGAGGCATTCTCCAACATTCACAATAAAACAAACCACAATTTAATAGAAAATTTTAAATATCATACAAGGTTTGACTATTTTCATATTCAAATAACCCTAGTCATGGGAGTGAAACAAAATTAAATAATATATTAGGGAAACATGGAAAGAACCAAAATTAGACAATGTAAGACACCATTGTACCAATACCCATTCTAAAAACATTGCATAGCCCATACACTTATATTCATCTAATGCATACCCTAATAGAGCTACTTTAAATGACTCCAAACAATTAATAATACTTAAAAGTATTTAGGTCTATTAATCTAATGCATACCCTAATAGAGTGTTGTAGCATGACCCCATAAGATCAGACGGCTAGTTCGTATGTCTCACGGGCGTCGTGAAATGCGTCGTTGAAGTTTGACAACTTTTTGTGCTTTGAGCACTTAACTGCGATGGTCGGTAGGGTGTGGCCCAGATTGATCGAACGAGTTGGAGAGAAAAATGAAAGCTTGCCTACAATAAACCCAGCCACATGGGCACGTACAAGCTAATGGTTCGGTGCCATGACGAGCAGATTGAAAGTTAGGACATTGTGCAACTTTTCATTGAACTCATCTAATGCTTTTTGTCGCAACCAAGAAAGTGTTGTCATGGGCAAATGAATCTGAGTCTATCAAAACTGAGAGAGGTTTTTTTAGAGTTTCATAACATGACCTCGTAGGATCAGATAACTCATTCATATGTCTCACGAGCCCCAAGAAATGTGTTGCCGAAGTTTGACAACTTTTCGCGCTTTGAGCACTTAAGTGTGATGACAGATAGGGTTTGGCTTGGATTGACCAGACAAGTTGAATAGTGAAATGAAATCTTTCCTGGCGTAAACCTGGCCACACAGATACGTACAAGCTAATGGTTCAATGCCATGATGAGCAAATTGAAAGTTAGGGCATTGTGCAACTTTTCATTGAACTCATCTGGCACTTTTTGTCACAACCAAGAAAGTGTCACCATGGGCAAATGGTCCAGGGCTTCTAAAATCGAGAGAGTTTTTTGTAGAGTGTCATAACATGACCCCATGGGATTAGATGACTCATTTGTATGTATCATGGGCACTGAGAAATGCATCGCCGAACTTTGACAACTTTCCGTGCTTTGAGCACATAAGTGCGATGGCCGGTAGGGTGTGGCCCAGATTGATTGAATGAGTTGGAGAGAAAAACAAAAACTTGCCTAGTGTAAAACCAGTGACACAAACACGTATGAGCTCATAGTTTCATGCCATGATGAGCGCATTGAAAGTTAGGGCATTGTGCAACTTTTCATGGAGCTCATCTGACACTTTTTGTCACAATCGAGAAAGTGTCGCCACGGGCAAATGGATCTGGGTCTTTCATAACTAAGAGATGTTTTTGTAGAGTGTTGTAACATGACCCTATAGGATTAGATGGCTCATTCGTATGTCTCATGGGTGCCAAGAAATGTGTCGCCGAAGTTTGACAACTTTTCATGCTTGGATAGCGTAAAGCCAACCACATGGACACGTATGAGCTGATGGTTCGGTGTCATGATGAATAGATTGAAAGTTAGGGCATTGTGCAACTTTTCATTGAACTCATCTGACGCTTTTTGTCGCAACCAAGAAAGTGTCACCACGAGCAAATGGATTTGGGTCTTCTAAAATTGAGAGAGGTTTTTCTAGAGTATCATAACACAACCCCATAGGATCAGACGACTCGTTCGTATGTCCCACGAGCGCCAAGAAATGCGTCGCCGAACTTTGATAACTTTTCACACTTTGAGCACTTAAGTGCGATGGTCGGTAGGCTATGGCCCAAATTGATCGAATGAGTTGGAGAAAAAATAAAATCTTGCCTAGTGTAAACCTGATAACACAAACACATATGAGCAGATTGAAAGTTAGGGCGTTGTGCAACTTTTCATTGAACTCATCTGACGCTTTTTGTCACAATCAAGAAAGTGTCGCCATGGGCAAATGGATCTGGGTCTTCTGAACCTAAGAGATGTTTTTGTAGAGTGTCGTAACACGACCTCATAGGATCAGACAACTCATTCATATGTCTCATGGGCGTCGAGAAACGTATCACAAAATTTTGACAACTTTTTGCACTTTGAGCATTTAAGTGTGATGGCCGATAGGGTGTGGCCTGGATTGATCGAATGAGTTGGAGAAAAAAATGAAAGCTTTCCTAGTGTAAACTCAGCCACACAGACACGTACAAGCTGATGGTTCGGTGCCATGATGAGAAGATTGAAATTTAGGGCATTGTGCAACTTTTCATTGAACTCATCTGTCGCTTTTTGTCGCAACTGAGAAAGTGTCACCACAAGTAAATAGATCTAGGTCTTCTGAAATTGAGAGAGGTTTTTGTGGAGTGTTTAACATAATCCCATAGGATCAAATGGCTACTAAGAAAGTGTCACCACGGGTAAATAGATCTAGGTCTTCTAAAATTGAGAGAGGTTTTTGTAGGGTGTTCAACACAATCTCATAGGATCAGACGGCTCATTTGTATGTCTCATGAGCACCGAAAAATGTTCACCGAAGTTTGACAACTTTTCATGCTTTGAGCACTTAAGCAAGTTCGCTACTAGGGTGTGGCCTGCATCGATCAGGTAAGTTCGAGAGAGAAACAAAGACATTCCTAGCATAAACCCGTCCACTTAGTTATGTACGCTCTAAGGATTTGGTGTCATGACGAGTGGACTGAAAGTTAGGGTATTGTGCAACTTTTCATTGAACTCATTTTAAGCTTTTTCTCGCAACCAAGAAAGTGTCACCATGAGCAATTCGATCCGAGTCTACCAAAACTGAGAGAGGTTTTTGTAGAGTGTCATAACATGACCCCATAGGATCAAATGACTTCTTCATATGTCTCATGGGCTTTGAGAAACACATTGTTGAATATTAACAACTTTAAGCACCTTAAGCACTTAAGCGAGGTTGTTGCTAGGGTGTAGCTTGTATCGATTGGGCGAGTTCGAGAGAGGAATGAAGGAATTTCTAGTGTAAAACCAACCACCCAGACATGTACGCGCTGATGGTTTGGTGCCACAATGAACGGATTGAAATTTAGGGCATTGTGCATCTTTTCATTGAACTCATTTTATGCTTTTTCTCGTAATCGAGAAAGTGTCACCATGAGCAATTGGATCCGAGTCTACCAGAACCGAGAGAGGTTTTTGTAGAGTGTCATAATATGACCTTGTAAGATCAGACAACTCATTTGTATGTCTCACGAGTGCCGACAAATGCATCGCCAAATATTGACAACTTTGAGCACCTTGAGCACTTAAGTGAGTTCATTGCTAGGGTGTGGGCCGCATCAATCGGGTGAGTTCAAGAGAGGAATGAAGGAATTCCTAGCATAAACCCAGCCACCTTGACACATACACACTGAAGATTTGGTGCCACGACGAGCGGATTTAAAGTTAGGGTGTTGTGCAACTTTTCATTGAACTCATTTTACGTTTTTTTCTTGCAACTGAGAAAGTGTCACCAGAAGCAATTAGATTTGAGTCTACCAAAACCAAGAGAGGTTTTTATAAAGTGTTGTAACATGACCCTGTAGGATCAGATGACTCATTCATTTGTCTCACAAGCACCGAGAAACACATTGCCGAATATTGACAACTTTGAGCACCTTGAGCACTTAAGCGAGTTCATTACTAGGGTGTGGCCTGCATCAATCGGGCGAGTTCAAGAGAGGAATGAAGGCATTCCTAGCGTGCCCGGCCAATTAGACACATACGTGCTAATAGTTTGGTGCCACAACAAGTGGGTTGAAAGTTAGGGTGTTGTGCAACTTTTCATTATACTCATGTGATGCTTTTTCTCGCAACCAAGAAAGTATTGCCACGAGAAATTGGATCAGAGTCTACCAAAACCAAGAGAGGTTTTTGTAGAGTGTCATAACTTGACCCGGTAGGATTAGATGAATCCTTTGTATGTCTCACAGGCATTGAAAAATGTGTCACTGAATAATGACAACTTTGAGCACCTTGATCACTTAAGAGAGTTCACTGCTAGGGTGTGGGCCGCACCGATTGGGTGATATTGAGAGAGGAACGAAGGAATTCCTAGCATAAACTCATCCATCTGGACACGTACACCTTGACGGTTTGGTGCCATGATGAGTGGATTGAAAGTTAGGGTGTTGTGCAACTTTTCATTGAACTCATTTTATGCTTTTTCTCGCAACTGAGAAAGTGTCACCATGAGAAATTGGATCCAAGTCTGCCAAAAGTAAGAGAGGTTTTTTTAGAGTATCATAACACAACCACGTAGGACCAAATGTCTCATTCGTATGTCTCACAGGTGCCAAGAAACGCATCGCCGAATATTGACAACTTTAAGCAATTTGATCACTTAAGCGAGTTCGCTACTAGGGTGTGGCCTGCATCGATCAAGCGAGTTTGAAAGAGGAACAAAGGCATTCCTAGCATAAACCTGACTACCTAGATGTGTACGTGCTAATGGTTTGGTGCCACGACAAGGGGATTGAAAGTTAGGGGGTGAACTCACAATAATGGTTCCTACTTTTTTGCCACTTT
The DNA here is from genome assembly GCF_030272615.1 of Cryptomeria japonica. NCBI lineage: Eukaryota > Viridiplantae > Streptophyta > Pinopsida > Cupressales > Cupressaceae > Cryptomeria > Cryptomeria japonica. The sequence goes on from NC_081405.1 coordinate 557,999,504, forward strand.
TGACACTGAGATGTACATTTTTAAAATAATCTTCAACTTCCGAGAACTATAACTTTTAAACTATTAAAAATTTGAAGATGATGTAAATTAGTGATTTCTAGCATTTTGTTTGTAGATTCTATATACATTTTTTTCAAATTTTTTTGAAGAACTTTTAAAAAAATTTCCATCTCCCTCGAAAAGTATTTTTTTACAACAAACTACATTTTTTAAGAGTGAGGTGTCTCTTGAAACGTATAACTTTTTTTCTATAAATGATAAAAACTCAATTCTTTCAAATTTTGGTTTGTAACATCAATATCCAGGACTTGCATTTGGTTTTATAGTGATATGTTCAATATTTTTCATTTTATAAAGTTTTGAAGTCCGATTAGTCATAATTTAGACATAGGTTTACGTTTGAACACATAACTTGTTCTATATTAATCAAAATTTAGTTTTATTTTTTTGTTAGAAAGAAGACATCAATACCAAGGGCATAGATATTTTTCAGAATTTTTTTGAATTAGTTTCTTATTTTTTCCAATGTGTTGAACAGAGAAGTTCATGTTCGATGAAAAACCAATTTTCCATAAAATTAAAAAAACAAGAACATAATAAATTCAAAATATAACAAAATTATACTTGTTGGAAAGCTTGCTCCGAGTACTACAATCTAATATTTTTGGGCTATCAAGATTATTTCATTCATGCTTTGAACCAGAGCTCTGAAGTCATTAATTCTTTAGAATTCTAAAAAATTTTGGGAGAAACCTCAAATTAGAGGGTTCGAATGAACAGTACTTCGAGCGAATGGGGTTCGTTCGAATCCATTATGGTTCGAGCGAACCCCCATTCGCTCGAACCAATAGGCTTGATTTCGGCCCGTACAAAGTCACCCGTAGTTCAAGCGAACCCAGGTCCGCAATGTGGTTCGTTCAAACTACCAGGGGTAGTTCGAGTGAATACCAAGTTATTTCGCTCGAACACCTAGAAAATTGAAGTTCCCACTTTCGCCAAATTCCTTCATTGGCAAAAGTGGGAACCAGCTTTGTGAATTCACCCTAGGGTGTTGTGCAACTTTTCATTAAACTCATGTGACACTTATTTTCACAACCGAGAAAGTTTCTCCACAAGCAATTGGTTCCGAGTCTACCAAAACTGAGAGAGGTTTTTGTAAAGTGTTGTAACATGACCTCGTAGGATCAAACAGTTTGCTCATATGTCTCATGAGCATCGATAAACGTGTTGCCAAATATTGACAACTTTGAGCACCTTCATCACTTAAGCGAGTTCGCTGCTAGGGTGTGGCCCGCATCGATCGAGCGAGTTTGAGAGAGGAACAAAGGTGTTCCTAGAATAAACCCGGTCATTCAGATGCATGTGCACTGACGGTTTGGTGCCACGACAAGCGGATTGAAAGTTAGGTAATTGTGCAACTTTTCATTATACTCATGTGATACTTTTTCTCGCAACAGAGAAAGTGTCGCCACAAGCAATTAGATCTGAGTCTACAAAAACCAAGAGAGGTTTCTATAGAGTGTTGTAACATGACCACGTAGGATCAAACGACTCATTCATATGTCTCACAAACACCAGGAAATGCATCGCCAAATATTGACAACTTTGAGCACCTTGATCACTTAAGAAAGTTCACTGCTAGGGTGTGGGTTGCACCGATCGAGTGAGTTCAACAAAGGAACAAAGGAAATCCTAGCATAAACCTTACCATCCAAACACGTACGCTGATGGTTTGGTGCCATGACAAGCAGATTAAAAGTTAGGGCATTGTGCAACTTTTCATTGAACTCGTTTTACGCTTTTTCTCAGAACTGAGAAAGTGTCCCCATGAGAAATTGGATCTGAGTCTACTAAAACTAAGAGAGGTTTTCATAGAGTGTCATAACACGACCCCGTAGGATTAGACGACTTGTTTGTATGTCTCACAGGCACCGAGAAACACATTGCCAAATATTGACAACTTTGAGCACCTTGATCACTTAAGCGAGTTCACTACTAGGGTTTGGCCTGCATCGATCGAGCGAGTTTGAGAGAGGAACAAAAGAATTCCTAGAATAAACCTAGCCACCCGGACACATACATATTGACGATTTGGTGCCACGATGAGCAGATTGAAAGTTGTGGTATTGTACAACTTTTCATTAAACTCATGTGACATTTTTTGTGGCCACCGAGAAAGTGTCGCCACGAGCAATTGAATCCGATTCTACCTAAACCAAGAGAGGTTTTTTTAGAGTGGAATCTCATGACCCTATAGGATTGGACAACTCGTTTTTATGTCTTACGGGTGTCGAGAAAAACGATACCGAATTTTGATAATTTTTGACACTTTGAGCACTTTATGGATTTCGTTGCTAGGGTGTGGCCCGCATTGATCGGGCAAGTTCAAGAGAGGAATGAAGGAATTCCTAGTGTAAACCCAAACACATATGTGCTGACAGTTCAGTGCCACGATGAGTGGATTGAAAGTTGGGGCATTGTACAACTCTTCATTAAACTCATGTGACACTTTTTGTCTCAACCAAGAAAGTGTTTCCATAAGCAATTGGATCTGATTCTACCTAAACCAAGAGAGGTTTTTTTAGAGTTTCATCTCACAACCCCATAGGATTAGATGGGTCATTCATACATTTCACCAATGTCGATAAATGCGATGCCAAATTTTGACAATTTAGGGGTTTCGCTGCTAGGGTGTGGCTCGCATCGATCGGTCGAGTTTGAGAGAGGAATGAAGGCATTCCTATCATAAACCTAACCATCTAGATGTGCACGTGTTGATGGTTCAGTGCCACAACAAGAGGATTGAAAGTTGGGGCGTTGTGCAACTTTTCATTAAACTCATGTGACACTTTTTTTGCAACTGAGAAAGTGTCGCCATGTGCAGTTGGATCCAAGTCTACCTTAACCGAGAGAGGTCTTTTTAGAGTGGCATCTCACAACCCCATAGGATCAAACTTCTTGTTCGTATTTCTTATGGGCACCAAGAAAGATGATGTTGAATTTTGACAATTTCACACTTTGAGTACTTTAGGGATTTCACTACTAGGGTGTGGCCCGCATCGATCGGGCAAGTTTGAGAGAGGAACAAAGGCATTCCTAGCATAAACTCAGCCACCCGGACATGTACGCATTGACGGTTCAGTGCCATGACGAGCAAATTAAAGTTGGGGCATTGTGCAACTTTTCATTAAACTCATGTGATACTTTTTGTCACAACCGAGAAAGTGTCGCCATGAGAAATTGGATCTGAATCGACCTAAATCAAGAGAGGTTTTTTTAGAGTGGCATCTCATGACCCCGTAGGATCAAATGATTCATTCGTATGTGTCACCAGCATCGAGAAACACGATGCCAAGTTTTGACAATTTTTCACACTTTGAGCACTTTAGGGATTTTGTTGTTAGGGTGTGGTCGGTATCGATCGGACGAGTTTGAGAGAGGAACAAAGGCATTCCTAGCATAAACCCAACCACCTGGATGCATACACATTGATGGTTCAGTTCCATGACGAGCAGATTGAAAGTTGGAGTCATTAAATTCATGTGATATTTTTTGTCGCAACTGATAAAGTGTCGCCACGTGCAATTGGATCCGACTCTACCAAAATCGAGAGAGGTTTTTTCAGACTAGCATCTCATGACCCCATAGGATCATATGGCTTTTTCGTACATTTCACTAGCATCAAGAAATGCGATGTCGAATTTTGACAATTTTTTCACACTTAGAGTGATTGACAAGAAATGAGCAATTTTTACATTTTTTACCCTATTGGCCTAAAACTTCACAAAATGATCCCATATGACCTCTAATGGTCCAGAATGACATTATTTACTTAAAATAGCACAAAACAAGGCAAAAACTCAAATTTTGATATTACAATGCCTCAAGTATTCAAAAATACAAGTCATATGTACAGATATCCAAATATGATTGAGATTACATTTTTTTGCATTTACATTTAATTCAATGAACCATCTAGATCTACTCTACTATTTATCATGTATAGTATTGCATCATGTTCAGACTCACAAACCTTCCATGGGTTCTTATTT